>NW_027206357.1:1740000-2085000 GCF_024711535.1 Dipodomys merriami | reverse complement strand
CTGATCTCCTGGCACTGGAATCTCAGATTCAGGGCCTACTTGGCCTCTGAGCCTCCCAGGGCCTTTGGGAGGGATGTGGCTGCTGTGCTGGCTTTGTGTGCTCTGTGCTCCTGGCCCCGACCAGTGATCTACAGCAGCCGAATCAAGCCATTGATGACGCCTCCCCTGGTGCTTGTGCCTGCTCTTCTCTCTGCTGTCTCTCTCTGCCACCCCCATTTCTCTCCCGGGCTGCCCCACCCACGCTGCACAAGTGAGCCAGCCCCCATGTGCCCCTGGCTGCAGCAGATATGTGCTCCCTTGGCCACGTCCTGTCCTCTCCTCAGTCACACCCCCTCCCCACTTGACCACAACCCCATCCCTGACTTTGTGGGGCCCTGACTGCCCTAAGGCTAACAGGCCATGGAAGAAGCAGGCTCACCTCAGCTCAGGGCTTCCTCCCAACCCCAGCAGTTGCCCATGGCATTGAACCCTTCCCTCAGCCCAAAGGCTGGGAGAGACTCTTCTCCATCCACCCCACACACTAAGCAGGTGCATGGTTACCCTCTGTTAGTGTGTGTGTGTGTGTGTGTGTGTGTGTGTGTGTGTGTGTGTGTGTGTGTGTGTGTGTGTGTGTGTGTGTGTGTGTGATTTTCAGGGATACCTACCTCTCAAGGACTCAGAACATAGCACCCTTTTGGATGACAGCACACAGCATACTTTAAAAAAGTAGCACAAAGAAACCTGTGTAATGGACTCAGCACAATGCGCCTTTTGAAGGACTCAGCACATAACAACCTTTGGGATCCTCATGGTAATCTAATGACCAATAAAATTAGACATGCAATTTTGACATCACCAAGCTTAAATATCATAGAATTATGACAGCATATGTCATAGTGAAATTATAGACATATTGTGAATGCCTATTTTGTGATTTCATTCTATTTCAAGCAAGCAATATTGGTGGATATCAGAAATCCATTGTAACCTCAAAGCCATTGTGACATGAAAATCCTTTTGTGATATCAAAGTGCCATTGTGATATCATTAACCTGTTGTGACATCACAAACATGTCCTGTTCACTGTGACCTCCTCACCAATGTGACATCACAAAGCCATTGTGATATCACATTGCTGTTGTGACATTACAATCACCCTGAGACCTCCCGAACCCATTATGACATCTTCAGCACCTTTGAAAAAACACATTGGCCTTTGTGACACCACAGTCCCTTTGTGTATCCATTGTGAAATGACAATTAAGATAAGATATGCCATTGTGATATCACAAAACATTTACAATATAATCATACGTGTGACATCACATTGTCATTATGACAACATCAGGTCATTATGATATCCCAAATCTATAATGACATCATACCATTATGACATCACATTGTCATTGTGACATCATATTTACATTATGAATGCCTATTATGTGATTTCATTATATTTCAAATGTGGCATGTGGGTTCATATCAAAAACACATTTTGACTTCATAACCATTGTGACATCACAATCTCTTTGTGACAAAACTTTGCCATTGTGATAACTCTAAACAACTGTGACAACTCAAACATGTCCTGTCCTCATAAGTTTTGTGACATGTTGCCACTTTAGGCCCATTGAGAGCTCATTCTATTTTTGATCTCATATGATTTTAGGTATGACATAAAATATTAATAATATACTATGACATCATGAATATTGTGACATCACACTGCTAGATGTAATGACCATTGTGTCACATTGTCACATTACAAATCTATTCTACTTCATCACATTTGTGCCAACATATACCTTTGGAATCCTCACAATCCCATTCTAAACTCATATACTCATTGTGAGTTATTGACAATTGAGGTGTCGAATGCCATTGTCACATCACCAATCTACTGCGACATCACAAAACTATTTTGAACTCATCACTATTATGGCATCAGTAACTAATTGTGATTATAACAACACTCTTATGACATTATAATTTGACATCGTATTGCAATTGTGATATTACTGTACCATCATGCTTTCACAAACCTATTATGACCTCATCATATCTTAGAAAATGCACGGCATATGGGACATCAAGCTCCTTCTCTGAACTTGTATCATTGTGAACTTGTAGCAATTGAAATTTGAAATAAAGTATGATATTACAAACTAGTTTGACATCACTTACGCATTTTTATATCATTAACACTTTGACAAATGAAACCTGTTAGCAACCTTAGCACTTTTGACAAAAAACATGGCCTTTGTGTCATCACAGTTCATTTGTGTATGTCATTGTGACTTCATTCCCATATCCTCATTATAAACTAATGGCAGTTAAGATCTGACATGCCATTGTGACATCACAAACCCTTTGTGACATAATCAGACTGTCGTTATATCATCAGCTCATTGTGACATCACCAATCTACAGTGACATCATAGCATTATGACATTGCATTGCCATTTTGCTGTCATAGACACATTGTGAATGTATATCCTGTGATTTCATTTTATTTCAAATGTGGCATATCAGTTGATATCAGAAACACATTATGACCTCATAACCATTGGAACATTATAAACCCTGTTGGACGTGATAACCATTGTGACACCATATAATTGTTATCTCATCTTTAGCTTTTGGTGACAACACAAAATGAGAATGACATTATAGCATTTGCCATTATGTCATTGTAACATAATAGTCACATTATGAATGTCAAATCTGTGATTTCATTATATTTGAAATGTGGCATGTGGGTTGATATCAGAAACTCATTGTGATGTCATAACCATTGTCACATCAGAATCCCTTTGTGACATTAATTTGGCAATGTGACATCACAATAGCAATATGATGCTACTGAAGCACCATGGTATCACAATGGTCATGAACTCACATGCCACATGAACCGACATGCCACATTAAAAATAGAATCAAATAACATAATAGGCAAACACAACATGTCTATGATATCAGAATGACAATGAGATGTTACAATGCTATGATGTCATTGTAGTTTTACATGTCAAAATGAGCTGATGGTGTCATAATGGCAACATGATGTCACAATTATGATAATGTAAGAAAGGATTTTTTTATGTTTAAATGGTATGTCTGATGTCAGTTTTCATTAGTTCCCCATGAGGATATGGATACAAAAATGTTCTGTGATGTCACAGAGGCCATGTGTGTTTTCAAAGGTGGTAAGAGGTCATAATATGTTTCAAAGGGCACAATGTGATCCATAATGTCACAATAAAATGAAATGTCCAATTGGGTTTTTGATGTCACAATGGTGATGAGGTCACAATGGTTTTGTGATGTCACAGTTTGTAATATCAGAATGATACATCCAATTTCAATTACTCATAATTCAATATGAGGATACCGGGTGATAGAAGAAACTTCATAGTATGTGGTCATTTCCCAATGAGAATGTGATGTCTCAATATCATGTTATAATAATGTTTTGATGTCACAATTGGTGATGCCATACTGATGAAGAGGTCTCAACAGATTTGAGATGTACCAAGGGGTTGGTGATGTTACAATGGCATGTGGGATCTCAACTGTCATTAACTCACCATGAGTATATGAGTTTGGGAAGGGATTCTGATGTCACCAAAATATATGTAGTCAAGAAGGTGAAGAACTAACAGGTCTGAGAAGTCACAAAGTGACACAATGGTTATGATGTCCAGCGGTGTGATATCATGATGTTACACTGGATTTTAGGTATCTCATGTCATAGTTGAAATATGAAGTTGAACACAGATTTTCAACTCACAAAGGACCTAAGATATCACAATGGCATTTCACAAAAGTTATGAGGACAGGAGAGGTATTTGATGTCACAGTCGGTTAATGATATAACAAAGGCAAAGTTCTGTGATAAAGAGATTTTGATGTCACAAAGGTTATGAGTTCACAATGGTTTCCTGATATCAACCCACATGGCACATTTGAAATAGAATGAAATCAAAGAATAGGCATTCACAATGGTTTTATGACATTTAAAGTGACAACGTGATGTCAAGGCAGCAATGTTTGATATCATATGTACTCATTACCTTATTTATGTAACTGTAATCCCTCTGTACACTACACTTACAATAACAAACGTACAGAAGAAAAAAATGGTGTGTCATTGCGGTTTGGTGTTGTCACAATGAGATGATGGTGTCATGATGACAATGTGATTACACAGTCAAAATTATTGCACAAAGTATTTGTGACCCTACAATGCTATGTGTGATCACAATTTTCATTAGTTCACTATGAGGATATGGGTACACAAAGGGTCTGTGATGACACAGAGATCATGTGTATTCTAAAGATGCTAAGAGTTCACAATAGCTTTGTGATGTCACAATGTGATTGTGAAGGCACAACAGCAATGGATATGACAATGGGTTTGTGATGTCACAGTGATGATGAGGTCACAATGAGTTTGTGATGTCACTATGAGTTTGTATTATTACAATGACATGTCCAATTTCAATTTCTACTAGTTCAATATGAGGATACAATTTTAAAGAAAGAATCTGAAGCTCCAACGACCATGAACTTTTAGTCATAACGTGTGATATGCTGCCATTAGGATATTTTAGGCCTTTAGTAAGCTTATATTCTGTTTTCAAACTCATAATTCAGGCATGACATCTGATATCAGAAATTGAGTCTGACAATATGAACATTGTGACATCACATTGATAGACATCAAGGCCATGGTGTCACATTGTGAACTCACAAATGTGTTAGGGCTTCATCACATTTGTCTCAACACATGACTTTGGAGACAACACAGTCTTTTTTTGAACTCATATCTTCATTGTGAATTAAAGACATTTGAGAATCGGCATGCCATTGTGACATTTCCAACCAATTGTGACAGGACACACTTATTATAGTATAAACACATTGTGATCTAATAGCCATTGTGGTAGCACAATCCCTTTGTGACCCCACATTTCCATAGTGATATCACTAACCCACTGGGAAATTCCAATCCTCTCATACCCAATCCAGGTATGAAATGTGATACCCGAATCCAGTGTGACATCACACTGATAGATGTTATGAGCATTTTGTTACATTCTGACAACACACACCTGTTAGGATTTCATCATTTTTGAGACAACGCATGCCTTTGGAGACATCACAGGCCCTTTGTGAGCCCATATACTCATTGTGAGTTGACAATTGAGATCACATGTGTCATTTTGATGTCACCAACCCACTGTGACATCGCACACCTCTTGTAAACTCATCACCAGTATGGCATCACCAATTGTGGTAACAAAACTTTATTAAGTCATCATATTGCAACATCCCATTGCCATAGCGATATCACTGTTCCAATGTTTTTTCAAAAACTATGTCTTCATAGCATTTTAGAAAATTCATGGCCTTTTATATTTCAGTCTTCTTCTGTGAACTCATATCCTCATTGTGAAATAGTAGCAACTGAAATTGGACATGTGAGTATGAGATGTGACTTCACAAAACATTGATTTCATCACCAATATAACATTACAAACCCATTGTAAGCTTTCATTGCCATTTGATATCACTATCACATTGTGAGATCCCAAACATATTTGGACCTCTCAGCACATTTGAAAAAACACATGGCCTTTGTGACATCACAGTCCCTTTGTGTAACTATACCCTGATTATGAACTGACAATTGATATAAGACATGCCATTGTAACATCATGAACTCTTTGAGACGTCACCAGTGTGACATAATATTCTCATTATGACAGGATCAACTACTTTTGACATCACAAAACTATGACAAGATAGCATTATGAGATCACATTGTCATTGTGATGTTATAGAGAGATTGTGAATGACTGTTTTTTATTTTTTTGTCGGTCGTCGAGCTTGATCTCTGGGCTTGGGTTCTGTCTCTGCTCTTCAGCTCAAGGCAAGCAATCTATCGCTTCAGTCACAGAACCACTTCTAGTTTTCTAATGGTTTTTATTGGAGATAGTCTCATGGACTTTCCTGCCTAAAGTGGCTTTGAAGTGCAATCCTTAGTTCTCAGCCTCATGAGTAGCTTGGATTAGTCATGAGCCACTGGCGCCCGGCCTTTTCATTCTTTCTTCAAATTTGACATGTGTGTTGACATCAGAAACATAATGTGACCTTCTAACCATTGTAACATCATAAATAAGCAGTGACATCAAATTGTCATTATGACACCTTCATCTCGTTGTGACATCACCAAACAACAATGGCATCATAGCATGATAAATCACAATGACATTGTTACATCATACTCATAAGAGTGTGAAGGCCTATTCTGTGAATTCATTCTATATCAGTAACCCATTTTGACCATATAACCATTGTGATATCACAATCTTTTGTGACGTCATTAATCTGCTGTGCCAGTCCTTATAAGTTTTGTGACATGCTGCCATTGTCATAGGTTAAGCCCTTTGTGAGCTCATAATCTTAAATCTCATATTTCTTGTATGACATGTGATATCAGAAATCCCCTGTGACATCATACTGCCAGATATCATGAGTATTGTGTCACATTGTGACATCACAAACCTGTTAGAACGGCATCACTTTTGTGACAACACATTCCTCTGGAGACATTACAGTCCCTTTTTGAAATCATATATTCATTGCCAATTAATGACAATTGAGATCTGCCATGCCACTCTGACATCATGAACCCTTTCTGACATCACAAACTTATTGTGACTTCATCACGAGATTGGCATCAACAACTAATTGTGGTATCAAAGCATTATTTTGACATGATATTGTGGTATTGCCATTGTGATATCACTGTCCCATTGTGTTTTTACAAACTTATAAGACCACATCACATCTTAAAAAATTCATGGCCTTTGAGACTTCAAGCTCTTTCTGTGAACTCGTGTAATTATAACTTCTAAGGCAAATAGACAAACCATCAAGTCACATTTAGTATAATAATCCAATTTACACTAGAAAGTGGACTGTGATTACCTTATGCTGGACTGGATACCCAGGTCCAAGAGCAGCCTTGACCACCAAACCTCAGACCTTCAATGGGCAGCCCCACCCTTTCTTTATTGGTCCGCAAACCACCAGTCAAAAAATTATGATCTCAAAAACTCCAAACCTCAATGGGCAAGGCTTTTTACTTTTCCATTCCTCCCTCCTTCACTACAGACTTGTCCTTCCTTCCTGGTCTTTCCCTATTTCCCTTCCACCACTTCCTTCAGGCCTCTTCAGTCTCCAAAGGCCTGCCCTACTCTGCCCCAGTGACCACTTGCCAACCTTCTGCTCTCCCTCAACTTCCTCTCCTCTCAAGTTTTTCCCTTCCTGCTGTCTCACCACTTTCTTCCATTTGGGTAGGTTTCATTTTTATGTCCCCTTCCAATGTTCTGAAAATGCACTTCTTATATAGGTTGTACCCCTCCTCATTCCAATGTGTCTTCTGCCTAACAGTATTCAACCGTCACTTCCCAAACTGCCCAATGTTCAATAACTCCTTGACAGCTCACCATGTGAGGCTTGACACCTCCACCTTTGGCGGTATTCCCCACACTCTCCGGTGGGCCAGGCCAAGAATTTATAATGATGATCAGCTCCCACAGATAATCCTGGCCTCACTGGTTATTACAGTATCCTAATAGTGAATTAGAAGAAATTGAAATTGTATATGTCATTGTTATATTACTTGATGAGACATCACTAACCCATTGTGACCTCATCACCGTGGTGACATCACAAACTCATTGTGATCTCACATTGCCATTGTGTCACCATGCTCACATTGTGACATCCCAATCCTATTATGACCTCAGAAGCTTTGAAAGAAAGCATGGCCATTGTGTCATCACAGGACCTTTGTTTACCCAAATCCTCATTTTGAGCTAATGACAGTTGAGATCAAACATGCCATTTTAACATCTCAAAACCTTTGTGACATCATCACCACTGTAACATCACATTGTCATTATAACGACATCATTCCATTGTGACATCATAAAACATCAATGACATCATAGAATTATGACATCACATGGTCATTGTGATGTCACAGATACATTGGAATGTCTATTCTGTGATTTCATTCTATTTCAAATGTGACAGGCGTGTTGATATAAGAAATAGATTGTGAACAGATAACCATTATGGAATCACAATACCTCGATGACAATACATTGCCAGTATGATATCAGTAACCCACTGTCTCTCCTATCCTCATAAATGTTTTGACATGCTGCCAGTGTGATCTCTGGCCTCTCTAAGCTCATAAATTGTTTAACTCATAATACTTCAGGTAGGACATGTGATATCAGAAATCCACTGTGACATCACGACCACTGTGACATCACACTGACAGATGTCATGACCACTGAGTCACATTGTGACATCACAAACCTGTTAATACTCATTCCACTTGTGCCAACATATGCCTTTGGATACATTATGCCTTGTGAACTTATGTAGTTATTGTTAGAGACCTGGCATGAGATTGTGACATCAACATCCCATTGTGAAATCACAAATCTATGTGACCTCATCAGCTGTATGGCATTACCAACTATTTGTGACTTCAAAACAATACTATCCCATGTAATGGTAACATCTCATTGCCAGTGGGATATCTCTGTCCCATTGCATTTTCACCAATCTCTTATGTCCGCATAATATTTTACAAAATCCATGGCCTTTCTGACTTCTAGCTCCTTATGTAAATGCGTATCTTCATTGTGATCTAGTAGAATGAAATTAGATATGTAATGGTGATATTACAAATTCATTGTGACATCACTATCCAAGTGTGACTTTATCACCACTGTGACATCACAAACCCATTGTGACATCACATTTCCACAGTGATATCATGATCACCTTGTGATATCCCAAATCTGTTGTGAAAGGACAACTTTGAAAAAGGACAACTGACATCAGACATGCCATTGTACCATTACAAACGTTTTGTGACATCATCTCCAGAGTGAGATCACATTGTTGTTAGCATAGCATCAGCCCATTGTGATATCCCTAAATGACAATGACACCATAGCATTATGACATCACATATTCATTGTGAGGTCCTAGAGACAATGTGATTGCCTATTCTGTGATTTCATTCTATCTCAAATGTGGCATATAGGTTGATTTCAGAAACCCATTGTGACCACATCACCATTGTGACATTACAATCCTTTGTGACCTCATATTAACATTGTGATATCATTAATGCAATGTAACATCACAAATCTGTCTTGTCCTTATAAATTTTATAACAAGTGACTACCTTGACCTGGGCTGGATGCCCAGAGCTAAATGCAGCCTCAACCATGAACCCTCAGAATTCCACAGAGCAGCCCAGCCATTTGTTAACTGGACTTCAAACAACCAACCCCCAAAATAATGATATCCAAAGCTCCACATTTCAAAGGACAAGGCTTTTTCTTATCTTCTCATCCTCCTTCACTACAGACCTGTCCGACATTTCAGGTCTTATTTTTTTCCTTCCACTATTCCCTTCTTCTCTTCAGGATGTTCTACTCTTGACAGGCCTGCCCTGCCCTATCCAGGTGTCCAGGTGCCATCCTTCAGCTCCTGCTCTCCCTCAATTTCCTTTCCTCCCAGCTCTTTCTCCTCCTGCAGTCTCATCACTTCTTTCCTTCCAGCTATTTCCCCTTTTTCTGTCCCCTTCTGTTGCTCTGAACATGCAGCCTATATTTAGGCCTTAACCTTCCCCTACTGCAATATGTTTCCTACATAACAGTTTTCAATCATCACTTCCCAAATGTCCATGCCCAATCACTTCTTGGTAGCTAACCATGTGGGACTTGACATCCTATCTCCTTCAACAGCATCATACACCTCTCTCTCTCTGATGGTCCAAACCAAGAGGCCATGATGACTATCTGTTCCCGTGGATTATACGGGCACTGATGGTTATTACACTGTCCTCATGGTGAACTAGGAGCAATTGAAATTGGACAAATAATTGTGATATTACAAACTCGTGACATAACTAACCCATTATAACCTCATCACCACTGTGACATCACAAACCCATTGTGACATCACAATGATATTTTTAATACCAGTTCACATTGTTATAACCCAAATCTATTATGACCTCTTATGCATTTTGAAAAAATACATAGCTTTGTGACATCACATTCCCTTTGTGTACTCAAATTCCCACTGTGAAATATTGACAATTAAGAATCGACATGACATTTTAACATCAAAAAGTTTGTGAGTTTATCACAATTGTGACATCACATTGTCATTTTGACACCATCTTTTCATTGTGAAATCACAAAACTAAAATGATATGATAGATTTATATCTTCACCTTGTCATGTGACATGATAGACACATTATGAATGCCTTGTCTGTGATTTCATTCTATTTAAAATGTGGCCTGTAGGTTGATATCATAAGCAAATCAAGAACTCCTCACCATTGTGACATCAAAATCCCTTTGTACATCACATTTCCATTGGGATATCTCTAACACACTGTGACACCACAAACCCATCCTGTCATCATAACTTTTGTGACATACTGCAATTCTAATACCTTTGGCTTTTTTGTCCTCACAATCTGTTGTCAACCTCATTAGATTTCACATATGACACTTGTGCCAGTCCAAACCCACCAAGAGTTTAAAAGCACTGGACACTGGAGAAAACAGGGAGAATAATTGTACGTGAAGAAAAGATTTGAAGATATAAACTTATGAGAGTCAAAAATGAGAAGAAAATCCTCAAAAGGAACCTAGAAAACACTCAGAATCAAATGAAATTCAGGTACATTAGCCTGGGTGAGCATGAGGCAACTTAGGGGACCACAGGTCAGAGGCCGACAGAAGCACAAGACAGCAATGCTGCCATCCTTGCTAACAACAAGTGAGGACAAGAAGAGACCCTGATGCTGCATTAAGAAATTGTGGCCATGAAAATGGAGCCAGACCTAATATAAGGGTGAAGTACATGTCTATTATAAGCTTTGAAGAGTGTCACCAGAAATTCAAAGCAACAGAGAAAGAAGGAAAAAGTTGCTAGCAGAGAAGACGGGGAAGTGCTGTGTCATAGAAGATGAGGCCAAGAAAAGTGAACAGGAAAATATCAGGCTCAAGAAAGAAATTATTACTCTTCAGAAACAGTTATAGGACCACATACTCTGATAGAGAATGCCAGGCAAAAGGAAAGAGCATTAGGAAGAAAAACAGAAGAGCTTAACAAACAGTTGAAAGATCTGTCCCAAAAATATACTGAAGTTGAAAACTAGAAAGGGAAACTAATAGAGTAAAAGGCCAAAAAGACTGCTGAGATCTTCACCATAAATGTAATGCAGAAACATCTTGTCCCAATGGAACAGGAAGAGGTGGAAATAAATACCTCTCAATAGCACCTTTGTGAACTTAAGGGAGGTGCTGTAGAGCAAGCCAAGGTGTTGTGAGGAGCAGCAGCAGTTGGCCAGTCAAAGGAACTTTCCCGTGACCCTGTGAAAACACTTGCAGGTTAAGGAGCTCATTGAAAAGGAGAGTGGGATCCTGAAAGCAAGTTTGAGAGAAAAGGAGAATAATATGGGAGAAGTCTCCAAGGTTCAGAGTACTATACAGGAGTTAAAGAACCTAGAGACCATAAGATACAGGGAAACATCTGAGCTGATCAGGTAGCTTGGGAGACCACTCTAAAACCAGTGTGGTCTCTAGAGATACTAGTCGTTAAAATTAAGGGAAGAAACAAAAACAGTGGTAATATGTGGGCAAATGTTGACACTGGACATGTGAAAAATGTAAAGAGACTCAAGCTTTCTTTCAGTTTACGTGTAGATATTTCCACCCTGGTAAATTGCTCCAGACAACTGCCTAAAACTGTTTGAAAACCAGTGGGGCCTCAGGTTGACAATCCTTTGTAATGTGTGTATGTAATTTCCAAACAGGTAAATGCTGAAAAGCTAGAACATATGGAAAGAATTCATATCTGAGGAACCTCAGATGGTGAATTTGGGAAAGTGGACTTCACAGAGGTAAAGCCTGGAAAGTATGGGTATTCATATCTGTTAGTAATAGTGGACAGTTTTTCAGGCTGAGCTGAGGCATGTAATAATTTCTTCATTTGGCTTACCCTTATTTGTGGGGTCCAAAAATGGCCCTGTATTCATGGCCCAAGTTCTCAATGATTAACTAATGCTCTAGGAATAAATTGGAATTTACAATCCATTTATAGAACTTAGAGTTCAAGGCATTTGAAAGAATTTAATTTAGTTAAATTAAATACAGAGACTAAATTAAATACAGAGACTGTGCATGGCTAGGTGAGCCTCCTCCACTTTGCTCTCCTTCGAGCAAGATGTAGCCCTTATATTAAAGGATTTAATCTCTTTGAAATA
Source organism: Dipodomys merriami (assembly GCF_024711535.1). Classification (NCBI taxonomy): domain Eukaryota; kingdom Metazoa; phylum Chordata; class Mammalia; order Rodentia; family Heteromyidae; genus Dipodomys; species Dipodomys merriami. Next base: position 2,072,634 of record NW_027206357.1, on the reverse strand, counting down.
CTTTAGGGTAGAAGAACCCCTTTGGTTCCCAAATTTGGGAAGGCTATATTAACAGAAATGTCAAACTACAATCTGCAGGCTTTACAACATATTCTTTTATGTACCTATCCTTTGGTAACTAAGGCCCACCGTCCACCTAAGAAAAACTCCACCTGAAGGGGAGAGGCCAAGATGGTGATGGAATAGCAGGTAAACACCACAGCTCTCCACAACCAAATACAGTTTGAATTCAATGCTCGGTTTCTCCAAGTGACCCACACAAAAAGGAGATTACTCAGAGAGGTACAGTAAGTGAAAAAAGAACAGGGAAAAACCTACACAGACAGTAAAGTGGAAATAAACTTCAGGAACCCCTTGTTGGTGATGGAGCTCCACGCTGAGCAGCTTAAGTGGTGGAGCTTCTTGCCAGGTTGCCTATGTGGCCTGGCCCTGGACCCTCGGAGGACCACATACCCACAAGCATTCCAAGACTCCCAAAAGACTCCCACGAGCTGGTGCCAACCCAGAGAATACAAACAAATCTCAGAAGGCAGAGCTGGAGACTCCCCTCAACCTCCCAGGCATGGCGCCTCTGCCTGGCTGGTGCAAGCAGCACCACCTAGTCTGGAGCTGCAGCAGCTGTCAACAGTGGCAAACGACCCTATACTCACAGCGTGGCACCTCTTTCCTGCTGGTGTAAACAGCTTAGCCTAACCTGGAGCAGCAGCAGCAGCAGCTGGCAGTAGTGGCAAAGCACTCAGACCCTGGGCACAATGTTTCTTGGCTCTAGCTCACAGGAACAGCCCAGACCAGCCTGGGGATGCAACGGTAGCTGGGGCAGGGATAGTTGCAGTGAACAACTCCAGACCCATGGCACTTTGTGCCTCTCCATACTGGCCCACATAAGCAGCCCAGCCCAGCCTGAGGCAACAACACTAGTTAACACCTGACTGCTGGTGGAGTGGAGGGCCTCTCCATACCGGCTTGCATAAGCAGCCAAGCCCAGCCCATGGTGGCAAAGTTGGTGAACAAACCCAGACATGAGGCAGGGTTTGGTGCTGAACAACCCCAGAAAAGCCTCATGGACTTTCATGCCTGGGCTGGCTTTGAACCTGAATACACAGATCTGAGCCTCCTGAGTAGCTAGAATTACAGACATTCACACCAACAGGGTCTTACTCTTGCCAAACCCATAACTTTTTCTACAATAGATCATTTCTTAGTTAATACAAGGAATTTAAGCAAATACAAGAGGATCAACATAATACTCTGTGTTCAATCTGACCATAGTGGAATCAAACTAGTTCTCTATAACAAGGCATAAAGTAGGAAAAACTTAAACATATGGAAATTAAACAGCACTCAGTTGAACAATACATGGGTTACAGAGTAAATTAAAGAAGAAATTAAAAAGTTCCTACAATTCAGTGAAAACGAAGAAACATCACAAAGAAACCTATGGGACCCAGCGAAAGCAGTCCTGAGGGACAAATTTATTGTTCTCAGTGCACATATCAAGAAAACTGAGACCAAGTAAACAAGAAAAAAATTGAACCTAATGTTGCTCAGCAGAAAGAGATAATCAAAATAAGAGCTGAAATTAATGAGATAGAGACTGTGAAAATTATAAATAAAATTAATTTTAAAAAGCTGTTTTTAAGAAAAAAAATCAATAAACCTGATGGAGCACTGGCATGAGTAACTAACAAATTAAGAGAGGAGACCCATATCAATAATATCAGAGATACTACAGGGAAAATTACAACAAACATCCAAGACATGCAAACAATCATAAAGAAATAATTCCAGACTCTACTCACAAAGGAAGCAAAACCTATCACAGATGGATGAATTTCTACAGAAATAGAAATTGCTATCCCCCCTTTCCTTTTCAGCCATGCTTCTCCACCATATATGGTGGGGGCAGCAGTTGGGTAAATAAATGTCTTTTCCTACCTTAATAGTGTGTGGCATTCTCTTCAAAGGCTATCGAATGAAAACTACCTTTTTAATATATCTTACATATGGGGGCATGACTTGGATAGGGTTTTTGATTTGGAAATGATAGAATTTCCTAACCACCCCTTTCTGCAAACCAAACTGCCTTGAGACACCAGGCGAGACTTTTCAACAATACCATTGCTGGCCTTCACATCCATGTCCACACCACTTATCTACTCTGGTGAGTGAAACTACTCTCTATGGCTCTATGTTGCTCAATCTCTGTTTAGATGTGGCACCACACCAGAGAGCTCCTATGGCCTTTAGCTAAAAGGCTGGTCACCTCCGAAGCCGAGGATACTTGGTTTTGGGGGCATGGCCATTAATCTCTAGAGGGCTATGGGAGAAGTTGGGACACTGCTTCTGCCTCGTCATCTCTCCTTCACTCACCAGACTGACTATCCTACACATTTAATGGGGTGTTGCGAGTCATGCCTGAGCTGTGAAACCCCTCTGAAATGCCAGTTGTGCTCCCTGGGTAGCAGAGCACCTAATATTTTTATGTTGTTGTCAGATTTAGACAAGTTTTGCCTCTGCAATGGTACATGGTCAGAAGTCTCCTTACAATCAGGCTCTCTTTCCTCTCTGCTATTCATGTCCAAATTTCTATATCTCTCCCTTTCTTTTCTACAATTATTTGTATTGTGCCCTGAAGAGTGTGACATGGTCTAGGTTCAAGAAATCCCCTCTAGATTCCCTCTAAAAGACTAGCCAAACTACGTTTGATTTTTTGTTCAGGCTTTCTTTGAATTTTTTTAGAAATTTGCAATCTTGAGTTCACCATCTTGGCCAAATGGTGGGTTAAGCGTTTGGCTCCCTCCAATCCTGACCCTTCCACCAAGCTTACTTCTCCTCCATCCATCTATTCAAATGTGCCTTGCTAACAAGTTGCTCTTTTCACAGACCCTGGTAACTGAGGCCCAACCTTCTGATGTGCTTTGTTAGCAAAGATGTCTAAACATTGTTGTCACAAATTTTAGGTTTTTAGTTTTGCCTTTTTGGTTTTGTGTTGTGTAATCTAGAACTGACTACATGTCTCTTTTTTGGGGGGGAGGGGTCCGGTTGTGGGGCCTGAACTCTGGGCCTAAGTGCTGTCCCTCAACTCTTGAGCTCAAGGCTAGTGCTCTACAACTTGAGCCACAGGGCCACTTCTGGCTTTTTTCTTTTTGCTTATGTGGTGCTGAGGAATCGAACCCAGGGCCTTATGCATGCAAAGCAAGCATACTAGTGTATGTGTGCTAAGATTCTCCCATCAAACAATTTTGTCATTGCAGAATATTTGTTGGTCAGTTCTTGATAAGGACCAGGTAAGCTCTACTTACTCTATTTGATCTCCTTGTTGCTATAATGCGAAATAACAAAGGGCTTTTGTAGCAAAGATTGCAATTCAAAGCCAGCCTGGGCTGAAAAATCCCTAAGAATCCGTCTTGCATCTAACCTGCAAAGAGCCAGTCTGGAAGCATGGCTCAAGATTCTTATCTCTAACTAGAAAACACTGCAAGTATTTATATAACTCAAAATGTTAGAGTGCTAGCCTTCAGCAGAAGTGCTCAGGGACAGTACCCAGGCCTTGAGTTCAAACCTCCTTGAATACCAACTGGGACAAACCATCCCAGCAAAGAGCACCTAGACTCAGGGAACATGAAGAGGAGTAAGAGGAGATGATATCACATCAGCCATTTTGTGCCTCCCCTTTCAAGACAAACCAGAGCCAGGAGGTCAAGAGAAGAAAGAAGAATGCCCATCTAATGTCCATATCTCTCTACCTTTCAACTGGACAAGAATTTATCTTCTTGCCTTTGTCACTTGACTTCTTCTCTACCTATTCACCGGATGTCAGAAGTAGTTAGGGAAATTTCTACCAACATTTCCAAACCCAAGTCCTTCCTCTTGCCATTTATTTTCTCTCTAGTATTTTTTTCAGTCCCTCAATGCTTCAGTCGCCATACTTCGTCCAAGAGACTTGCCTCCTTCAGACTTCATCTAAGGACTCATTGCCCAAGTGACAGCTGTTGCCTGCTGCCTTCTCCCAGAGGGGATCACATCTCAGCCTTTTACACCTACTGTTGACACCCCTTGCAAAGAAGAAGTAGCTGGAGAAAATCTTCGAACTTTTTCATAATTATCAAAAGGCTGGAATGTAAGATTTGAACAGGGACACCTTCCCACTTCTTGGCTAAGTTTCGACCCAATATCTTTTACATTGGTAACTGGCAGACCTAGAAGCAGTTACCTTCCCTTCCTGCTAGGTAACATCCTGGGCCACCTCTGGTCACCAGAGTCCCATCTGACCTTAGGAGTGTCCCAGACCCTGACGTCACATTCAGATCCAGTATGACCACACATTTTCCTCACCTGGCCACATCTCTTCCTGACCATGGCCTAGATAAGTCCTGGCCCAGAGGTGGGTCGCCCCACTTCCTTTTCAGCCATGTGTCTCCACTATGCATGGTGTGGGCAGCAGTTCAGTAAATTAATTTATTTTCCTGCCTGAGAAAAAAAGAAATACAAATTGCCTAAACAGAACTAAGAAGAAATAAATCAATTAAACATTTCTATAACATACAATGAGATAGTAGAAATAATCAGAAATCTTACAACAAGAAAAGCCCAGGATCTTATGGATTCACTACAGAATTGTCAAAGGCCTTTAAACAGGAACTAATACCCACAATCCTCAAGCTCCTCAGAGAAATAGAAACAGAGGGAGTAACCCAAACTCATTCTATGAGGCCAATATCACATTCATCCCCAAACCAGGCAAAGACCCAACAAAATACGAACTACATACCAACCTCTTTGATTAAGACAGATGCTCAATAAAATTGTAGCCAACAGAATCCAGAAATATATTAAAAAAATCATACATTATGACCAAGTAGGCTTCATCCCATAGATGCAGGGATGGTTTAACGTATGTAAGTCAAAAATTGAATCCATCACATCAACAGATCCAAGGTCAAGAACCACATGATTATCTCCATTGATGCAGAAAAGGCTTTTGATAAAATTCAGCACTCTTTCATGTTAAAAGCTCTAGAAAAAATATGAATAGAAGGAATATTTCATAAGATAATAAAAGCCTTACATGGCAGATCAAAGACCAATATTATACTTAATTGGGAAAACTACAACCAATTCCCCTAAAAAAACAAGAACAAGGCAAGGATGCTCACTGTCTCCACGCCTCTTCAATATAGTTCTGAAATTCTTAGCCAGAGCAATAAGGCAAGAAAAAGACATTAAAGGGATCCACATAGGACAGGAAGAAGATCAACTATATCTTTTTGTAGATGGCAATATTTTATAAAATAACGATCCCTAAAGCTCCATCCCCAAACTCTTAGAACTTATAAACCATTTTGGCAAAGTAGCAGGATACAAAATTAACCCACAAAAATCAGTCGCCTTGCTGTATGTCAGCAATGCACAAGTAGAAAGGGAAATCAAGGAAACAACTCCATTCGCAATAACCTCCAAAAAAAAGTATCTAGGAATTAACCTAACCAAAGATATAAAGGGTCTATTTCATGAAAACTATAAAAGCCTAAAAAAGGGAATCATAGAGATTACCAGGAAATGGGAAGAAATGGGAAAAAATATTTACCAGCAATATTTCAGACAAGGGTCTAATATCCATTAAATATGGTGAACTCAAGAAACTAACCCTTCACAAACACAACAAACCAATCTTGAAATGGTCAAGGGAGCTAAAGAGAGACTTCTCAGAAGAAGAAATAAAAATGTTCATTATCCCTAGCTGTAAAGGAAATGCAAATAAAAACAACTCTGAGATAGCACCTTACCCCAGTCAGAATGGCCCACATCCTAAATTCAGCCAATGACAAATGTTGGAAAGGATACAAAGAAAGAAACATTACTGCATTTCTAGTGGGAATGTATACTAATACAACCACTTTGGAAAGCAGTCTGGAGGTACCTACGAAAGCTAAATATTGACTTCTCCGATGAACGTGCCATAATATTCCTAGGCACCTACTCTGAACAACAGGAACCAGTATACAAAGACACACACACATCTATGATTATTGCAGCACTCTTCAAAATAGCCTATATTTGGAAACAACCCAGATGAGCCATAAGTGATAAGCTGATCCAAAAATTGTAGGACCTATATACAACAGAATATCATGAAGTCATTAGAAAGGACAAAATGATGGTATTTTCAGGGAAATGGATAAAACTAGGCCAAATTATTTGAGTGAGGTAAGTCAAGAACAACGAGACAAATTGCAGAGGGTCTACCTGATACGTGGATGCTAAAGCCAAAATGCAAGAAGGCATGACAAAGTAAATAGGACTCGAGAAACAAAGGAAAGCCACACATTTTGTTGTATCACCATTAATGACTCCATGTTCTTGACCATGTAGATGGTGGAAATATGCACGCAATGGAGGGAAGCCAGAAGGAGGAACACAATAAGTGGGAAATGGAACAACATACAACAAAGGCGACCATGAGCTACACTGGACATAGAAGAAAAATAACTAAGCAACCCAAACACCGTGATGAGAAAGGAGGAATGAGAGGGAAACAAGGAAAGAAGGAATAGCCTACATTAAGCAAAAGGAAAAAAGTGTAAACATCACCTGAGGTGGGAAAAATAATTTGGATTGTCAAAGCTCATAGAATTAACAAACTTTAGACCATGATAACAATAATGTGCCTTGTCAAGGTTAAAATGTGTTTGTGACTTTAACTAAGTATCACAATTCCCAAATACTGTGAAATATGTGAAATATATGTAATCACTTATCTCAACTTTTACAAAGACGGTGTGAGAAGGGAAAGGTTATGAGGGATGGATGACAATGTTGTCAGACACCTTGTATTCGTGTACTGTTTGGTAGAATAGGAACTTCTTTGTACAACTACTTAAAGATAATAATAATAAAAAGTTTTTAAAAAAGGATGAAAATAAAAATTTCAAATATCAATTAAGAAATTAAATCCAGTTGGAGGGAAAATTTTTTGGGGGAGAGTAATTTAGTTTATTCTATAGCAAGTCTCACTTCAGAAATAAATTCAAAAACTAGACCCCAGGTAAGTGAAATAAACTAAGAAATGGAATTGAAAAAAGAAAACAAAAAAGAAACTCCACCCACTCTTTCTTGCCTGGACCACTGGTGTGGGTAAAAATGCATCATGGTCCTAAATTGGAACCGAAGTGGCAAGGACTTACTTGGTGGTGCTCTCTTCACTGTCAGCTATTAAATTAGCAGGAAAACAGTATTGGATCCATCAGTCTGAAGTGGAATAGGTAGTGGACCAATATACAGAGAAGGCTTCAAGATGGACTGTTCAGAGACAGAGGATCCCTTAAGAATAACTAGTGTGTTTCTATAATTTACTTTTTTCTATTAAATTTACATTTAAGCCTGTTCATTGGGTGGAGAGAAGGGAATTTTTAGGATTTGGTAAGAAGGAATCAAGAAATTGATTGGACATGAAAACCAGTGGTTGATTTATAAAGCAGCATGGTCCTAATAATGAGCAGGGCCCATTAATCAATGTGGCGCCATGACCTAGCCCATTGGAGTGCATGGGGCATGCCACCCAAGTGGGCAGGGTATGCTGTTGGAGGGGGTAGGATGTCATCCTCACATGATGAGCTGTGAAGAAGTGATTGGGGAACGGGCAGTTTGTTTAAGTGATGGTTCAAAACTGTTAGGCAGGAGACCCACTTGAGTGATGGAGGGGTTCAACCTATATATAGGCTGCATGGTCAGAGCAATGGAATTGAAGAAAATTAAGAGAAGACCTGGAAGGAAGGAAGTGGTGAGACAGCAGGAGGGGAAAGACGTGGGAGAAGAGGAATGTGAGGGAGAGCAGGAGAGGAAGGAAGCCAATTGGCCACAAGGCCAGAGAAGTGGAGGCCTGCAGAAAGTGGAGAGGCCTAAAGAGAAGAAATGAGTGACGGAAGGAAAAAAGGGAAATGAAGGAAAGATCTATAAAGAAGGAGGGGGAAAGGGAAAAGGCTTACCTATTGAAATTTGAAGCGTGGAGAAGATAATTTGGGGGGTTGGTGGTTTGCAAACCAATTAACTACCTGCTGGGCTGCCCATTGGACGTCTGAGATTTGGTGGTTGGCTGGCCTGTCACAGAGTGTACAGCCCAGGACAAGGTAAATGCAGGCCCATTTCTAGTGTAAATAAAGTTATCTTCAATGTGCCTCATTGGATTGTCTTGTGTTTTATGCATCATAAGTATACAAGTTCACAAGTTAATAGTCTCAAAGACCACGAGTTTTGTAAAATGTTATAAAGTCAAAATAGGTTTGAAAAACCCAATGGGACAGTGATATTGCAATGGTAATATGACATCACAATATCAAGTTATAATAATATATTTATGGTATAATTAGTTGGTGATGCCATAATTGTGATAAGTTCACAATAGGTTTATGATAACACAATAGGTCACAATAGGTTTATGATGTCAGCCAGAGGCTGCCACTCCCTACAGCGGCCTAAACAATTGAAATTCAGCAAACATAAACCCCAAGAAAGGCTCCAAGCTGGCCTCTCTGAGTGTCTCAGGAGCTAGCTCCTCAGGGAATAGCTACTGTTTGCTGAAAGGCCTCAACCCTACCCAGAACCTAGCATCATCACAGCATCTCCATACTAGAAGTAACAGCCATCTCCCTCTTTCGTGATAGTCAAAACAGATCTCCCTCCCACTGAACTAGCCTGGGAGGAGGATCACAAAATCATGCCTAACACAGAGCAGTTTCTTCCTGCCCATACAGACTTAAGAAACCAATCAAGCCATAGGAAAACCAAACATCACAAGCAGACCAGAGACAACACCAAGAAACTGGTTATGGACACAGGGGAGATACAAGTCTTCCCATTCACCCCCCCCCACACACACACACATGAAACAAAAAATCAAGAAAATCTTTTTTGAAACTTTTCTTAAACTTTTATTTTTTAAAGTGTTTTCTGTTGATCTTTTTTTTCTCATAAATTTTATTTTTCTGTTGATCTTTTTTTTTCTCATAATTTTTATTTTTGGTGTATGTGTGTGTGTTTTTAATCTCTTTTGACCTTTTGGTCCTTTTTATTGTTTTCATTTTTCTCTTTCTTTTTTTTTGCATGACTTAATTGCTGTTTTGCTCATCCCCAGACATATACCTGTCGTCAATTATTAGACCTTATCACCCATTGTGTACATACTTAATCCAGAAATTTATTTCTCAATTCACAACTTCTTAGACTTAATTTCTTTAAGAGCAGTATTATCTCTTTATACCTAATAATTATCAAATAACTTATTTAAATTTTTTTAATTTTTTAATTTTCATGTTTCCTTTCTATCCCTTCTCTCCTCTCATCCTATCCTGTTCTTCTCTGGATATCATTTCTTTAAGCTTATATAATTTTAAGTGTTTCACTTCTTAAATTTAATTTTTTTTCCATTTTACTTGTTTATTTTTTAATCTCTCTCCTATCATTCTGTCCAAACCATCTCCCTCTCTGAGATTAGGACTTGGTTAAATTTACTCTCCTTTTACCTCTCCACATCTCTCTAGTCTTATTTGTGCCCACATTTCTCCCTAAAGCTAATAATTTCTGGTTTGCCAAATCCTTTTTTGCTGTTTTTAGACCATTAATACATAGTTGTTTGATGTTGAATAGATTGTATCTGTTGAACTAGATTGTATCTGCAGCCATTTTGATTATGCAACTACAGTACTATGGTTCATGCTTGCCTTAAAATAGTGTTCTAGTACAAAGTTGGTGTTTCTTTCATACCAAATGGGCAGAACAACCCGAAAAGCACAAAGAAAAGGCAAATCCAGGTATCTGACCTCCCACTCATGATAATCAGGTGACAGAATAGTTAATGAATAATCCAGAGGAGTTCCCAGAAAGCTGTACAAACACTACTGATAAACATTGTGAATGAAATGATTGAAAACTTACAAAGGACTCAGTGTGAGCATTCTAGGGAGCGAGAGGAGTCAAACCAAAGATTAATACAGGAATCTTGTGAGCATTAGGAAGCTACTTAAAGATTTTTTCCTTTTTTTTAGGCTTTTATTTTTTTATTGTGAAAATACTGTACAGAGGGGATACAATTACATGGGCAAGATAGTGAGTACATTTCTTATCAAGCATGTAGCCTCCTCCTTTGTTTACCCTTCCCATCCTTTCCCATCCCTCCCACCCACCCAAACCTCACCTCCAAAGTTGTAAAGTTTATTTTCGACATGATAACTTGTACTTCTCATTGTTGCAATTGGTCCGCCTGTATCCTTATTTAAACGATTTGTTTTTTCCCTTCCCCTCCAGAAATTATACCGACATCAAATACAGTGAAAGCAGGGGTTATACTGTGGGGGAGGGACATAAAAAGCAACAAAGAAATAATCTTATAATTGCGTTAGAAACAAATGCCTGAAAGAAAAAAAAACATTTAATATACATATCTTAGGGTTCATTTTCCTAACATCACCTTATCTGACGTTTTCTGCTTGACTCATACATATACTAGATATTGCAAATAAGAGAAACCATGGGACCTATGTTTCTTTGGGCTTGGCTTACTTCACTTAATATAATTGTTTCCAAGTCTTTCCATTTCCTAACAAATGGGGCAAAGTCATTCTTTCTGATGGAGGCATAGAATTCCATTGTGTATATATACCACATTTTCTTGATCCATTCATCTACTGAGGGACATCTAAGTTGGTTCCAGATCTTAGCTATGGTAAATAATGCTGCAATAAACATAGTTGTGCTGGTAGCTTTAGTGTGGTCTTGTTTGTAAACATTTGGGTAAATGCCCAAAAGTGGGATTGCTGGGTCATAGGGGAGCTCTATGTGGAGTCTTTTGAGGAACCTCCATACTACTTTCCAAAGTGGTTGAACAAATTTATACTCCCATCAACAATGAAGTAAGGTTCCCTTCTGTCCACATCCCCTCCAGCATCTGTTGTTATTAGAGTTCTTGATTTTTGCCCTTCTAACTGGGGTGAGGTGGTATCTCAATGTTGTTTTGATTTGCATTTCTATTATGGCTAGGGAGGTTGAGCATTTCTTCATGTGTCTATTGGCCATCCTTTCTTCCTCAGAGAATTTTCTCTTTAAGTCTTTAGCCCACTTATTTATTGGGCAGTTGTTTCTTTGAGGATTTGTTGTTGGGGATTTAACTTAGGCAGCTACTTAAAGATTGATGCAGGAATTGCATTAGCATGTTGAGAAGAGTAAAAGAGAAATACAGGAAATGCATGAGCAGGCTGAGCACAGTCTAGAGAATTACAGGAATTGCGTGAACGTGACGAAGCTAATCAAAGAGTAATACAGGGATTGAGAGAGCGGGATGAGAATAGACAATGATCAATAGAGGCATTCATGGAATCCATAAATAGACAGTTTAAACAATTCAGGAGGACCACAAATGGAATGCTGAATGGAACCATAACCAGTCAACTAAGTCATTTGAGAATAAACACTGAACATCAAATTAATTAAGTAAAGTTCATACAAAATCGAAAACAAAGCTCCAACAAAGAATTTGAAGCGATCCAAGCCGACCAATTTGAAGGAAAAGAAATAAAAAACAAAGAAGAAATTCTTGACAGTAGGTTAAGCCATGCAGAAGATTGAATCTCGGGGATTGCAGACAGCCTAGATATTATAGAGAAAGAACATACAAATATCCAAGACAAATCCAAGAAATATCATAGATCTATTCAACACTTGGAAGACACCATCAGAAATCATAATCTGAGGATAATGGGTATAGAGGAGCACCTAGAGAAAGAAGTTAATGGTCTGGGAAATTTATTTAACAGAATCCTAGCAGATAACTTCCCAAACATGCAAAAAGATAGGCCTATTCAGATATAAGAAGCTTATAGAACCCCACATCGACCAGACCAGGGCAGGATATCCCACCAGTCACATTATAATCTGCACAGGATCAATTCAGACTAAGGAAAGGATCCTTAAATTTCTCAAGGAGAAAAGAACAATCACCTATAAACACAAACCAATTAGAATCACCCCAGATTTTTCAGCAAAGATGATTAAAGCAAGAAGAGCCTGGAATGGGAGATGCCATGTGGTAAAGACAAACAATTATCAATCAAGAATACCGAACCCAGCTAAACTCTCCTTCATAACCGAGGGTCAAATAAAAACTGTGCATAGCAAAGAAAAATTAAAACAGTATATCTCCACCAATCCAGCCCTATAAAAGACATTAAAGTTATCCCACACATAGAAAACCATCAAGAACACAGTAAGAGCCAAGAAACAGCATCCAAGGGAATAAAATTAGAAGTCAACACCAAAAGCCAACAAAGAAAGTCCTGTACAACATGGAGGCTGAACAACCGTTGAATCACCAGTAGGTCATGGAAGAGATTAGAAAGGAAATGCAAATGTTCATGATATTCAAAAATAATGAACACACAAATTACTAGCTTCTCTGTGACAGAGCAAAGGCAGTACTCAAAGGCAAGTTTATAGCTCTGAGTTCCTACAACAACAAATTAGAGAGATCTGAAACCAACAATTTAATAAGACATCTGAACCTCCTTGAAAAAGAGCAGCAAGATAAACCCCAATCAAGTAGATGGAAAGAAATAATAAAATTACATCAGAATTAAATGAATTAGAACCCAAAAACACCATAAAAAGAATCAACAAAACAAAGAGTTGGTTCTTCGAAAAAAATAACAAAATTGACATTCTCTTAGCAAATTGTTTCAAAAAGAAGAGAACATACCAAATAAAAAAACTCAGAGATGAGAATGGGAATGAGAAGCAACCAAGATTCAGAACATTATAAGGGAATACTTCTCAAATATTTATCCTAATAAGTTTAAAAACCTGGCAGAAATGGACTTTTTCCTAGCCATTTCCATGCCGTTGAATTTCCATACCAAAACTCAACCAAGATGAGTTAAATCAACTTAACATGCCCGTATCAAGCATAGCAATAGAAACAGGAATAAGAGACCTCCCATCTAAGAAAAGCCCAGGGCCAGATGGATTTACAGCAGAACTTTACAAGGTCTTCAAAGCAGAGCTCACACCAATACTCCTCCAACTCTTCAATGAAATTGAAAGGAAAAATTCAATACCAAATTCATTCTATGAAGCCATCATAACCCTTATCCCAAAAGCAAGCGGGGACTCATCAAAGAAAGAATTATAGACCCATTTCTTTGATGAACATTGATGAAAAACTTCTCAACAAAATTTTGGCAAATCACCTTTGACAATTCCTCCAAAAAATCATACAGGATTTATATCCGAGATGCAAATCTGGTTCAAAATTTGCAAATCAATTAATATAATTCATCACATCAGCAAGAGCAAGAATAAGAACATGGTTATCTCAAGAGATGCAGAAAAAGCCTTTGACAAGATACAACACCCCTTTATGATGAAGGCTCTGGAAAACCTATGAATCCAGGGAACTTTCCTCAATACAATAAAGCCTGTATATGACAAACCTACAGACATCATTATACTTATTGGTGGAAAAATAATGCCATTTCCTCTTAACTCAGGAACAAGACAAGGATGTCCAATCTCTCCACTTCTCTTCAATTTAGTATAAGAATGCGTAGCTACAGCAATAAGATAGGATGCAAACATAACAGGGATCCAAATAGGGAAAGATGATATAAAACTCTCCCTATTTGCAGATGACATGATGTTGTATTTAAATAATCCCACCGACTCAACTCTGAAATTATTCATGCTGATTCAAAACGTTGGCAAAGTAGCAGGGGAAAAATTAACTCTCAAAAATCAGTGGCTTTTCTGTATGCCAAGAATGAGAAAAGCATGGCTGAAATCAGGAAAGCAACTCCATTCATTATAGCCCCACAAAAATAAAATACCTAAGAATTAATCAAAGAAGTGAAGGATCTTTATGATGAAAACTTTAAAAGCCTGAAAAAGGAAATCAAAACGGAACTTACAAAGTGGAAAAACTTCCCATGCTCGTGGATTGGAAGAATCAACATCGTGAAAATGACAGTACTTCCCTAGACTATCTAAAAATTCAGTGCAATACTTATCGATATTACAAACTCATTCCTCAAGGAAATAGAAGAGGCAATCTAAAAATTCATATGGAACAACAAAAGACACAGGATAGCAAAAATGATCCTTAACAGAAAGAACAGTGCTGCAGGAATATCAATACCAAATTTCAAACTCTACTACAAAGCCATAGTAATCAAAACAGCTAGGTATTGGCACAAGAACAGACCTCAGGACTAATGGAATAGAATTGAAAATCCAGAAATGAACCAACAGACCTATAGCCACCTACTCTTCGATGAGTGAGCTAAAAAAAATAGAATGGAAGAAAGACAGCCTCTTCAGTATATGGTGTTGACAAAATTGGTTAATCACTTGTAGAAAACTAAAGCTAGATCCATATATATCACACTGCACAAGAATCAACTCCAAATGGATGAAAGACCTTGGAGTCAAAGCAGACACCCTGAAAACATTGCAGGACAAACTAGGAGATAACCTATGTCTCCTTGCCACAGACCAAAATTTTCTTAATAGATACCAGAAACACAACAAATCAAAGAAAGGTTGGACAAATGGAATTGCATGAAATTGCAGAGCTTCAGAATGGCAAAGGATAAAACTAGGAAGATCAATAGAAAGCCCATATATTGGGAGAGATCTTCACTAGCCATACAACAGACATAGGTTTCATATTTAAAATATGCCTGGAACTCAAAAAATTAAATCCCCAACAACAAATCCTCAAAGAAACAACTGCCCAATAAATGAGTGGGCTAAAGACTAAAAAGAAACCTCTCTGAAGAGCAAAGAAGGATGGCCAATAGACACATGAAGAAATGCTCAACCTCCCTAGCAATAAAAGAAATGCAAATCTAAACTACACTGAAATACCACCTTACCCCAGTTAGAATGGTTATAATGTGGAACAGTAATATAACAGAAGCTGGACGGGATGTTGGTGGGACTGTAATCTTGTATAACCACGTTGGAAAGTGGTGTGGAGCTTGCTCAAAAGACTCCACATAGAGTTCTCCTATGACACAGCAATCCCACTTTTGTGCTTTTATCCAAATGATCACCAAAAGGCCCATACTAAATCTACCAGCATATCTATGTTTATTGCAGCATTATTTACCATAGCTCAGATATGGAACCAACCCAGATGCCCCTCAGTAGATGAATGGATCAAGAAAATATGGTATATATACACAAAGGAATTCTATGCCTTCATCAGAAAAAAATTGCATTGCACCGTTTGTTAGGAAATGAAAAGTCATGGAAAAAATTATATTAAGTGAAGTAATCCATGCCCAAAGAAACATAGGTTCCATGGTTTCCCTTATTTGCAATAACTAGTATATGTCTGAGATAAACACAAACTGTCAGACAAGTTGATGTTAGGTGAAATGAACACCACGATAAGGACTTTCTTGCTATTGTTTCTAGCATATTTGCTACATGATTTCTTTGTTACTTTGTCTGTCCCTCCCCCATGCTTTAACCTCTATTTTCACTGTATTTGATTTTGTTATAATTTGGGGAGGGGAACAGAAAAACAAATTGGGATACAGGTGGACACATTGCAACAATGACATGTACAATACTATATGTCTAAAATCAAAATTTATATCTTTGGCGTGGGGGGGGGCGGTTTGCGGGGGGCATAAAGGGAAATGGGATGGGATAGAAAGGGGAAACAAGGGAGGAGGCAATAATGCTCGATAACAAATATACTAATTACTTTCTTCATGTAATTTTAAAACTCTCTGTATGTTCACATTAAAAAATCATGAAATAATAAAGTAAAAATCCATGCCAATTTTTTTTTGTCTGTCGTGGGGCTTGAATGACGGGCCTAGGCACTGTCCCTCAGCTCTTTAGCTCAGAGATAGCACTGTACCACTTGAGCCACAGTGCCGTTTCCAGTTTTCAAGAGATATATTGGAAATAAGAGTCTCACAGACTTTTCTGCCCAGTCTGGCTTTGAACTACTATCCTCAGATCTCAGACTTTTGGGTAGCTAGGATTACAGGCATGAGCCACCAAAGCCCAGATTCAGGACAATTTTTAAAAAGCAAACTTATGGAAACTTCTGGATTTTTCTAATCAACAATATTATATTTTCAGCATTAGTTTATAACTATAAGTTATTTTTAGATGTACCTTGTAATTTTTTAATAGAATCAAATATAAGTTTTATTATTACTCTGTATCTCACAAAAATCCACTGTAATTTACTTTCCCCAAAGTCAATTGTTACATACTCTATTACTCATTATTATTAGTACACTCTATATTACATATAATTTGAAGTGAAAATAATTTGGACCATTTCGTATAAATTAGTTGTTGCTACTTTAGCATTATAAATTCACATCTGTGATTTTAAATGAAGGAAAGAAGATTTTCGAGTTAAAATGAAATATGAATGTGTAATGTGTCCCAATTAAACCAAAATTTCTGAGTTTATACGGACAAAAATACTTTCTTTCCACTAAAGTCTTTGAGGTAATACCATTGGAGATAGTGAGGCAAGAGGAGGAAGAATTAAAATCATGTCAAACAATGTCTGTTATTCTGCTACAACCTCCATTATGAAGACCAGCCCATTCCCAGATGTCACAAAATTTCAAGTGTCTCTCTTAAAATTCTATTTGGAAAAGTTCTAAATCACTGATTCTTTTTTGCAATTTCTGTTATATGAAACAAATCATTGACTCAAAACCATTGAAATAAAATGCGCACATATGTTGAAGTCACTACAACTGGAAAAACAACCAACAAAGTACAACTCCCCCAGGAACAAAAACATGCTTTGCCCATTTTTTTAAGCACAAAAACCTCAAATAGATATTAACTTGGAGTAGAGCCATAAAGATAATTGTATCTCATAAATACAACTGTATCTCATAAATACAGTTGTGTTAATTTGTAATTAAAATCTTCTAGATAAACCTAATAGAGCAAATGCCTTGAATGGATCAAATTGTTTAAAACAAATGTGACTGTATGTGGAATGAGATCTGCACATATTTAAAAGAATAAAATAACATAATCATAACGTAAGTAAAAAAATTCAGAAATGTAATGAATAAGTCCAATAGCATCCATACTGAGAACTAATGCCTACTGGTATAACAAGAAAAATATGCAAATAATAGAATCTGAGCAGTGTACATGAGTGTCCATAATTTTAAACTACTCCAAATTACACTTTGTAGAAACCTGAATGTGGCTTATTTAAGGAAAAACATCAACATATGACATAAATGAAATTAAAAATCTCATGAAAAGAGAGAAGGAGTTTCTGGAAAATAATAGTTTTAACTAATGGTGGTCAAAATATTTCTAGTACTGACAAAATTGCATACCTATTTATTTATATCCAAAAAAGCAACCAAGTTTTTCGAGCTGATTTGAAACTTGGGCAAAGTAGCAGGATACATCTGTAACATTATTATGGATGTTGACTCTGGCATGGAATTCATTTCCTCTTTTATCTTACAAATGAATATATGAAAGAACATAAATTCTCTAACTAAATATCAAGACCTAACTAAACATATCACCAGAAAAGTCATCATGTAAGCCGTATTGCAAATGGGGTAAAAGAAAAATACGTCATAGTGATTCTTTATTTATTGTATATGTTGATGTTTTCCATAAATTATTTCCTTTAGTTTGCATTTTCAAAACATTGTGTTACATGATGCATATCTTGGTAACTAATTTTGGATGCCTCCTTAAATTTTGTTCTGAGTAAAATGTCTCACTTCAGTTCCTAACCCATGAAATTATGTTGATTCCCAAAACATTCTAATAACCACTATATACAATACACAAAATCTCATACGCATGACACCAGTAAGCATTGGTTATCATTTTGATATCAGCTCCCATGACTTATAATGCCTATCTGCATGAGTATCGTTGTACGGAGACCCCTCAGCCTAAAGTTAGCCACTGTTAAAAAATGTTTATATCTTTATTTGTCGCCCATCAGAGATTAAATCTGAGTATAAAGCCTAAGGAAAATGATAAAGAAAGAATTTAGCTTTTCTGGATATAAATAAACAAAATGCAGCATAGAGTAGCTCACTGGTTTAAAGTCAACCTATTTCACCAAAACATTCTAAGCATTACCTTACAATGTGTATTATTCTCATGAAGGGAGTGGGGATTTTGAGAAGAGGACTAACCAATCATTGTCTTCATATATATATAATTTGGATTTATCTCTAAATTTCGCTATAAACATTTCTGATAAAAAACTGAATAATTGATTTTCTGGTCAGGTATAATATATCCTAGTTTTATATACCAAACTACAGTCAGAAAATGCAATATAACAATTAACTAGAAAAAGTCCTGGCAGAAAAAATGGCATCTCTTTATTATGTGATGCCCAATTCATAGGTATTATGTCTCCAGTTAATGAATGTGATTATTTAAATGCTTCATAAAGTTTTAATTAAAATCCATCAGTGTACTATAATATAATTGTGGATAATTTTATCCTAGAATCATTCGTGAACTGCCTATTCAATCAAGACGTTCATCAAATTCATTTGGTATTCATATGGATATGAATGAGTTTCTTAGCATCTCTTGCCATTTGGAGGTGGCAGGACCAGGATTCGAGCTGTGGGCTTCAGCTCCCACCACTTCAAACTGAGGATCGGGAACTCACCTGGCTGTCCAAGAACATCAGCAAGACCAATGATTAGGCAGGCACCAGTGGCTCTCAGCAGTCCTCCTTGATACTTAAAAGGCTGTGATAGAAGGATCATGGTTCAAATCATCCTAGGCAGGAAAGTCCTTGAGAACCCTGTCCAACTTCAGGGCCAACAAAGCCAGAAGTATAGCCGTATGTCTCCAGTGTTAGAGGGCTATCCTTAAGTAAAAGCAGCTCACGGACTATGCCCAGATCCTGAGTTCAAGATCCAGGATTGGCAGCAAACAGACATACACAACAATCTGTGCAGCCATCCACTTAAAGCAGGTCACCCTCAACAGCCTTTATTTACATTTTATTTTGAGGCCAATGCAGGAAGAATCACAAAACAGGCAGGGGAAGAGAAGATCAGGTTTCTTAGAAGTAACCAGTATTCAGAAAATTAAACTTGGGGACGTAAAATGGTAGCCTACTTATGTAAAAATTAACATTAAGAAAAAGATGAAGGGGCTGGGAATGTGTATTAGTGGGAGAATGCTTGCCTAGCATGCAAGAAGCCCTGGGTTCAATTTCACAGTAGCACATTCAAGAAAAAACCAGAATTGGTGCTGTGGCTCAAGTGGTAGCATGCTAGAGACAGTGCCAGGCCTTCTGTTCAACCCAAGAACTGGCAAATAAATAGCTACTTAGGTAGGTAGTTAGGTAGATCCTTAGATAGATAGATAGATGGATCGATCGATAAATAGATAGATAGATAGATAGATAGATAGATAGATAGATAGATAGATAGATAGATAGATAGATAGATAGATAGATAGATAGATAGATGATAGATAGATAGATAGATAGATAGATAGATAGATAGATAGATAGATAGATAGATAGATAGATAGATAGATAGATAGATAGATAGAAATATGATAGATGAATTTGGACTTGGATGTCAGTAGGAAAGTAAGGAAGAATTCCAAGTCATTAGGCCTTCTGCAATGTGCCAGGACACCAACATGACCTTCACACAACCAGAGAACAGTAAGACTGTCTCTTTCCACTTCTCAGGTAGCCAAGGGCCCCAGAGTCAAGAGGGCAGAGCCAAGTTCTAACTGAGGGTCTTGGAGACAGAAGAGAAAAGGCCTTGCCTCTCTTGGACCGGGGATTTGCATTAATGATGTGGAGAATGAAGGAAGGAGAATGGACTGGCAGAGGTAGAAGAAGGGCCTTCAAATCTGACAGATGGAGAGTCAAAGACCCACTCCCTAAGACCAAAGAGCAAGGCTTTCTACTTTGTTCCTGCCCCCTCCCCCAATAAATTGGCTCTCTATTGTTAAATTAAAGATAGCCTGAGGCTCCCTTTGCCTGAGGGAGGAAGGTTAGTCATTGTTTGAAGAGGCTGAGAAAAGCCTGACTCTTGTGTAACTCTGACAAATGTTTCATGTTTCCCCTCATTGCTGGCCATGCCTGGAATGTTGAGTGTGTACATTCTGCCTCCTAACCTTGGATGCCTTTTTCTCTTCACCTAGCCTGGCTTTTGTAACTGTTTTCTACATTCAAATATTGTTACATTGAAGTTCTTCCTGCAAACAGGGCTAGTGCTTGGATGCTGAGAACTTCATTTGAACCCAAGATGGGTCAAATAATATTTCTTTCCTGCTTTTATAGCTCAAGAACTCTAAGAACCTTTAGCGTATGAGTAACTTCTCATCACCAAGGGAAACACAGGAAGCTCTTGAACATCTGACCTTTGAGAAGTGGAATTCAGAGTTTCAGAATTTTCTGCCCTTATTGGCTTCACCCTGTGATCCTCAGACCTCAGCCTCCTGAGCTAGGGTGACAGGCGTTAGCTACTGGTGCTCTGTAATGACATTGGCATTACAAGTCAACTGCTTATCACAAAGGCTTGGGCAGCATATTGAGCCTTTCAACAATGGACTTTTCAGAACCCTGTAGGACACAAGGTTATAATGCTAGAGTCTGAGAGGCTGTGTGTATGGATGGGCTACACTTGAACCTTGAGCTCTGACTCCAATTCTGGTGTACATGAGCATTCATTTTCCAGAGAATGTTATCCTAATTAGCAAATAGCAAAAGTACTTCGCTTAACCCTCACTTTTTTCCACTTTTGTGTCTCAAACTCAAGCCTGAGCACTGTCCCTGAGCCCTTCAGCTCAAGGCGAAGTCTCTACCACTTGCCCGACAGCAAACCTAACAGGTTTTCCTTGCCTAGGCTGTCTTTGAAATGTGGTGTTCAGATCTCAGCCTCCTGAGAAGTTATAGTTCCAGTTGTGAGCCACAGGCATCTGGCCTACTGTTTTTGACAGTCCAGGCACTTGATCTTAGGCCCTGGGTACTGTTTCTGAGCTCCCTTTTCTCAAGCCTAGGGCTGTGCCACTTGAGCCACTCTGATTATGTGGCACTGAGGATTCAAACCCTAGCATTCATGCATCCTGAGCCAACTCTCTACCACTAAGCCACATTTCTAGCCCCACCCTTACAGTTTTATCCCTCAATTTGCCTATCCCCAAGAAAAGACTTCTGAGTAAAACTCATCTAAGGAAATTCCTATAGGAAGGTTCCAAAGATAAAAACACAAAGCTCATACTTGGGAGAGACTCTAAACATGTGAAGACTGTGACAAATGCTTCCATTTAATTATGTATCATGTTTCAACACTTAATAAAATATTAATGAAAAACAAGTCAATGTCCTAAATTATTGTGTATAAATTTATAATAAATGTACAACATGTACTAAATATTATGTGTGTAAAAATACTATATAAAATATATAAAATAAATAAATGAATCAAGTAAAAAATAAAATAAATACAAAAATCAATAATAAAAATCATAATATGTAATACACATACATATGTAAATATATATCATATATTACCCATATATAGAAAATTTTTTTTCCATTGCAGGGCTTTCATTCAGACCCTTGTAACTCTTGCCTGAATTTCTTTTCCTCAAGGACAGTAAGCTTTGTCTTCACCCATGGTGCAAAAGAGTTACCTGGATGGTGAGATCAAATCCCAGCAATGATGGAAATACTGGCCCAAGTTCCAAGATAGTGACAATTTTTTAATGGAAGCAGTTATTCAGTGACATACTGAACATTTTTTTCAAAAGCAGTATAGAATTTTGTACATCTATTCAGACATCTTTCTCTTACCCCCAAAATGCTTCTTTTGAGCACTACTTTTCTTCATTTTTTTGTTGTAAAAATGTTTTACAGACAGGTTACAGTTAAATGAGCATGGTAATGAGTACATTTCCTATTGGGCATTGTTGCTTCCTCCTTTGTTTTCCCCCTACCCTCCCTTCCTTCCCATCTCCACAACTACTCCCCCTGCCTAGCTCAATGACTTAATTTTTATTTTTGGATTTGTATGGGGTTTGAACTCAAGTAGTGGAAACTCTGCACTTTCCCTCACATTGCTACATATTTACCAAGACCCTGAGTTCAAACCCCAGGCTAGGAAAAAAACTGGTAGAAATTCAAAACAAGGGAGCTTTGTTTCTTTTTTAATTTAAATGATTTTTTTTTATTTTTTCTTTATTTTGCCGACATGGGGCTTGAGCTCAGGTAGTGGCAACTCTGCCTCAGCTTCAATTGCCCTAGTGTGGGGTGCATCCTCGGACCCATAGACAATCCTAGGTCCAGAGGGCTTGCAGGAAGAAAAATAAGTAACATAGCATAAAAAGTGGCGAGCTGCAGAGGGCTGGGTGTTTTACGTTTTTTTATTTGCAGGGTGACCATCCTGGGTCTGAATGACATGGCTGCAAAATGAACCTGACCTGTCATATCTCAATGCTGGCATGCTATCAGGGAATCCATAGGCCAACCTCTCAACATAGGCCCTGGGTTCAAATCCCGGTCCTGACACCTACCAATGACAGAGGATCACAAAAGACTCATTCCTATGTATAGGAATACCAATTGAGAGTAGTTCATGCTTTGGTCTAGTGTAAAATTGGATGCAATAATCCTATGACGCTGATTGATCTTAATTAATAGATTATTATGCATGAAAAGAATAATATTCGTTCAATGGTGGTATAATAAATCCTAAGAGTTAGTAGGAACATAGTAAGTGTCCTTCAATCATAGATAGATAGCTCTGGTGCTCTTTACCAATACATATTTATTTGTATACTCCCCCCTGCCTATCCATGTATCACTGTTTTGGGCAATTCTGGGACTGGTTCTCAGCACCTGGGAACCACATGACAGCTTCATTGATTAGATGCTGCCATGCTCACGCTCATCCATTTTTGAATTGGGCTTGCTTATCCCTGAGATCATATCCTAGCACTGCCAAAAATTTAATCTTGGAGTAAGAAGCCAAGTATGGCACATGTTTTCCTTTTCTGGAAGAGTCTTCCATGTCAGGCATGATGGAGAACGTATAGACAAATTGGGATGCTGTGATATAAGATGTAAACAATGTAATAAATGTTAGAGGGGTCATCAGAGTCAATAAAATAAATGGAAAATAAATGAATAAAACAAGAAATAAAATGAATATCCACAGCCAACAAAATATGGAATATCTGCATGGAAGTATAAATCCTATCTTTAAAATCATATAAGGAGTATGTTTTCCAGGCCTGAGGCTTGAATTCAGGCCTAGGGAACAGGCCTGCCTTTCTTGTCTTCAAGTATGGTCAGATTCCCTTCCCTCACGGTGTTGCATATTTACCCAGACCTTGAGTTCAAATCCCAGGCCTGGCAGAAAAAAATGGCATGAATTGCAAACTAGGGAGCTAAATATGTTTTGTTAATTGCAGGCCAATGGAGAAGCCATAGTCTCGCCCGGCAACATAGGCCTACATTTGGAATACCAGTCATGCCACTTCTGGATGGTGGGAGATCCTAAGAGGTTCGTTCCTATCCACAGGAATAACGATGGAATGTTATCAATGTCACAGTTGAATGAGATGCTCATGAATGATACTTGTATACAATTAGACATCATGATTTCAGTCGGTTGATTGATTTTATTAATATCTTATGAAGCATTAAAAGAATAATATTTCTCACAAGGACACAATAATTTCAGGACACTGATTTACTTAATAGTTTATTAAAGATGAAAATAATAACATAAATTACATGGAGGCATAATAAACACCCAAGAATTTGTAGGAATATAGTCTATATAAATGAACAATGGATAGACATCTCTGGCACTGTATAAAGATATATATTTATTAGCATACTACAATCTGCGTGTCAATCTGTACTTGTTTGGTCAACACCTTGTTCTTGATCTCAGATCTTGGGAACTGCCTATCAGCTCAATTTGCCACAAGATGTCATGCTGACACACAACTTTTCATGAATTTTTCCCTGTAGGCCATGAGTTCAGATGCCTGCCAGCATGCCCAAACAATGAATCATGGAGTAAGAAACTGATGGTGACACGTTTTCCTTTTCTGGGAAAGTCCGGAGTGTCAGGTATAAGTGGAATATATATGCAGACATATATCCTATTTAATCAATGTAATCAAAGTTCTATGTGCCATATTAGTCAATTAAATAGTCAATACATGTCGGATCTTCGTCTGTCCTAAGAAAGAAGGATGGGGTCCAAGGAAATATAAGTGCACTTGCTCACCAGTTCCCCCCCCCCTTAGCCCGGGAGACATTCAGACAAACCGGGGAGTCAAGTCAAGCAAGAACTCGTTTATTACCAAACAGAAAACATCTTTTAAAGGGAAAATCTGCTTGGCATGGAAGGGGAGGGAAAGGAACCAACCAATCACTGTAAAGGTCACACCCTATCCTGCGCCTAAGCTTTATCCAATCAGATTTTAAGGTAAACAACTTGGGCTCTGACCACTCAACTTCCTCTCACTGCATCTTTTCTGCCCATGTACCCCACAAATACATGAATCAAACAAAAAATAAAATGAATAGCTACACTGAACCCAATAGGGAGTCAACCTATGAATGTAAATATAAATTATATATTTAAAATGTACACAAATAGGATGTATTCTAGTGCTGGGGATCGATTTCAGACCTAAGGAACAGACATGAATTTCTTGACTTCAAGAAGGCTAGCTTCCTCTTTCCACACAGTGCAACAGAGTTACCCAGATCATGAGTTCTGATCCCAGTCCTGGCAGAAAAAATGGCACCTTTATACTATGTGACACCCAATTCTTTGGTATTTCATTATGCCTCCAGTTAATGAATGTGATTGTTTAAATACTTCATAAAGTATTGATTAAAATTGAACAGTGTTCTCTAATATAATTGTGTATAAATTTATCCTAGAATTTTTTAAGAACTGTTCATTCAATCATAACATATATCACATTCCAATGGTATTCATATAGATAGGAATGAGTTTCTAAGGATGTCCTTCCATTTGCAGGTGGCAGGACCAGGATTCCAACTGTGGGCTCCAGCTCCCACCACTTAATCCCAAGGATAGGGAACTCAACTGTCTGTCCAAGAACAGAAAGACCAATGATTAGGCAGGCACCAGTGGCTCTCAGCAGTCCTCATTGATGCTTACAAGGCTGTGATAGGAGGATCATGGACAAAGTCACTTTAGGCAGGAAAGTCCTTGAGACCTCTGTCCAACTTCAGTGCCAACAAAGCCAGAAGTAGAGCCATGTGGCTCCAGTGGTAGAGGGCTAGCCTTGATCAAAAGCAGTTCACAGACTGCGCAGATCCTGAGTTCAAGATCTGAGACTGGCAACAAACAGACATACACAAAAATCTGTGTAGCCACATTCTTGTCCCCAGGTCACCCTCTTGTCTTCAACTGAATTGGACAGAGTTCCCTGGGAAAAGGGCTGGGGGAGCTGCTGTCATGTTGACTCCACACATTTTGCCTGCATCACAGGATTCCGACCACACCCCCATGCTTTCATGTTCTTTCTGAGCAAGGGGATACAACAATTGTGGCCACACCCACATTCCATGCTGTCCAGCACCAGGATTGCCTCTGTTGGTTGACACCACCACTAGCAGTTGAGGAAGGTAGAGGTGACTGAGTGGTGAGCAAGAGCTCCAGTCCACTTTGGAGTAGAGTTGAAATTGACGTCCTAGTCAGTGAGTGGGAGAATAGAGGATTTCCCAGAGCCTGGGAACATGGCCAGCCCATCTTTCCCATCCCAGAGCTCAGATGTCTGAAACAACAAAACTCCATGAGAGCTGTGGGCAAGAAAGTACTGCCAGAACACCGGCAGAAGAATTCTCCCATCAGACCTGCAACATTCAAGAAAACAAAGAACACGAAAAAAGGAGGGTTCTTCAAGACAAACACCAGTGGGGAAGGTGATTCACCAGAGGGTCCAGTCAAAGGTGACGCTGACCGCGGGCCTCCCTTGCCTTTGGACCCAGTCACAGTCACCAGGGTCCAGAGTGTCAAGGGTCCCTATACCACCAAGGATCTTTAGAGGTGCTACAGACACATGGTGCCTGCCCTGGACCACAGCAAAAGAAGAAACCATGTATGCTGTGCCAAGATCCAACCCCTGAAGCTGGAAAAGACAGACCTGCAGGATTGACGGGAGAAAGAGAGGGAGAAGGTAGCCCAGGTGCACGAGGCACAGAAAAACAGAGCTAGACATCCACAAGCCACCCATACAGAGGATGTTTTCCACAGAAAGTAATTTACAATTTGCACTGGGCTAATGAAGCAGGAGGCCAATGACAGAGAAAGGTAGCAAGAAGCTCTCACCATTCACCTGCAGGCCACAGGGTGTAACGTGTTGGAGCTGGAGATGGCATTCGCTGCTGCACAGAAGACTGAAATGTTCTTCGAACAGCTGAATGATGTGACACTTCAGCTCAAGGAAAAGACCAGAAGCTTCAATGACCTGGAGCAATTGAACACAGAGTTGCAGGAGAAGCTGGAAGCGATCTGGACAAAGAAGAGCAATAGGAAAAACAGAATCTGCAAGTTTCAACAAGTGCTGGTGGGGCATGAGGTAAAGAGACTACTGGAAAACCTGAGCCGGATGGTGACCTCAGCAATTCTGGAAAGAGACACCTTGATGGAGAGCCTGAGCATTGAGAGGTCCACATGGAAGGAGGAGGCTCAGTGGCTGACCAAGCAGGTGAACCAACTGACAGAGGAGAAGGAGCAAAGCACGAGGCAGGTGCTGGCCCTAGAGAATGAGCTGGAGGAACTGGAAGGACGCTGGCAGAGCCTCGGCCCTATGCAGGACCATCTCAGGCCGAGTGGCAGTTGCAGGCCCATGCCTACTGCATGCAGATGGAGTTGAAAAACCTGGAGGAACAACTTCACATCCAGGTCCAGGAAATCCAGAGGCTCGGTCTCCAGAATGTGGAGCAGCGGGAGTAACTATGGAGACTGGATGAGAAGGCCTAGGATTTGCAGTAGATCCCCAAGACCCTATGATGCTCATGTGTGTGTGACCCATAGATAGAGCTGGCCCTCCTGTGGGATGCTCTCCACAAGGTGAGGTATAAGAAGGAGGAGCTCACCAGCATTCTGGAGCTCAGAGCCACCTGTGAGCAACACATTGCCTCCAAAGAGCAGCTGAACTCAAAGAAGGAGGCCTTGCAGCAGCACTTGCAGAGGCAGACCCAGGTGCTAGAGCAGCTGAAGCAAGTGCAGGGCCGACCAACTGGGGGTACCAGGTGGTGCCCCCAAAGTAGCAGGATACTCCCAAGTGCCTAGAAGTGACCATACCACAGGAGGAGCGCCTGCAGGCCCACCTGATCATGGCTTTCACTGGGGAGGGTAAGTTTTGAGCCCTGGAGAAGCAAAAGTTGAGGAGGTGACTCCTCCACAAAGTGAGCATCGCAGAGGTTGGAGACATGACCCAGATCTACAAGGATGTGGGTCTGCAAGCGCTCTCAGAGGCTGAGATCCACAGGGGGAAACTCCTGCTGCAGTAGCAGTGACCCCAGTGCAGTTGCATGGCCAACCTGGCAGCTCAGTGTCAGACAGAGCTGGAGGCACAGGCACCCCCACCCTGTGAGCTGCCACCACAGCAGGCTTGGGGATGGGTGTCTGAGAAGAAAATCTGCTTCATCCATGACTTATATGATGAAGTGGATATCCATAGTCCGGCAGATGAATTCCAAAATCGAAGCAGCCAGCTGTTGGCACACATCCACACTGTCAAGGAGTCCCTTGTCGCATGTAAGGAGCAAATGTTCGTCCTGGATGAGCTGTGTCAAGAGAAAGCCAAGTGTGTGTGCCGGCTCACCCAGGAGAAGATGGAGAAGAAGAGAGAGCTGCAGGAGCTGCTGTTACTCCTCGCAGGGGAAGGAGTGGACAGCGGGCTCCATATGCCGGCACAGGCAGAGCACCCCCCCTCACTTCTCCTAATGCCTCAGGCTCCAGGGTGGGCGAAATGAGTGAGGAACACAAAGGTTTTGAAGAATTGCAACATTAAGACAACTTGGACACTGCCAGAGTAGTGATCGGGGTTCACGACCTCGTAGATGACTCCACCACAGAGCACATTCTAGAGCAGATGACCCACACCCAGAGCAGCCTAGAGCTCGTAGACTCGGGCAAGGAGCACTCTCTCCCATTCTTCTGTAGACTGATGTGGATGATGACTCTCTATGTGAAATACTGACTCTCCAAAGCCAATGCAGCCACCAGAATTGGTTGGCCAGGTGGCCTTCTCTCAGGCCTCCATCTGCTGTGAGATGGGAAAGGTAAACTTCGGGTCAGGTAGGGCAGAGGCTGCCGGGAAACGGCTCAAATTCAAGGGACATCTAATGGCCCATTGGTGGCCAGGGAAGAGACCCATGTTATGCTTATCCCAAACAATAAATTGTTTTCAAGGGGAAGAAAATCCTACAACAAAGGTTTGTTCTTCCAGTCCTGGGGCTTGAACTTAGGGCCTGGCTACTCTCCCTGAGCTCTTTTTGATCAAAGCTGGCACTCTACCCATTGAGCCCCACCTCCCCTTCCAGCTTTTTCTGTGTGGAATTGAACCAAGGGTGTTAGGCATGCTAGGCAACCACTCTACCACTGAGCCACATTCTCAGCTAGGATGATTCTCCCCCCTCCCAAAACCATATGGCCATTCCTCAAATAAATAGGAAGTAGAGGCTAGGATGAATATGAAGCACAAGTATGGTTCACAGAGAAATACTCTCGTGCCCCCTTTTTGACCCCCTTAGTTGAAGTATCTCTTCTACCATTTAGGGATGAGAGAGGGAGAAGGAGTCCCAAGAGAGGAGTACCAAGAAGAATAGTCCCCTGAGCCCCACAGCTTACCACACACAAGTGGTCCTCTAGACTCCAATATTACCTGATTCAATATGGAGTCTACACTGTCTCCATATCACTTCAATGCTCAGGATGAAATAAAGGTCAGCCTTGTCCTTAGCCCACACACAGGGTAGAAGCTCCTAGTCCCAGACTGAGTTCCACCTCTGACTGCCCCGAGTTAGGCTGGACCCACCACTCACCACAATGGTGGCAGTGATGACCTCATGCATAGATTCCAGGAAGAAGGTCTATGGTAAAGGGCAAAAGCAGCAGGGTGAGCAGGGGGAAGGAGCTGGGGCAATTGATCTGGGATCTTCCTCCTTGGAGCCCTCCCATCAAGCCAAAGCCATGCTGACCCAAAGCAGGGCCAAGGCCAGTGTGAGACAAGATGGAGGAGCATGGTACTAAAGGAGGTACTGCTTTGTCTTGGAGCACTTGAAAATTTCAATTATATGTGGCCCATGCCAATCCCAAAGCCAACATGCAATGGCTTTCCTTGTTGTTGTCCCTGAGCGCTGTCCCTGAGCTCTTTTTCTCAAGGCTGGCACTCTATCACTTGAGCCACAGGGACTCTTCTTGTTTTCTGATGATTCATCAAGGATAAGAGTCTCACACACTTTCCTGCCCAGGCTGTCTTGGCACCATGATCCTCCAGATCTCAGCTTCCTGAGTATCTCAGGTGACAGGTATGACCCACCAGTGCCCAGCATGTGATGCCTTTTGAAGGCATCTTGGCAAGTCTGTAAAAGGAGCCAAAAAGGGCCTGGATAGACCATGACCCAATCAAGGAGCTGGGATGGGGGAAGACTGTCCTTTTAGCCATCCTGTTCCCCAAAATTAAAGATGCCAAGTGGTGTTGGATGCATCAAACACCTAGGCCAACAGCCATCAGGCTTAGTGGGGAAAAGGTACAGAATATCCAAAGATAGCAGTGTCGAAATCTCTGATTTTGCATGCATATGGTGTGTGTGTGTGTGTGTGTGTGTGTGTGTGTGTGTGTGTGTGTGTGTGTGTGTGTGTGTGTGTGTGTGAACTCAGGGCCTAGGCTCTAGCCCTGAGTTTTCTTGCTCAAGGCTAGTGCTCTGCCACTTGAGCCACAGCCCCACTTGCTTTTTGATGGTTAATTATAGGTAAGAGTCTCAAGGACTTTCCTGTCCAGGAAGGCTTTGAAGCATGATAGTGGCCCCAGGGAAGCAAGAGTAAACACAACTCACAGGGACAATCCTTATGGAGGGAGACTCCTCCTCCCTGGTGGCCAGATGGGGGACATGCGGCCCCTTGCCATAATCCTCTAGAGTTCAATTGGTGGAAGTGACCATGGCCAAGCTGACTTTTGCTCACCCTGAGTGCTGATGCCAGAGCAGATCTGTTCCACCCTAGGCCAAGAGCGGGCATTACCTGGTGTGACATGTTGCAGCTCTTGCCCCTCCTGGCCAAAAATCATGGTCTAAGAGGTCAATTTACTATTGCTCAGATCCACATTGCACCCATGACATGCCATTCTGATGTTCTCCATGCCCCAAGACTCTAGCCTTCTCTGGTACTGTGGCCCGCTCTGTAGGCAATGGCCTCCAAACGGACTGCTCTCAAGACTTATAGGACACCTAGACATTGGGAGACCCTCAGTGGCCCACTGGAAAGTACTCTGCCTAGAGCCACAGAGTGAGGTTCAAGCAGGCCAAGGGTTGGTCATGGGGTCTGAACTCTGGGCCTGGACGCTCTCCCCCAGCTTTTCAGCTTACCACTTGAGCTACAGAGCCCTTCTGGTTTTCTGGAGGTTCCTTGGAGGTCAGAGTCTCCAAGAATTTCCTCCCCGGGCTGGCTTGGAACCGCAATCCTCACATCTCAGCCTCCTGAGGAGCTAGGAAGACAGGCATAAGTCACCAGTGCCTGGCTAATCTGGCCTTTCACCACAATATACTAGGAACTCCTGAAAGCTTTTCTTTATTTTTTCGTGCCAGAACTCAGATTCTGGGCTCTGGTCTCTTAAATTTTCCGTCAAAGTTAGCACTTAGCACTCTACCACTTGACCCACAGGCCCACTTCTGGCTTTTGGTAGTTAATCAGCAAGAAGAGTTTCACTAACTTTCCTCCCCTGAGCTGGCTTGACCCATGATCTCTGAATTCAGTTTCCTGAGTAGTTAGGATTTACAGGGGTTGAGCCACTGCTCGCATTGGGCTAGAACCTTTTCTTAAGCAATGTTCCTTCCCTGCGTTTGCCCAGACTCCTCCATGCAAAGGAGGTCTGAGTGTCAGGAGCTGTAAAAAATAGGCTTCTAGCCACAGGAAATGGCTGAGGTCCATGGTGAAAAGTCAAGTTGATCTTCCCCCTGGGCCTAATTCTGGGACCCCACCCTCTGCCCTCTGACTCAAGTACAAACGTTGACCCAGCATACAATGTCCTGCCAGACTTTTCTGTAGCCACAGAACCTTCATTCCACCCATACCACCTGCTCTACAGCATAGCTCAGGACCTTTGCCCATGCTGTAACTTCTGCCTGAGGTTCTCTGTCCTGTATCCACATCTTAGAAGTCCTGTGGAATTTTGGCCCTGGTTATATCACCTCCTGGAGCATGTCTTTCCTTCCCTTCTCCCTCTTTTTAAATGGAACTTGTGCAGGCTGACTGGCAAATGCTCTATCATGGTGTGTGTGTGTGTGTGTGTGTGTGTGTGTGTGTGTGTGTGTGTGTGTGTGTGTGTGTGTGTGTGTGTGTGTGTGTGTGTGTGTGTGTGTGCTAGTCCTGGGGTTTGAATTCATGGCCTGGATGCTATCCTATCCATGAGCTTTTGTGTTCAAGTGTAGCCCTCTACTACTTGAACCACAGCTCTACTTCTGGCGTCTTGTGTTTTTAATTGGAGAATAGTGTCTCATATAGACTTTCTTGCTTGCAATGGGGATCCTCAGATCTCAGCCTCCTGAGTAGCTTACAGGGGTGAGCCAGCAGCACCTGCCCTCTACCCTACTGCTTACCTATATCCTCGGCTCTCCTCTGAGTCCCAGAAAAATATGTCTCACCAGGCTCATTTTTTTGACAGTCTTGGGGCTTGAACTAAGGTTCTGTGCATGTTCCTGAGCTTATTTGCTCAAGGCTAGCACTCTATCAATTAAGTCACAGTGCCACTTTTGGCTTTTTCTCTTTCTGTGGTACTGAGGAATCGAACCCAGGACATAGTGCATACTAGGTAAACACTCTACCACAAAGCCACATTTGCAGCCCAAAGCTCACTTCTAACGGGTGTTATGAGAGTGGGATTTATTGGCATACCTCTTTTAGCATAGAAATAGCTTACTATTTCATATCTTTGCCAAGATTTGGGACCAGCCTATGACTTAGCAATGAGGAATGATTAATTAGTGATAGCCACCAGGCCCCAGAGGTCTAGGCTCACATCCTACAGAGGGATAGAGAATATGGAGCCAGAACCTTCGACAACTCCTACAATCTAGGAACTGTGGTCTCCTTGGAGGCAATGACTGTCTGCTATGTGTCCTGATGTGACACCTCAGCCAGAACATAAGATTTCAGTTATTAAATGGCAGAGAAGGATGCTTTGTTCAAGCTGCTGGCTCAGACTTAGTACTCACTGAGGGATTTTCCCTGTTTGCCCAGGTTGGTGGCTGGGCAAGTGCAACCTGCTGAATATCCCTTATCCATATATCATCATCCATACACAGAAACATGGAGTTATTGCCTCCTTTTTGGGGGGAAGGGGCAGTTCTGGGTTGGTACTAAGAGCTTAGGCCCTGTCCCTGAGCTCCTTTTGCTCAAGTGTAGTGCTCTGCCCTTGAGCTACAGCCCCATTCATATTTTCCTTTCCTGTGATCTCTTAGAAATAAGAGTGTCACGGACTTTCCTGCCCTGGCTGAATTCGAATTGGCATTCTCTACATCAAAGCCTCCTGAGGAGCTAGGATTACAGGCAAGAGCCCCTGGCTCCTGGGTTTTGTTTCTTCTTGTTGTTCTTTTTTGTAATTGTAACAATCTGAAATCTTCATTGTGTCATTCCAATGGTTTGCACCCTAAGTAAAGTACCCAGGCCTGCAGTTCGAATTCCAGGACTGCCACCCACAAATGGAAGGAGATTCTGCAAAACTTATTCCTGTTCATGTGAATGCTAATGGAATGTTATACAAGTAATAAATAAATTTTAAGTTAATTCTATTTTAGAATGCCACACAAAAATTATTGGATTTATATCTTCCATTCTAGCTCCATGGTATGATTCCCCTAATGGAAGGATATTGACTAATTTTTAATTAATGCTTTTCTAAGTATTACATGGAGGCATAATTTAATAACTAATAATTGGTATTATATATATATGTGTGTATATATATACATATATATACACACAATTTAATATCCTCACATTCCCTGTTTCTGTCTGCATATATATACAATTGGGAACACCTGTGGATTGTTCACAGGTTCTCAGAACTTCCTGGTAGTTCATTTTGCCGGAGGCTGGTGTGCTAAGATTCTGACCCCATTTTTGGATTGGCAATTTTAGGCCATGAGTTGAAATCCCAGCATGGCCAAAAATTTATTCCTGGAGTCAGAAGCCAATCTTGACACATTATTTCCTTCACTGTGAAAGTCCTGGGTCTCAGTATGATGTATAATCTATATGCAATTATATCCTATGTGATGTGATGTAATAAAAGAAACATATATATGTAATAATACTAAATATATGAGTAATAAACAACATATGCAGTATACCTATATATGTAAATAGATCTTATATATTAATATTACTTTTTCCAGTGCTGGGGCTTCAATTCAAGACCTCGGTACCGATCTGAATTTCTTGTATTCAAGGACAGTGATCCTTTCCTCTTCACCCACAGTGCCACAGAGTTATCCAGAACCTGAGTTCAAATACAAGGCTTCCTGAAAAATGGTGCAAATTCCAAACGATGGCATTATTGTTATTATTATTATTATTATTATTATTATTATTATTATTATTATTATTATTATTATTAGCCGAGCACAGGGCTTGCACTCAGGTCTTGGCATCTTTGCCACAGTTGACACTTATATCCCAGGACCTGATTTCAAATCTTGGGCCTGGGCAAAAAATAAAAAGTAGAAGCATAAAACTGAGAAGTTCAAGAAGGTGGTTTTACTTTTGTTTTCCTTTGTATTGTGACCTTCCTGAGTGCAAATGACAAGGCCCAGAAAGTGAATATAACCTAGCATTGCTGATGTTTGGCGGGCTATTAAGGAAGCCATTGCCAAAACTGGCAACTTAGGTCTGGAGGTCGAATCCCGAGATTGCCTCTAATGAATGACGAGATTCTAAGAAACCCATTCCCATATAAATCCATACAAATGGAATGTTATAAATGTAACAATTAAATTAGTAGTGCATGATTATATTATAAAATTATACACAACAATTATACTACATTGACTAATTTTCACTTAGTACTTTATTATGTATTCAATCATGATACTTTGAAAAGGAAGGAATAATTTAATTGCCAAAATGGTGAGTAATATGGTATATGAATTTCATACTATACAGACATCTCTCTCTTGTTTTATGTATCTATCCATCTATCTGTCTGTCTGTCTGTCTATCTGTCTGTCTGTCTGTCTGTCTGTTTATCTACGAATCTACAAATTTATCTGTTTATACACTTGTCACTCCTGGGGCTCAGTTGTAGAGTGCTTGCCTAGTATGTACAAAGCCCTGGATTCCTCACTACCATGTGCACACAGAAATCCAGAAGTTGTGCTGTCGCTCAAGCAGCCGAGCACTAGCTTTGAGCATGAAAGCTTAGGGACTGTGTCTAGTCTCTTACTCAAGACTCAGGAATGGCACCAAAAAAAGATGGAATGTTCTGACTGAAACTATATAAGGATAGCACTGCAAATACCTCATCACAGAGCAAGCCTTGAGTCTGGTGCTGACAGCTGCCATCTAACCTGACTTAGCCAGAAGTAAACTGCTGAAACCCAGCTCCACAGAACCAGATGCTGCTGGCTTGCTCACCCTTGTCATCCAATATACTTGGAGGCTAAGATCTGACATTAGTGGGTTTAAAACCCGCCCTGGCAGGAAGTCTGCGAAACTCTGAGCTGTGGCTCAAAGTGGTAGAGCTCTAATTAACCTTGAGCAAACTATCTTAGGAGAGTACCCACAATCCCCGTGCAATCCCCGTGTCTGACTCCACCTTCCCCCCAAAAAGCCACCCCTCTAAATCATTAGATGTGAACTTTGTGTGGCTTAGGATGTGTTTCTGAAAGAATGATAATACTGATGAAAGCACCCTAATTCTAATGACAGTGTGTGGGATACAGCTATGTGATGAGTCCTTCAGGAGGTGTTGTGTGCTGAGTCCTTCACAGGGTGCGTTTTTTCATCTGTTTCTTATAAGAGCTCCACAAGTAAGATGATTTTGTAGATGAGAAACTTGAGGCTCAGATATGTCCCCATGTCAGAGCCAAAATTATGTATGTACCTAACTCTAGTGAGTTGTCTCCTGCAGATAATTGTTTTGGTTTATTTTTCTCAGTCATTAACCTTGAACTCAGGGCCTAGCCACTGACCATTCCCTGTTGGGCTCATGGCTAGCACCTTACCACGTGGAGCCAAGAACCACCTTGCAACAGAGTGTTATAGTCTAGGTATCTGTAGCTGAAGTCTGTCATCCTTCCTACTCAGGAAGCTTAGATATGATGATCTCCATTCCAAACTATCCCAGACACAAAAGGTCCCATAAGTCTATTGTCTCCTATTCACCATTTAGAAATTTGAAGTGGAAGCTGGGCGCTGGTGACTTGCACCTGTCATCTTAGCCACTCTGTAGCCTGAGAGCTGAGGATCACAGTCCAAAGCCAGGCTGGGAGGAAATTACTTGAGAGGCTTCTCTCCAGTGAACTACCAAAATCATGCAGGGGTGCTGTAGCTCAAGTGGTAGGGTGGTTGGCTTTAACTGAAGAGCTCAAGGACAGCTCCCAGGCCTAGACTTCAATTCCTCCAACTTTCAAGAAAAGAAAGAAAGAAACTTGAAGTGCAGCGATGGGACTGTGTCTTAGGGGTAGAGTGCTTTGCAGGTATGAATCCCTGGGTTTGATTCCTTAGTAAAACATCACTAAAAAAAAAACCTGAATTAGCTGTGCGGCTCAAGTGGTAGAGTGCTATCCTTGTACAGGAGAAACTAAGGTACAGTGTTCAGGTCCTGAGTTCAAGCTCGAGGAAAAGTGTATGCATACACACACATGAACATACACACACACACACACACACACACACACACACACACACACACACACACACACACACACACACATGCACAATCACACAGATACCAGAATTGAAGTTCTGAAACCAAATGGTAAAATTCTGAGCTCATGGTCAGCACCCAGGCCCCGTATTCAACCCCAAAACCTAGCTACCCAGGGCCCATTTAGGAGAGGTCAAAGGTTTCAAAACCTGATGAGCTTCAACAGCCCTAAATAACATGAAGCATTGTGATATTAGACATATGCTTGGATTTAGCAAGCTTCCAGAAATCTAGGAAGGCACTGTTCCCAATAATGAATCATTTTACTAGGTTCAGCTCTCTTATTGTCTGCCAGAAGGACCCTTGAATTAATTGTAGTAGGTTATTTCAACACTGGATCATAGTATAACAAAGACAGGATAAGTACAGGGAAGTTGGCCTTCCACGGGAGGTGGCACAAATGAAGGCTTCCTGTCAAAACAAAGCACTGGGGAGAGTGATAGCTTGGGGTACAAAGAGGACTTTTTCTCCTAGCGTTCAGAGCCTGCCCACCCTCCTCTTCACTAATTGTCCTGAATGGAGTTGTTTGTTACACAGCTGTACAGGAGTGAGGCCTTTTGTTTGCCTGTTCCAACAATGAAGCAGACTTTCTCCAGCAGCCTGGAGTGTGGAGAAAACCTCAGGCTACTCTGGGAACAGTGAGGAGAGCCCCGGAACATGCACTGTCTTGTAAACACTCTCTGTGCTATGAAATCATTCTATTTAAAGCAAATTTCCTAGCTGGGTGCCTTTCATCATAGGGACTCTGGACATTCACAGATAGAAATGCATGCATACATACAAGGGGAGACATGGAGTTACTTGTGTTTTTGTTTTTTGTTTTGGCAGGTCCGGGGGTTGTATTATGAGCCTAAGCACTGTCTCTGAGCTCATTTGGCTCAAGGGTAGCTCTCTGCTCTTTAGCCACAACCCCATTCATGGTGATCTTTTATTCCTGTGATCCCTCAGAAGTAAGACTGCTGTAGACTCTCCTGTCCTGGCTGAATTCAAAACTGGCATTCTCTACCTCTCAGACTCCTGAAGAACTAGGATTACAGGCAGGAACCTCTGACACCTGGCTTTCTTTTCTTCTTGTTCTTTTTTTCATTGTGACAAAATGAAATCTTCACAGTGTCATTCTAATGGTTTGCATTTCGAAGTAAACTACCCAGGCCTGGAGTTCAAATGCCAGGACTCCCACCTACACATGGAGGGAGATCTTGAGAAAAGCTTTCCTATTCATGTGAATGCTTAATGGAATGTTATAAAAATAACAATTAAATTTGCAGTTAGTTCATGTATATTATTTAATTATATATACGATATTACTACCAATTATTGATAAATAATCCCTTACTTTATTTAAGTATTATGGTTGAATACATAAAAAAGTATTAATTGCAAATTAGTCAATGTACTATAATTATTGTGTATAATTTTATAATGTAATCATACACTACTAATGTAATTGTTACTTTACTACATTCAATTCATATGGATATATAAAAAGTAGTGGATTATGTCTTCCATTCTAGCACCATGGTATGATTATCCCAATTAAAGAATACTGACTACTTTTACATTAATGCTTTAATAAATATTCAACCATGATACTTCATTAAATGGAGGCATAATTTAATAATAAATCACAATATATATAATTTAATATCCTCACATTGTCTCTCTCATATATATTGCAAACTACACATCTATCTATTTATCTACCTATCTATATCTATACCTACATCTACATCTATAT
This sequence comes from Dipodomys merriami, assembly GCF_024711535.1. Lineage (NCBI taxonomy): Eukaryota > Metazoa > Chordata > Mammalia > Rodentia > Heteromyidae > Dipodomys > Dipodomys merriami. The sequence goes on along the minus strand of NW_027206357.1, from coordinate 2,034,677 downwards.
CTATATATATCAGTCACAATTATGGCTTGTTCCCATGTTCTCAGAACTGTCTGGTAGCTCAGTTTGCCAAAGGCTTTTGTAATACAACTGACCCATTCATAAGTTTGTCATGGTGGGCTGTGAGTTCAAATCCCAGCATGGCCAAAATTTTATATGTGGAGTCAGAAGCCAATTTTGACACATACTTTTTCCTTCTCTGTGAAAGTCCTGGGTCTTAGTATGATGTATAATCCATATGCAAATATATCCATGTGATAATATGTAATAAATATAATAAATGGTATATATGTAATAAACTAAAATAAAACATAAGGATAATAAATGTCATATGGAGTAACCCCATGTATGTAAATAGATCTCATATATGAATATTATTTTTATCAGTGCTGGAGTTTGAATTTGGACCCTGGAAACTGGGCTGAAATTCTTGTCTTCAATGATGGTGAGCTTCCTCTGACCCACAGTGCCACAGAGTTACCTAGACCCTGAATTCAAATCCCAGGCCTGCCAGAAAAATGATGAAAATTCCAAGCAAGGGCCTTAATTTCATTTGGTCAGGATTAGGGCTTGAACTCAGCTCTTGGCAACTCTGCCTCAGCTTTGATCACCCTAGACTGGGGTGCAGCCTCCGGACCCACAGCCCATCCTGAGATCCTAGGACCCGAGTTCAAATTTTGGGACTGGCAAAAAAAAAAAAAACGGAGAAGTGCTGGGAAGGTGGCTCAGTTATAGATTGCTTGCCTTGCATGCATAAGACCCTGGGTTCGATTCCTCAGCACCACAGAAGCAGAAAAAAGCAGAAAGTAGTGTTATGGCTCAAGTGATAGAGCGATAGCCTTGAGCTGAAGAATTTGGGGCCAGCACCCAGACCCAGAGTACTGGCTCCAAACCGACAAAAAAGAAAGAAAAAAATAGTGCCAGGAAAAAAAAGTAGAAGTATAAAACTGGGAAGTTCCAGAAGGCAGTTTTACATTGTTTTTTTCCTTTACAACTATCCTGGGTCTAAATATCAGGGACCGTAAAGTGTACATGACCTTGCACTGTTGAACTTTGGTGGGCTATCAGGGAAGCCATAGCCAAAACCAGCAACCTAGACCCAGCGTGCGAATCCCAGGACTGCCACCTTATCAACGGTGGGAGATCCTAAGAAACGCATTCAGATATACATCCATATGAATGGAATGTAGTAAAGTAACAATTACATTAGTAGTGTATGATTACATTATAAAATTATACACAATAATTATAGTACATTGACTAATTTACAATTAATACTTTGCTATGTATTCAACCATAATACTTAAATAAATTAAGGGATAATTTATCAATAATTGGTAGTAATATCGTATATATAATTAAATAAAATACAGACATCTCTGTCTTGTTTTATACATACATACATACATATATACATACATACATATATACATATATATATATGTATATATGTAACAATCTACATATATATTTCTACACTTGTCATTCCTGGGCCTCAGTAGTAGAGTGCTCGCCTAGTATGTATGAAGCCCTGGGTTCAATTCCACACTATCACAGGCACAGGAAAAGCCAGAAAGTATTGCTGTTTCTCAACCAGTTGGGCACTGGCTTTGAGGATGAAAGCTTAGGGACTGTGTCTAGGCCTTTACTCAAGCCCCAGGACTGGCACCAGAAACAAGTTAGAATGTTCTAATTGCAAGAATAGAAGGCCAGGATTTCAAATACATCCTTACAGATCAAGCTGGTAGTCTGAAGCTGATGGCTGCCATCTAAATTGACTAAGCCAGAGGTCAACAGCTGCAACCCAGCATCATGGAACCAGACACTGTTAGCTCACCCCCAGCTGATCAGAGGGTGAGATCAGACACTGGTGGGTTGAAAACTCAGCCCTGCCAGGAAATCTGCTAGACTCTGAGCTGTGCCTCAAAGTGGTAGAGCTCTAGCCTTGAGGAAAAGGTCTTAGGACAGTACCTCCAACCTATGAGCGAAATCTCCTAGGCTGATGGCCCTCCCCACAAAAATAAACACCCCTCTAAACTGTTAGATGTGAACTTGTGCAGTTTGTGAAAGAATGGTGATAAGCACCCTAAATCTAATGACAGTTTGTGGGATACAGGTATGTTATGAGTTCTTCCTGGGGTGTTGGGTGTTGAATCCTTCACGGGGTACTGGGTTGTTCATGGGGTATTGTGTGCTGAGTCATTCACAGGGTGCTATGTGCTGAGTCCTTCATGAGTTGTATTCTTTCATCTGGTCCTTATAAGATCTACACAAGTAAGATGATAGTGCAGATGAGAAAGTTGAGGCTCAGATATGTCCCCAAGGCAGGGCCAAATTTATGTATATTCTGAGTTCTAGTGACTTGTCTCCTGTAGACAATTGTTTTGGTTTAGTTTTCTATATAATGAACCTTGAACTCAGAGCCTAAGTGTTGAATTTCTTCTTGGGTTCATGGCTAACGTTCTACTATGTGGAGCCAAGGACCCCCTTGCAGCAAAGTGTCACAGCTTAGGTCTCTTTAGCTGAGATCTATCATCCTGCCTGCTCAGGAAGCTGAGGATCTTGGTACCTTTTCCCCTTGGTGGTTGAGTGGCTCTGAAGCTCCTTTAGTCTTGATGTAATGATGCCAGAGAGATGTTTGTATCTGGAAATGAGCGCATCTCTATCTAAGGACTTTTAAAGTACCTTTTAAAAATACTTTTGAAAGTGATTTTAAAATATTCTAATGAAATTTTCAAAAAGTTTGTTAATTTCTGCTCTCGAAATTAAGTCACTGAATTATGGATTTAAAAAAAATTATCCCAGATCACGGACAAAATCCAGCCTGGGCAGGAAATTCCTTGAGATGGTTATATAAAATAAACCATCAGAAAGCCTAAAGGGGTGCTGTAGCTCAAGTTGCAGTGCACTAGACTAGAGCTGAAGAGCTCAGTGACAACACCCAGGCCCAGACTTGAACTCCTCCAACTTACAAGAAAAGAAAGAAACCTGAAGTGGAGAGGGATTGTTTCTTAAGGGTAGGCTGCTTTACATGTGTGAAACCATTGATTTGATCCACATTCCTAGAAAAAAAGGCTGAAGTGGCTGTGTTACTCAAGTGGTAGAGTGCTGTCCTTGTCCAGGAGAAACTCAGGTACAGTGGTTGGTCCTGAGTTCAAGGACCAGTAATAGTGTATGCACACACATACACACACAAACACTCTCACACACACACACATACATACACACACACACACACACACACACACACACACACACACACACACGGAAGCACCATTGCCAATAATGAATCATTTCATTAGGTTCAGCTCTCTAATTATCTGCCAGAAGGACTCTTGAATTAATGTTAACAGTTTGGTTCAACACAATCTTACAATGACAGGATGAGTACAGGAATTTGGCCTGCCATGGGAGGTTGCACAAATGAAGGCTTCCTTTCAAAACAGGGCACTGGGCTGGACGCTGGGCTCACTGGGCTCACACTTCTAATCCTAGCTACTCAGGAGGCTGAGATCTGAGGATCATGGTTCAAAGCCAGTTTGGGCAGGAAAGACTGTGAGACTCCTATCTCCAATAAACCACTAGAAAACCGGAAGTAGCTCTGTAGCTCAAGTGGTAGAGCGCTCGCCTTGAGCTGAAGAGTGCAGGGACAGCACCCAAGCCCAGAGTTCAAGCACCATGACCGAACAAAAAACAAAAACAAAAAATAGAGGGCACTGGGGAGAGAGATAGCTTGGGGTACCAGGCCTTTTTCTCCTGACCTTGAGAGCCTGCCTGCACACATCCTTAATAATTTGCCCAGATGAATTGTTTGTTACACAGCAATACAGGAGTGAGCCTTTTTGTCTGCCTGTTCCAACAATGAGGCAGACCTCCTCCAGCAGCTGGGGTATGGAGAACCCCTCATGCTACACTGGGAACAATAAGGGGAGCCCCAGAACATGCACTGTCTTGAAAGCACTCATTGTGCTATGAAATAATTCTATTCAAAGCAAATTTCGTAGCTGGGTACATTTCTTCATAGAGACTCGGATGTTCACTGATACAAATACATGCATACATACACAGACACATGGAGTTACTGGCTATTTTTTCCTGGCATGTCCTGAGCTTGAACTGTGAGCCTAGACATTTACACTGAGCTCCTTTTGCTCAAGGAAGCATTTTATTGTGTCTTAAACCATGATTACCCTAGGCTGGGGTGCAGCTTTTACACCCACAGATAATCCAGGGATCCTAAGACCGGAGTTCAACTCCCAGCACTGGCAAAAATACAACAAACCAACAAATATGGAGGAGGAATAATCAGGAAGTTTTACACAATTTTACCTTTGTTTCCTTAGCACTGTGACCCTACTGGGTGTCAGTGACTCAGCTTGAAAATTGTACGTGAGCTTGCATGGATGAAGGCGGAAGGGTCTCAGTGAAGCCTGAGCCCAACATATACACCTAGGCCCTGAGTTCAATCCTGGGAGTTCAATCCTGGGACTGCCACCTACACATGGCTGAAGATCCTAGGAAACTTATTTCTATCTATAGGAACACTAATAGAATGTTTGAAATGTACTAACTGAATTACTAATTAGCTAGTCATTCCAGTTTAAGATTGTATTCAATAAATATAGGTCATTAATTAATACTTTATAAGTCTTCTTCTATAATTGATTAATGGAGGCATAATTTTATACTAAATAATTGGTAGTAATATAATATATAGAAATAAGATATAGACATCACCCTTTATATAGGGTTATACATTAGAGTCTACATAAATGTCTACCTGTCTCTCTCTGTATACATTTATAGATGCATACACATTTGTAAATACACACACATACACACACACACACACACTCACACACTCATACACACACTGCAATCTAAACATCTGTTTTTATAATGGCCATTCCTAGGGCTTGATCTCAGGTCCTCAAATTTGCCCGCCAACTTCTCTTGCATCAGACTGGTGTGCTAACATTTACCCATTCATGAAGTGGGCCTGCTAGGCCCTGAGTTCAAGTCACAAAACTGCCAAAAACTTAATCCTGGTGGAGAGTCAATTGTCCCACTTGTTTTCCTTATTGGTGAAATTTCTGGGACTCACGAATGATGTAGAATACATAGGCACATCTATGTCTTATGTAATAGGATGCAAAAAATGTTATAAGTATAGTCATCCTCACTAAAGTCCATAATAAATAAATAAAACACAAAATAAAATGAATACACTAACTGCAATATGCAGTAAACATGTGTAAGTAAATATAAATCATGTATTTAAAATATATACAAATATTAATTTTTCGAGTGCTAGGACTTGAATTCAGGCCCCAGGAACAGGCCTGAATTTCTTGTCTTCCAGAAGGGTGATCTTCCCCATCCCCCACAGTGCTGCAGATTTACCCAGGCCTTGAGTTCAATTCCCAGGTGTGGCAGAAAAAATGGTATGAATTCCAAGCCAAGGAGCCTCATAAATTTTAAAATATTTTTAATGTATATATGTATGTATGTATGTATGTATGTATGTATGTATGTATGTATGTATGTATGTATGTGTTTGTGTATGTATGTATGTATTTTTATTTTGTCAAGCACAGGGCTTGAACTCATGTTGTGGCAATTATGCCTCAGCTTTGATCACTCTAGGCTGGGGTGTAACCCCTGGACCCACAGCCGAACCTGGGTTCCTGGGCCCCAAAGTCTGACAAGAAAAAAAATAATTATTGCGACATAGAAAAAAAAAAAACTGGCATCTTGCAGATGGCTGCCGGTTTTACATTTGTTTTCTTTGCAAAGTGACCATCCTGTCTGAATGACACTGTTGGAAAATGTTGGTAACCTGGCATTGCTGAAGGCTGGCAGGCTATCAGGGAAGCCATAGGCCAACATGGCAACAAAGGCCCTGTGTTTGAAGCCCGGTCGTGTCCCCTACCAAAGGCAGGAGATCCTAAGAGTCTCCTTCCTATTCATAGGAATACCGACAGAAGATTATTAATGGCAAGGTTGAATAAGTTGTTTCTGCATACTACTATATAAATAGAGTGATTTTAGGAGGCCAATGGATTTTAATGAATATTTTTGCCATATTCAAAGAATAGTATTAATTACATGGATGCAATAGTTTCGGAACAGTGGTTGATTTAATTAATAATTCATTAAGGATGAAAGCAATAATATTAATTACATGGAGAGGCAAGAGCCCTAGTGGTCTATAGCTGAGGTCTCTCATCCTGCCTTCTCAGGAAGCTGAGATCTGAGGACCTGGGTTCCAAACTATCCCAGACACAAAAGGACTCATGAGCCTATTATCTCCAATTCACCACTAAGAAACCTGAAGTGGAAGCTAGGTGCTTGTCACTCATGTCTGTCATCCAAGCTATTCAGTCGGATGAGATCTGAGGATCATGGTTCAAATCCAGCGTGGGCAGGAAAGTCCTTGAGACGCTTAGCTCCAATGGACCACCAGAAAAGCTGAAGTGGCGTTTGGCTCAAGTGGTAGAACAGAAGACTTGAGCGGAAGAGCTCAAGGACAGTACCCAGGCTCTGTGGCTCAAGTAGGAGAGGGCTATACTTATACAAGAGAAACTAGGTACAGTGCTCAGGTCCTGAGTTCAACCTCCAAGAATCGTGTATGTGCCTATGCACCCTCTCACGTGTGCACACACACACACACACACACACACACACACACACACACACTTACACACACACACACACACACACACACACACACAAAGAAGTGATGCTGTTGCACAAAATGTTAAAGCACCGGGCTTCTGCACTGAGCTCATGGTCAGCACCCAGGCCCTGTGTTCAACCCCAAAACCTAGCCACCCAGGGCCCAACTAGGAGAGGTCAAAGGTTTTAAAACCTGATGAGGTTCACCAGCCCTAGATGACAGGAAACTTTGTGATACCAGATATGTGCTTGGATTTCCCAAGCTTCCAGAAACCTAGAAGAGGCATCATAGGCTCATCATCACAGGCAATGAAACATTTTATTAGTTCAATGCCATACTTGTCTGCCAGAAGCACTCTTGAATTATATTGAGCACTGTATCTGAACACTGGAATATAGTCTCACAAAACCAGGATAAGTGCACAGGACGTGGCCTGTCACAGAAGCTGGCACATATGAAGGCTTCCTGTCTAACCAGAGCACTGGGGAAATTGATAGTTTGGGGTACAAAGAGACCTTTTTCTCCTGAACTTCAGAGCTCACCCACACTCATCCTCACTATCTGACCAGGACGGAGTTGTTTGCTACACAGTTGTACAGGACTGAGGCCTTTTGTCTCCTGTCCAGACAATGAGAGAGACTTCTTCCAGCAGGCCTGGGATGCAGAGAAACCCTCAGGTTACACTGGGAACAGTGAGGGGAGGCGCGGAACATGCACTATCATGAAAACAGTCTCTGTTGTGAAATCATTTTATATAATACACATTACCTAGTTTGGTGCCATTCATCATAGCTAGTCTGGAGCTTCAACTACAGGAATACATCCATACATACCCAAAGACATGGAAGTACAGGTTCTTTTTGAGGGGGCAGGTCTTGGGGTGGAACTATGAGCCTAGAACTTGTCCCTGAGCTCATTTTGCTCAAGGGTAGTGCATTAAGCTTGAGTCACATCCCCACTTCTGGGTTTTTCTGTGATCTCTTAGAAATAAGTTTAATGGACTTTCCTAATCTGGCTGGAATCAAATTCAGATTCTCTACATCTCACCCTCTGAAGAGCTGGGATTACAGTGAGAAGCCACTGGCACTTTCTTTCTATTCTTCTTCATTTTTAATCTGGGCAATCTGACTCCTTAGCAGGGTCATTCCAATGGTTTGAATTTATAAATTAACTACCCAATGTTCTTTAGAACTGCTTTACCTGAGAAGGATTTTTTCTCCTCATCTTCTCTTCTGGGTCACATTTTTGAAGCCAAAAGGGAGAAATGAGTGTCACAGGATTTGGGAGCAAATGTCCACAGGACATGTCAATTCTGTCACTTAGCATTAAGATGCAGTGAATTTGCTGTCTCAAGATGAGAAGACCAAAAGCTGGAAAGATCCTCATGCTGTCTGCATTACTCCTTTTGTCTATAAAATGATCTAGTAATTGTGAGTGTTATGTGTCTACAACCTTAAGTATCTAGAACCCACTAGAAGCATCTTCATGTATCTCTTTTTCTCTAGTGCCTCTCGAGATTTAGACTAAGGGTTTGTGTGGAGGGACTCCTTGGTGTATCCCTGAGGAAAGCCGCTTGAATCCTGTTTGGGAGATCGCCGTTCAAATTCAGCCTGAGCAAGAATTCTGTGAAACTCTTATCTCCAATAAACCACCAGAAAACCAGAAGTGGAACAGTGGTCCAGAGGGCAGAGATCCAGCTTTGAGAGAGAAAGCCAAGAAGGAGACTCAGGCCAGACCAGGAGTGGGAGGTGCTTATGTCCAATTAATGACCAGATGGCTGGAAGTGGAGCTGTGGTGGTGGTAAACCATCAGCTTTGGGGAAAACAGCTGAGGAATGCTTTGGGCCCCGAGGTTAAGCCCTGGGATGCCCACAAAAATTTTTCAAAAAGAGAAGGCCAATTTTATGTATCAGTGCCCTACCTACTTATGTCTGTATATTACCTCCGTGAATGCAAAAAGACCTTATGCAGTGCTTCTCCTTTTTTTTTTTTTTTTACTGATTTATATTTCAGATATTCTCCTTTCATATACTGCTCATTCTCTTCATTTCAGGCCCATGGCTTTTCTCTTTCAGGGTTCCAGGCCTGTGTCCTTATATGATACACTGACGCTCTCAGGAGCCTTTATTTACATTTTGTTATGAGGCCAATGTAGGAACCATAACAAACTAGGCAGGGGAAAAGAAGACCAGGTTTCATAGAAGTATCCAGTATTCAGAAAATTAAACTTGGGGAGATAAAATGGCAACATACTTTCCTAAAAAACTACCGTTAAGGAAAAGATGAGGGAGCTGGGAATGTGGATTGCTGAGAGAGTGCTTGTCTAGCATGCAAGAAGCCCTGGGTATGATTCCTCGGTAGCACATATACAGAATAAGCCACAATTGGGGCTGTGGCTCAAGTAGTAGAGTGCTACACACAGTGCCCAGGCCTTGAGTTCAACCCAAGAACTGGCAAAGAGCTACCTAGGTAGAATGGTAGGTAGGTAGGTGCATAGATAGATAGACAGACATAGGATAGAAAGAAAGAAAGAAAGAAAGAAAGAAAGAAAGAAAGAAAGAAAGAAAGAAAGAAAGAAAGAAAGAAAGAAAGAAAGAAAGAGAAAGAGAGAGAGAGAGAAAGAAAGAAAGAGAGAAAGAAAGAAAGAAAGAAAGAAAGAAAGAAAGAAAGAAAGAAAGAAAGAAAGAAAGAGAGAGAGAGAGAAAGAAAGGAAGGAAGGAAGGAAGGAAGGAAGGAAAGAAGGAAGGAAGGAAGGAAAGAAGGAAGGAAGGAAGGAAGAAAGAAAGAAAGATAGATAGATAGATAGATAGATAGATAGATAGATAGATAGATAGATAGATAGATAGATAGATAGATAGATAGATAGATAGATAGATAGATAGATAGATAGATAGATAGATGATAGATGAATCTGGTCTTGGATTTCAGGAGTAAAGAGGGGAACAATTCCCAGTCATTAGACCTTCTGCAATGTGACAGGACACCAGCATTGCCTTCACACAACCAGAGAGCAAGAAGACTGTCTCTTTCCCACTTTCAGGCAGCACGGGCACCAGAACCAGTTGGGCAGAGCCAGGTTCTAACTCAGATGATTGGAGAAAGAAGAGAAACAACCCTGACTCTAATTGGTCTGGAGATTTGAATTAATTATGTGGAGAATGAAGGAAGGAGAAAGGACTGGCAGAGGTAGAAGAAGGGCCTTCAAATCTGACAGATGGAGAGTCAAAAACTCACTCCCTAAGACCAGAGAGCAGGGTTTTTATACTCTGTTCCTCCCCTCTCCCCGACTAAACTGATTTTATTGGTAACCTATGATAGCCTGATTCTCCCTTCACTTGTGGGAAGAATGTTAATTAGTCATTGTTTGAAGAGGCTGAGAAAAGCCTGACACTGGTGTAACTCTAACAAGTGTTTTAGGTTTCCTCCCATTGCTGGCATTTCCTGGAATATATGAAGTGGTTTTGCTGCTCACTTTTCTGTTGAATGTGTACATTCTGCCTCCGAATCCTGTAGGCCTGGTCTCTGCACCTAGCCTGGCTTTTGAAACTGTTTTCTGTCCTTCAATTACAGTGTTACACTGGAGTTCTTTCTGCTAACGGGGCTAGGGTTTGGAGCCTGAGAACTTCATGTGAACCCAAGATGGGTCAATGTTTCTTTCCTGCTTCTATAGATCAAGAATTCTAAGAACATTTAGACTGCAAGTACTTCTCATCACCAAGGGAAACACAGGAAGCTCTTGAACATCTGACCTTTCAGAAGTGGAAGTCAGAGTCTCATAGACTTTCCTGCCCTGGCTGGCTTCACCTTGTGATCCTCAGTCCTCAGTCTCCTGAGCTAGGTGACAGGCCTGAACTACTGTTACTCTGCTAGGCTCAGAGCTGTAATGATCTTGACAGTACAAGTCAACTGCTATCACAATGGGCTTGGGGAGCATATTAAGCCTTTTAACATTGGACCTTTCAGAACCCTGTAGGACACAAGATTACTATGCTAGAGTCTGAGAGGCTGGGCATATGGATGTGTTACACTTGAACCTTAATCTCTGACTCCAATTCTGGTATGCATCAGTGTTATGAGATCATAATTAGCAAATAGGAAAAGTACCTGGATTAACCCTCACTTTTTTCCCAATAGTTTGTCTTGAACTCAAGCCTGGGCACTGTCCCTTAGCCCCTGAGGTCAAGACAAACACTCTACCACGTGAGTTATAGCACCACATGGGGTCTTTGGGTGGTTCACTGGAGATAAGAGTCTAACAGGGTTTCCTTGGCTAGGCTGTCTTTGAACTCTGGTCTTCAGCTCTCAGCCTCCTGAGAAGCTAGAGTTCCATGTGTGAGACACTGGCATCTGGTATAATGTTTTTGATAGTCCTGGGGCTTGATCTTAGGGCCTAGGTACTCTCTCTGAGCTCCTTTTTCTCAAGGCTAGCCACTTGAGCCACTCCACAGTTTCTACCTTTTTCTGAGTTTGTGGCACTGTGGATTTAAACCCTGGCATTCATGCATGCTAAGCCAGCTCTTTACCACTAAGCCACATTTCTAGCTCCATCCTTTCAATTTTATCCCTCACTTGCCTATCCTAAGGAAAAGGTTTCTGACTATAAATTATCTAATGAAATCCCAATAGGAAGAAGTCCAAAGATTGGACAAAGCTCATACTTGGAAAAGACTCTAAACATGTGAAGACTGTAACAAATGCATCCATTTAATTATGTATTATGTTTCAACACTTAATAAAATATTAATGAAAAATGAGTCAATGTCCTAAATTGTTGCATAGAATTTTATTATAAGTGTGCAAAATGTAATAAATAGTATGTGTATAATATGCTAAATACAATTATTGCATTTAGCATATTATATGAATGAATCAAAGAAAAATAAAATACAAAATCAATAATAAAATCATAATATGAAATTAACATACATAAGTGTATATCATATGCTACACATGTATAGAAATATTTTTTCAATTGCAGGGCTTTCATTCACGCCCTGGGAACTCTAGCCTGAATTTCTTTTCCTCAAAGACAGTGAGCTTCGCCTTCACCATAGTGTAAGAGTTACCTGGATGGTGAGCTCAAATCCTAGCAATGGCAGAAATACTGGCCCCAGTTTCGACAGTGACTTACTTTTTTTTAATGGAAGCAATCATGTTTACTCAGTTCCATAATGAACATTTAAAAAAAGCAGTGTAGAATTTTGTACAGCTATTCAGACATCCTTTCCTTACCTCTAAAGTGCTTCTCTGAGAACTATATTGTTTCTCTTTTTTGTATTTTTTTTATTGCAAAAACGTTTTACAGAGGGGTTACAGTTACAGGCATTGTTGACTCCTCCTTTGTTTTCTCCATACCATCCCTTGCCTCCCATTTCCACAACTACTTCACCCTGCCGAGGTCAGTGACTTAGTTTTTCACTTTTGGTTGGCACTGGGTTTGAACTCAAGCAGTGGCAACTCTTCCCTCACATTGCTACAAGTTTACCTAGACCCTGAGTTCAAATTCCACGCTAGGAAAGAAAACTGGCAGAAATTCCAAACCACGGAGCTTTATATATTTTTTTAATTTACTTAAATAATGTTTTTTCTTTATTTATTTTTTTTTTACAACCATGGGGCTTGAACTCAGTTCATTTAAACTCTGCCTCAGCTTGGATCTCCCATAGCCGACCCTGAGACCCTAGGCCCAGAGTTCTTGCAGGTAGAAAAAAAAAACCAGAAAGCACAAAACGTGGCAAGCTGTAGAGGGCTGGGGTTTTATGATTTTTTCTTTAGACGGTAACCATCCTGGGTCTGAATGATATGGCTGCAATGTGGACCTGCCCTGCCCTTGCTGATGGCTGGTGGGCTATCAGTGAATCCATAGGCCAACCTGTCAACATATGCCCTGGGTTAAAATCCCAGTCCTGATACCAATGGCAGGAGATCACAAGCGACTCATTCCTATGCATAGGGATACTGATTAAAAGAGTAGTTCATGCATCGGTCTTGTCTAAAATTGGATGCAATACTCCTCTAATGCTGATTGGTCTTAATGTTATTAAGCATGAAAAGAATAATATTCCTTCAATGTTGGGATAGTAAATACCTAAGAATTGGGAGGAAAGTAGTAATTGTCATTCAATCATAGATAGACGGCTCTGGCACTCTTTACCAATATATATTTATTTGTATACTACCATCTGCCTATTCATGTCTTGCTATTTTAGCCAAACCTGGGGGTTGATCTCAGTGCTGGGCAAACACCTGACAGCTATATTGTCTAAAGGTTTCCATGCTGAAACTCACCCATTCATGAATTGGGCCGGCTAGACACCGAGTTCATATCCTCACACTGCCAGACATGATGGAGAACACATCTAAAATCTAGATTCTATGTGGTAGGATGTAAGCAATGTAATAAATGGTATAGGTGTCATCAGAGTCAATAAAAAAAGGTAAACAAATGAATAAAACAAGAAATAAAATGAATAACCACACCAAACACAATATGGACTGAACATCTGTATGGAAGTATAAATCCCATCGTTAAAATGTATATAAGGAGTACCTTTTCCAGGCATGAGGCTTGAATTCAGCCCCCCTACGAAGAGGGAATGGCGGGAGATCCTGAGATACTCATTTCTGGACCTAAAAAGAGTCATAGAATGAAATCGATCTCATCTTTGAATAAGTACTTCGTGCATGATGCAAGTAGGAAATGATAGGCAAGACTCATGTGGTATAGATTATTTGTAAAAGAGAGTTGATGAAGCGTGACAATAATAATCACAGTCATGAAATGGAGGCATCAGGAAAGATCCAAGAATCAGTAGTCACAAAGATTGGATTCCATCACAGGTCACTATCAATCAATCCTACTCTATACAAATATATACTTATTTGCATACTACCTTCAGTTTATGAATGGGTCACTATTGTGCTCGCCACTCTCCCCCCAGGGGGGCTCAAACTCAGGTACTGGGAAGGCCTAGCTCCTTCATTGCTAACAGGCTGTTGTGCTAATGTGGAACCATTCACCAATGGTGCTTGCTAGGCCTGAGTTCAGATCCCAGCCCTGCCAAAAGATTCATCTTGATGCCAGAAGCCAATCGTTGCACCTGTTTCATTTCCTGTGCAAGTACTGGGTCCCAGCTAGGATGGCGAATGCATGGGCCACCCTGTAGTCATGGGAATTAGTTGTTACACATGTCAGCCGAGTTATACCTGTCATCATATACTCAAGAAAATACATAATACATTTATGAATAGCATACAAATTAAAGACAATAAGTACACTCAATGCATGATGCAGTCCACACACGGATGTGAATATACATCCCATGTTTCAATGATGCATTGAGGACTATTTTGGTCTCCCTAGGACTCGATCTCAGTTCCTGGGAACAACCCAACTCCTTACTGGCTCACAGTCTAGTGTGATCACGTGGACCCACTGTGCAGTTGTGCCTCTTAAGCCCCAAGTTCGAGTCGCAGCCCTGCCAAAAATTCACCCTGATGTGAGAAGACAGTTGTTGCACCTGTTTTAAAATTAAATTACTGCACTGAATGAAATCTAGTCAACATATGTTTATAAATATAAATCATATATGTAAATTGTACATGAATAAGATGTTTTCTAGTGGTAGGGATCTATTTCAGGCCTAAGGAACAGACTTGAATTTCTTGACTTCAAGGAAACCAGCTTTCCCTTCCCACATAGTGCATCAGAGTTACAAAGACCTTGAGTTCCTAAACCAGTCCTGGCAGAAAAATGTGAGACCCAATTCTTAGTTATTTCATTATGCCTCCATTTTATTAATGTGATTGTTTAAATGCTCAATAAAATATTAACTAACATTGATCAGTGTCCTATAATAAAATTGTGTATAATTTTATACTGGAATCATTCAAGAACTGCTCATTCAATCATGACACACATCACATTCCGTTGGTAATCATATGGATAGGAGTAAGTTTCTTAGGATCTCCCGCCATTTGGAGGTGGCAGGACCAGGATTTGAACTGTGGGCTACAGCTCCCACCACTTAAACCCAAGGATAGGGAACTCACCTGACTGTCCAAGAACATCAGCAAGACCAATGATTAAGCAGGCACCTGTGGCTCTCAGCAGTCCTCCTTGATACTTACAAGGCTGTGATTGGAGGACCATGGTTGAAGTCATCCTAGGCAGGAAAGTCCTTGATACCCCTTTCCAACTTCAGTGACAACAAAGCCAGAAGCGCCGTGGCTCCAGTTTGGAGGGCCAGCCTTGAGCAAAAGTAGCTCACAGACTGTGCTCAGATCCTGAGTTCAAGGTCCAGGACTGGCAACAAACAGACATACACAATAATCTGTGCAGCCATCCGGTTAAAGCTGGTCACCCTCTTGTCTCCAACTGAATTGACATTCTTCCCTGGGAAAAGGGCTGGGGAGATGCTAACTTCTTGACTCTGACCATGCTGCTTACATCAAAGGATTCTGGCCACACCCCCATTCTTTCATGGTTCTTTCAGACCAATGGGATACAAGAATGGTGGCCACGCCCACTTCCATGCTGCCTGGTAGCACTGGGATTCCCAATGTTAGTTTACACCACTACCAGCAGTTGAGGAAGGTGAGGTGTTTGAGCGGTGAGGAAGAGACTCAAGGTGACTTGGGAATATAGTAGGAAATTGAGAAGCCTGCCCACAAACCAGCCACTTTCTCCCTTGCCCAAGTTTTGAGATTTCAAATATCAGGCAATGGCGAGCTGCCATCCCGATTAAAGCCCCAACCTGTTCCCTGTACCTGGTTCTCTACTTTGGGCCCATTTGTCCACAACACCACTGCCATCACTGCTCATCCCACCTGGAACAGCCTCCAGCAGCTTCTTCCAGCAGTACAGGTGAGTGGCTGCCCCCAAACCACCCCTACTGAGGTCAGCCACCCCCTTGGGGCACCATGACCCCTGTTTGTTTCCTTTCCCTGGCTCTGGGGAGCCAACTTTCTGTCTTGGGCATTTCTGAAACAGAGACTCAATATATGCTCTGGCTGGGCTGGATCGAGGTCCTCCTATCTGTGACAGGTATGCTCCTCCAGGCCTGGTCCTCTGTAGTTGGGATGGTAGACATATAGCAACATGCACAGTCATCAATTTAGATGGATTATCCCCAACTTTTAGTCCACAGCAGCTGATTCTTGACCATAGGTGAAGCTCTGGGTAGGGCTGCAACCATCAGACCTCATTTTCCTCACAGGACAGTTGTTAGAAAACAAGGGATTTATGCAGAGGGATCTCTGGAACATGGCTAGCACAGAGCGAGCAGCCTTCAGATAAGGTTCTCTACAGGTCTGTGAGCAAATGATAAGAAGATACCCGGAAAGGGCTCAGATGGAGCCTTTTATCAATCATGCAACAGATGTGGGATTATGAAACAAAACATGGCTCTCTTTCATCATTACCCTATCCCCATATGGTAGGGGATCCTTCATTCTGTGGAATTTTGCAGCTGGGGAAACCGAGGCACAGAGAAGCCAGGTGACCTACTTATGACTTCAACTTCACAGGAAGCTCAGCCTGACTTCACTACCATGTTCCCTAAGACAATGGTTGTTGTTCAGTAGACTTCTGGTGGTAGGAAGTCCACTTCTTGTCAGTCGTGGGGCTTGAACTCTTGGTCTGGGCACTGTTCCCAAGCTCCTCAGCAAAAGGCTAGCACTCTACCACTTGATCCCACAGCACCATTTCCAGTTTTCTGGTGGTTCTTTGGATATAAGAGTCTCAAAGAAGTTCCTGCCGGGGCTGGCTATGAACCATGATCCTCGTATCTCAGGCTCTTGTTTAGTTAGGATTAGAGTTCTAAGCCACCAGCAACCTTCTTAATTGTAATTGTGACTTTTTTCTCTCCCTCTTTCACAAGAACTGGTTGAATGGGTGCTGGAGGTGGGGGTTCAGTATCCCCATGTGGCTAGAACCCAAGGTGGCCCTCTCATTCTGGAGGTGGGCTGTAGGTCAGGTGCTGTCTTCCTCAGCCTGTTGAAACAGCTCCATGAGATAAGCCCCTCTGTGCCCTGGCTAGACCATGACAGTTCTTCATTGTCCATCCAGCCTTACTGGACTTATTGTATTGTATTGCTTTCGACATCATTTCTAGCACCTGGCCAAAATTATGATACACAGTTACTGAATAAAAATGTAATGCCATCTTAAGAAAGTCATTTATGGCTCTGGAAATGTGGCTTCATGGTACAGTGATTGCCTATCATGCATGAAACCCTGGGTTCAATTCCTCAGTACACATAAAAAGAAAAATTCTGGAAGTGGTGCTGTGCCTCAAGTGGTAGAGTTCTAGCTTTGAGCAAAACAAAAAAAGAAAAGAAAAAGAAAAAAACTCAGGAATAATTTCTTACCCCTGAGTTTAAACCCCTGGACTGGCAAAACAAAAACAAAACAAAACAAAACAAAAAGATTTACTTAGTGAATGCATAATAAAGAACCCATACTTGTAATATATAATTGCTCCTTCCATACTGACACTTGACAATAGTCACTAATTCATGTACTTATATTAGGATACTTTGTTGAAAAAAGTTTTGTTCATTAAGTCACAGAGATTAATGCCAGGAATGTGCTTAGATGTCAGGGGAAGATTAATTCTGGAAATTCGATTCCAGGATTTTGTGTCATCACTGTTAATCACAAAGAGAAGGGTAGTCTAAGTGTGATTTTGAAACCTTTTGGTCAGTAATGGCACCAAAAAGGCAGAGGCTAATTAAGTGTTGTGACAGAAGATAAAGAATAACTGCAGATGTAAGGAATAAATGATAGTAACTAAGGTATACCAGAAACTGTTATAGAGAACCATTTTTGGTTATTGAAGAACTTGTTGTCAACTAGGCTTGTCCTCATTGTCTTTAGCATTCTAAATCTCTTAGGCTAGTTCTTAATCTCTGTGTGATGAATGTATCTCCTTCTATGCTGTTCTTTCATAGGTGATCTCCTTTGCTTTCTAAAAATCAGTATTTCTGTATTTCTCTATGAACATTTCCTGATAGTAAATTCACCTATACATATGTCAGAGGATGCTAATGTAAGGGTCCCATAGCTCATGAGTGATTAATATAACAAAATGGAAATGGAGTATATTTATTGCTATCTCAATTTTTCTGAAAAGTTGCAATGTCATCATTTGGTTAAAATTTCCATTCTTTGTCTACACAGTGTCACTAAGTGCACATAAATGCAAATATGAGCCAGGTGCTGGTTGTTTACACCTGTAATCCTAGCCACTTAGGAGATTGAGACCAGAGGATTGTGGTTCAAAATCAGCCTGCTCAGGAAGATCCATGAGACCCTAATCTTCAGTTTACCACCAGAAACCCAGAAGTGGTGCTGTAACTAAAGTGGTAGTGCACTCAAGTTGAACTGAAGAGCTGAGGGACAGCACCCAGGATCAGAGTGCAAACCCCACAGCCAACAAAAAAGGTGAAATATGACTTTAAGTTTCCCCAAAAGGAACGAAAAGACCAATAATCTTCCCAAGCAATACAAATAATTCCAAAATGATTCAGTGCACCCAATTTTGCTGAGTAATGTTATGCATTATTTGCTGGACATATTCTCTAAAAACAAATCGTTTATCTAGGGATACAGTTTGACCCTTTGCAACAATGAGAGGTAGAAGTCGTAACGTCGAAAAAAGAACTTTACAACTTTGGTGGTGGGGGGCGAGGACCTGGAGGGGGGAGGGTTGTAGTACGAGAAGGGATGGGATGGGAAAACAAAGTGGAAGAAAAAATGCTTGATTAGAAATGTACTTGTTATCTTGCCAATGTAATTGTAACTCCTCTGTATGGTATTCTCACAATAAAAAAAAGAAAAAAATTGTCAAATATTAGCTTTAAAATAAACTTCATCTAATATTTCATGTTTGAAAAGAGAAGTCCATACAGCTGATGTCACTTGGCTTTCTTATTATCTTACTTCAAAGCCCCCCAGGCAGGAGAGTCTGTCAAACTCATCTGTAATTACACAGCAAAAAAGCCAGAAGGGGAGTTTTGGTTCAAGCATAGAATAGTAGATTTGGGGGCTGATGGGCAGGAAAGAAAACTGTTCAGGGACAGGGTCCGGGTTCAAGCCCCAGAACCAACACAAACTAAAGAAAGAAGCAAATAAAAAAACAGATATTTCATTGGAACCCTCCTTAAAGGAGTACTGTTCTGAGAAGAGGCTCCTTTTCCTGATCATACTCACTGGAGGCTTCTTTGGAATCGTTCTTGCTCTGGAGAACTCAGGACAAAATTAAAAGAATTGATAACTGACTCCTGCAACAAGAGAATCATTTCAGGGGTGAAATATACATCCATAAGACATTTTAAAACCTCCATGTCTTTGTTTCTTTGCAGTAGAACTTTCTTTGGGTGGGGGTGGGGGAGTTCAGTCATGGGCCTGAATTCTAGCCCTGGGTACTGTCCCTCAGCTCTTCGACTCAAGGCTAGCCCTCTAACAATTGAGCCACAGCACCACTTCTGGCTTATTTTTGCTTATGTGGTGCTGAGGAATCGAACCCGGGCCTCATGCATGCAAGGCAAGCGCTCTACCACTGAGCCACCTTCCCAGTCCCTGGAGTAGAATATGTTTAAAACAAAATTATTTCCTTTTGTTCTATGCTGGCCTTCAAATGGCACGGTATTACTTTTTTAATTTCTTTTTTATTGTGAAAATACTGTACAGAGGGGTTAAAATTACATGGGCAAGATAATGAGTACATTTCTTAGCAAGCATTGCAGCCTCCTCTTTGTTTACCCTTCACATCCCTTCCCAGCCTCCCCTCACCCCCCCCAACCTCCTCACCCCACCAAAGTTGTAAAGTTCGTTTTCGATATGACAACTTGAACTTCTCAATGTTGCAATGGGTCCACCTGTATCCTTATTTAAACGACTTTTTTTCTCTTTCCCATCCACAAATTATACCGACATCAAATACAGTGAAACCAGGATTTATACTGAGAGGGAGGAACATAAAAAGCAACAAATCCTATAAATGCGTTAGAAGCAAATGCATTGAATAAAAAAACATTTAAATACATATCTAAGGGTTCATTTTCCTAACATCACGTTATCTGACCTTTTCTGCTTGACTCATACTTACACTAGATATTGCAAATAAGGAAATCCATGGGATCTATGTTTCTTTGGGCCTGGCTTACTTCACTTTATATAAATTTTTCCAAGTCTTTCCATTTCCTAACAAATGGGGCAATGCCATTCTTTCTGATGGAGGATAGAATTCCATTGTGTATACATACCACATTTTCTTGATCCATTCATCTACTGAGGGGCATCTAGGTTGGTTCCATATCTTGGCTATGGTAAATAATGCTGCAAAAAACATAGTTGTGCTGGTAACATTAGTGTGGTCCTGTTTGTAAATATTTGGGTAAATGCCCAAAATTGCGATTGCTTAGTCATAGGGGAGCTCTATGTGAAGTCTTTTGAGGAACCTCCATACTGCTTTCCAAAGTGGTTGAACAAGTTTAGACTCCCACATCGATGAAGTAAGGTTCCCTTCTGTCCACATCCCCTCCATTATCTGTTGTTATTAGAGTTCTTGAATTTTGCCATTCTAACTCAGGTGAGGTGGTATCTCAATGTTGTTTTGATTTGTATTTCTTTTATGGATATGGAAGTTGAGCATTTCTTCTTGTGTATATTGGCAATCCTTCTTTCTTCTTCAGAGAAGTTTCTCTTTAAACCTATGTCCCACTTATTTATAGGGCAGTTGTTTCTTTCAGTATTTGTTGTTGGGGGATTTAATTTTTTGAGTTCCAAGAATATTTAAATTTGAGACCCTTGTCCGTTGTATGGCTAGTGAAAATTTTCTCCCAATCCATGGGCTTTCTATTGATCTTGCTAGCTATGTCCTTTGCCATGCAGAAGCTCAGCAAGTTCATGCAATCCCATTTGTCCAACCATTCTTTGATTTGTTGTGTTTCCGGGTCTCTATTAAGAAAATTTTGGCCTGCGCAAAGGAGACCTAGGGTTTCTCCTACTCCATCCTGTAATGTTTTCAGAGTGTCTGCTTTGACTCCGAGGTCTTTGATCCATTTGGAATTGATTCTGGTGCAGGGTGATATATAAGGATCTAGATTTAGTTTTCTACAAGTAGTTAACCAATTTTGTCAGCACCATTTACTAAAGAGGCTGTCTTTCTTCCATTCTATAGTTTTAGCTCCCTTATCGAAGATTAGATGGCTATAGGTCTGTAGGTTCATTTCTGGGTTTTCAATTCTATTCCATTGGTCCTGAAGTCTGTTCCTAGCCAGTACCAAGCTGTTTTGATTACTTTGGCTTTATTGTAGAGTTTGAAATTTGGTATTGATATTCCTCCAGCAGCGTTCTTTCTGTTGATGAGTGTTTTTGCTATTCGGGGTCTTTTATTGTTCCATATAAATTTTGGATTACCTCTTCTATTTCCTTGAAGAATGATTTAAAGATCGACCTCTCTGAAGAAGAAATATGAATGACCAATGGACACATGAAGAAATATGGAACATTTCTGGCCATAAAATTAGTCCAACTCAAAGCAACATTGAGATTCCACCTCACCCCAGTTAGAAGGACAATTATGAAGAACATTATTAATAACAGAAGCTGGGTGGTTGGGAATGGGGCCAAAATGGAGCATTACTGGCCTGGTGGGGAATGTGGCCAAAAAGGAACATTACTCCACTATTGGTGGAAATGTAAACTTCTTCAAATACTCTGTAAAGAAGTACAGATGTTCCTCAATAGAGTTCTCCTATCACCCAACAATGATGGATCAAGAAAATGTCATATATATTCACAACATAAATCTGTGCTTCCATCAGATGAATGACATTGCCCCATTTGTAAGGAAATGGAATAATTTGGAAACATAACAAGTCAAACAAGCCAGACACAAAAAATCATAGGCTACATATTTTCATTCATTTGGAAAAACTAGAATATATCTAGGATATTCACAATAGCTCAATAGTAATATGCATATCACCATCTAAAATGATGCTTATAGAAATGAGCTCCAAGAAATGGATAAAAGATGATGGTATAGAGAACTGTTTTTAGTTGTTTCTATTTAGATTTACCCTTTGGCTTATTCCCTCTAGTCACTGTTTTTATTTTATGCACCCTTTGTTTTATACATGTTAATCTGATTTGGGGAAGGGGAGGGAAATCACCGAAATAGTGGGACAAAGATTAACCAAAGCCACAATGATATACACTAGACCCTATGTTACAAATGAACTTTACAACTTGTGGGAGTGGGATGTCAGGTTTGGGGGAAGCAGGCAAAAATGAACAAGGGGTAACACTGTTAAAAATGTACTCATTACTTATGTAACTGTAACCCACCCCTCTGTATATCACCTTCATAATAAAAAAATACCCAAAGCAATAAGAGAACTCATCCAAATAGAGAAAATTAAAGACAAATATGAGACCAAACGACAGATATAAGCAAAATAGAGAATGATATAAGAGAGAACTTTGAAAACCTCATGCCAATCTCCTTGAGAATCCTGGAGAAATTTATGCTTTCCTATACTCGATCTGAACCAAGGAGTAACACATAAGAAGAAATGAAAATGAAATGTCAATAAACCACATCCCATTCAAGAAAAATCTAAGACTCAATGAATGTACCATGAAATTAAGGCCTGCAAAGAACTTACAATACACAGAAATAAGTCTTTAATGGAATAGAGAGGGAAATGGAATTATCAAACACATTCTATGAAGCTAGAATTAGATCTTCGCCAAATCACATAGAGACTCAAAAAAAAAAAAGAAAACTATCAAACCAACTCTTTGACAAGCAATGATGCATAACTTCTTAATAGAATTCTCACCAACCAATTTCAGCAACTAACAGAAAAGTTATATTGTATAATCAAATAGGATTCTTCCTAAGATACAATTGGATTCAATATTCTTGTCAATAAACATCATACAAACCATCAGCAGAAGGAGGGACAAGAAACACATGATTGTCTGTAGGGATGTAGAAATAGCTTTTAACAAGCTCCAATACAACTTTATGATTAAAAGATCTGAGAAGCTAGAAATACATGGAACATTCCTCGATATAATACATAGTATGTATAGGGCAGAGATAATTAGCATTTACCTAATGGTGGAAGCATGAAGACATTAAAATCATGAATGAGAAAAGGATGTGCACTCTCTTAATGTGTACTCCAATATGGTAGTGGAATTTATAGCAAGAGCAATAGGCAAGAGAAAAACATAAGTATTCAAATATTTTTTTTCCTTTCTTGCAATTGTTTCTAACATATTTATAGGACGATTTTTTCTTGCTTTGTATGTCCCTCCCCCATGGTATAACCCATGCTTTCACAATATTTGATGTTGGTATAATTTGTGGAGGGGAAGGGAAAAAAGAAATTGTTTAACTAGGGATACAGGTGGACCGATTGCAAAATGAGATGTACAAGTCGTTATGTCGAAAAATGAATTTTACAACTTTGGTGAGGAGTGGGGTGAGGTTTGGGTGGGGTGGCGGGAGTATGGGAAGGTATGGGAAGGGGAGACATAGAGGAGGCAACAATGCTTGATAAGAAATGTATATGTTATCTTTGCCCATGTAATTGTAACTCTTCTGTACGGTATTCTCACAATAAAAATATAAATAAGTAAATAAAAAGAAAAACATAAAGGGGATCCAAATAGGGAAGAAGTAAACGTATCCCTTTTTACAGATGAAATGATACTGCATTTAAAGGACCCGATAACTTATTTCAACAATCTCCGATGAGTTAATTGCTTTCAGAAATATTCGTTTGTGCCATGAAATACAGATATCCTTTGATTTTAATTACAGTCGGCTATTAGGACTCCCACAGAAACCAAAATCAGAGGATGCTAATTAATCTGATAAAATGCATAATAAATTTTTATAATTAATATAACATGAAGAATTTAATATTAATAACATTAAAATAATTGTATTCACATTATATAATGTATTGAAATCCTTTAGTTTCATCAATTTTTAGAATGTTTATAACTAAATGTAAATTATTTGCAAATGTTTTTTGATGATGTATAAAAAATGAGGAAAAGATTTACATACATATTACTACAGATGCAAACAGATTCACCTGGTTCTTTATGATCCTTCATTTGTTGGTTTCATTCATGCATGGAGAACATGCAAAGAAGTGAAAATTGCAAACTTGACTTTACTAAAGGATTAATTACATGGAGGTTATGTTGGGCTAAATAGATTTTATGAATTAAATTGTTTTGACCCATCCTTTCTCCCTCCCTTCCTTCCTTCCTTTCTTCTTTACTTCCTCTTTCCTTCCATCCATCCCTACCTCTTTCTCATTCTCTCCTTCCTTTCTTCCTTTCTTCCTTCCTTCCTTTCTTTCTTTCTTTCTTTCTTTCTTTCTTTCTCTCTCTCTGTCTCTCTTTCTTTCTTTCTTTCTTCTTTCGTCCTATATTCCTCTCTTCTTTTTACTCAGAATATCTCTTATGGCTATAGAAAAATCCCAACTGTTGTACTCTAAATTGTTATGAGTAATTATAAATAATAACTAGATTAAGATTAATTTTAATAACCTATGTTATATCTTAAGACAAATTATACTAAAATCAACTTCTCAAATGTTCCAAGATAAGTAACAAATTTACTTTTCATGATATTGTTTATTTCTTCAAACTAAAATAAGCATTTAGACATAATATTGTGTGTGTGTGTGTGTGTGTGTGTGTGTGTGTGTTGTTCTTGTGATTTTAACTCAAGAACTATCTCTTAGTTGTTGCTGTTTTATTCCTCAAGGATATTGCTCTATCATTTGAGTCACCATTCTATTTCTGGCTTTGTGTGTTTGTGTGTGTGTGTGTGTGTGTGTGTGTGTGTGTGTGTGTGTGTGTGTGTGTGTGTTTGTGTTGTGATGTGTGTGTTTGATTAATTGAGATGTGTCTCACAAACTTTCTTGGCGAGGCTGACTTTGAACCCCAGCTTCCTGAGTAGCAAGGATTACAAGCTTGAGACACCCATATTTAGCACAGATTTAATATATGTAAGAATAAAATAAATTGTATTATTTGAATTCTAGAGTCTCAATTTAACAAATTAACATTTAGATATTTATTGTTATTAAACCTGAACTTGCATTGTGAAAAATATTTTACATTTTTATGAAAAAATATGCACTCTAAGGTTTAAATGGCAGAATCTTTAAACAAATTGAAATATTCTATTATTCAAAAGCAAAAAAGTATTCGTTAAAAATTTCTCATGTAAGCTTAAAACAAAAGGCTCTGTAAGGCTGAATAAAGCATTTTTTCATTAAATTAAATATTGTATACTGTGGTCACATGATTTTATGTTCTTTTAAACCTAATCTTTTTTAGCTTTTGTAGATTCATACATTTTGTGAGTATATAAATATCTTTGTTACTAGTCATGTATTTCTGAGGTTTGATTACCAAGTCATTTCAGAGAAACACTGAATTTCATGTATTTTATGTCAACAGTGATTTTTAGAAATTGAATCAACCTCAGTATAAGATAACTAAATCAACATATTTAATCACTTATCCAATTATTCCTATAGACTTGAAGATAACTAATTTATGAATGGTAGGAAATTCATATTATACCTACTCTTTAAAGAATAATTCTGATAAATGATCGTGATAGTATTTATTTTTCCTTCAACTTGAAGTAAAGAATCTCACTATCGATGACAAATACTTGATGGAAATGCCATAAAATTATGAAAAATTCAAGTCATTATGAGTTAGATGAAATAGTCATTTTTGAAGATCACCAAATGAAACCTCTAGGAGCTTCCTTATCTGTTAAATAAAATGTATTTAAGCTCAAAATATTTCATTCATCTCTCCAGCAATGGTATAAGCAAACCACCTCTATGCCAAGTAGCATCTCTGATATTTAGGAACAGAAGTTATCACAATTGTATAGAAAGATCTACCCAGAAATTAAATCTGAAATAATAAAGGATTGGGATTAATAATTAGGTTTCACTATGTTGTCATAAAGAGGTGAATCCTTTCAAATGGGCAGTTATAGAGATTAGGTCACTGAGAACTTGTGATCAAAGAAGATTTAAGATCAAAGTCCTTTCTTCCTCTTCCTTCGTTTACATCTCTGTCTCCTTCTACTTTTCCTTCTTCCTCTCCTTCATCGCCTCCTCCCTTTTCTCCCTATCCTACTCCTATTCTTCTTTTTCTTTACTTCCTAACTTCCATGAATACACATACTCCATCACATGTTCCTGATATGTGGTTCTGTACCACCACCAACCAAAAGCAATGAAGATAAGAAATGTAAATTAAAATGTATAAAATCAGAAACCAAGATTAATGTTTCCTCCTTTGAAGTTAATTTTATAAAGTATTTTGTCATATTAATAGGAGACTGACACAGCATGTTCTCATTTATTATAAGGGATAAGATTTACTGGAAATAAATCTGGCCAACATTGTCCTAATGAAATAATTGATTAACCTAATATTATATTTGGACAAATCTACAATAAAATATCAGATATACTTCAATAAGAAGCCAAAAATGTGTTCAGAGGGAGAGAGTAGAGGTGAAGCTAGAGGCTAAACAAGCTCTCGCATAGAAAGCAGCTTTACTGTTCCAGTGAACAGTCCTAGGCTACAGAATCACAACAAGTGTCCCATCACAGTACAGAGAGTTTGGCCAGAGAAGGAATATCCAGGCAAGGAGACAGATCAGAGCACTTGCTGGTAGCCACGGTTGTGGCAGCTGTGGCAGCAGTGGCAGCTGCCATAGCCACCATACCTATAACACAGAGTCCAGGACAAAGATGCCAGACACAGCGGGACAGCAGATTCTACTCAACACCAGTAAGAACTGACAAGGAGCAGATATCTTCATACTGCCGATCGCAAACCAGAGATGGCCCAGGAACCAAGACACTGACATGACTAGAACGCTGACATCCTCACTCCTTCTCAGGGAGCTGAGGAGGTAAGACCACCACCGGAGATCTCTAATTTTGATACTGACAAAGGCCCATTTGAACAGCTATCTCCAACTCAGGGCTTGGAAGAAAACAAGACACATTTAGGAGGTAACAGGAAACTGACTTGACTTGCCAGGATCAGTTCCACCCAAGAGAAGTCACCCAGCCCAGGCAAAGAAGCCCCGTCCTTGGAGGAGTGACTTTCTTGACTGGGTAAACCGAGCCAGAGGCTGCCCCTCCCTACAGCAGCTGAGACAATCAATTGAAATTCAGTAAACATAAACCCTGAGATTGGCTCCAGGCTGGGCTGTGTGTGTCTCAGGAGGTAGCACCTCAGGGAAAAGCTACTGTTTGCTGAAAGGCCTCAACCCTACCCAGAAGCTAGCCTCATTACGGCATCTCAAAATTAGAAGAAACAGCCATCTCCCTCTTTCGTGATACTCAAGGCAGATTTCCCTCCCACTGAACTAGCCTGAGAGGAGGATCTCAAAATTCTGGGTAATAACGAGCAATTTTCTGCCAGCTCAAACGAACTGACTTAAGCAACTAATCAAGCCACAGGAAAAACAAACACCAATAGCAGACCAGAGACTCCACCAAGAGACTGGTTATGGACACAGGGGAAATAGACCATCTTCGCATTCTACCCCCCCCAAAAAAAAAAATCAAAGAACTCTTTTTTTGTACCTTTCTTTAATTTTAATTTTTTAAATAATATTTTCTATTAACTTTTTTTCTTCTCATCATTATTATTTTAGGTGTAAATGTGTGTGTGTGTGTGTGTGTGTGTGTGTGTGTGTGTGTGTGTTTAAAAAAATCTCTTCTGAACCTTTTGGTCCTTATTTTTTTTTTATTCTTTTCATTGTTTTCTCTTTCTTTTTTGTGAGACTTAATTGCTATTCTGATCATCCCCAGATATTTACCCATCGTCAAATATTAGACCTTATGCCCCGTTGTGTACATACTTAATCCAGAATTTTATTACTCAGTTCACAACCTCTTAGGCTAAAATTCTTTAAGAGCAGTATTATGCCTCTTTATAACTATATAATTTTCAAGTAACTTCTTTTAAGAATTTTTATTTTTTAGTTTTTTATGTCTCCTTTCTATCCCTCCTTTCCTCTCATCCTATCCTTTTCTTCTCTCAATAACGTCTTTAAACACATAATTTTTAAGTGTTTCACTTTTTAAATTTAAATTTTTGTATTTCCATTTTTTCTTTTTTTTTCTTAATCGCGCTTCTATCATTCTGTGTAATCCATTTCCCTCTCTAAGATTAGGACTTGGTTAAATTCACTATACTTTTACCTCTCCAAATCCCACTAATCCTATTTTTGCCCACATTTCTCACTAAAATAAATAATTTGTGGTTTGCCAAATTCTTCTTTGCTGTTCTTAACTCATTAAGCCATAGTTTTTTGATGTTGAATAGATTGTATCTGTTGAACTAGATTGTATCTGCTGACTTTTGTCTGTGCAATTATAGAACTTTGATGATGCTTGCCTTAAAATTTTGTTCTAGCAAAAAATTGGTGATACTTTTATACCAAATAGGCAGAACAAGCAGGAAAAACACAAGGAAAATGGCAAGTCAAGGTATCTGAATTCCCACTCATGAAAATCAGTTGACAGAATAGTTAATGAATAATCCAGAAGAGAGTTCCCAAAAATCTCCACAAACACTACTGGTAAACATGATCAATGAAAAGATTGAAAACCTACAAAGGATTCAATGTGAGCGTGATAGGGAGAGAGAGGCAAACCAAAGATTAATACTGGAATCTCATGAGACTGAGGAAGCTACTCAAAGATTGATACAGGAATTACGTGAGCAGGTTGAGAACAGTCAAAAAGAAATACAGGAATTGTGCGAGCAGACTGAGAACAGTCAAAGAGAACTACGGGAATTGCATGAACATGAGGAAGCTAATCAAAGAGTAATACAGGACTTTGGAGAGGGGGATGACAATAGAAAAAGATCAAGACAGGCATTCATGGAATCCATAAATAGAATGCTGAAAGAATTCAGGGAGACCACAAAGGGAATGATGAATAGAGACCAACAGAAAGAATGTGTGTCCAGGGAAACCATAACCAGTCAACTAAGTGATTTGAGAATAAACACTGAACCCCAAATTAAGGAGGTAAAGAAGTTCATACAAGAACTAAAACAAAGCTCCAACAAAGAATTTGAAGCCATCAAATCTGACCAATTAGAAGGAAAAGAAATAAAAAACAAAGTAGAAAGTCTCCACAGTAGGTTAGACTATGCAGAGGAGCAAATCTGAGGGATTGAGGACAGCCAGGTTATTACAGAGAAAGAATATAAACTATCCAAGGGAAATCCAAGAAATATGATAGATCTATTCAACATTTGGAAGACACTCTCAGAAGACCTAATCTGAGGATAATGTGTGTAGAGGAGCACCTAGAGACAGAATTTTTTTTTTTTTGGATCCGGTCGTGGGGCCTGAACTGTGGGCCTGGGCGATGTCCCTCAGCTCTTCAGCTCAAGGCTAGCACTCTACCACTTGAGCCACAGCATCACTTCCGGCTTTTTTTTCTTTTTGCTTATATGGTGCTGAGGAATCAAACCCAGGGCCTCATGCATGCACGGCCAGAGTTCTACCACTGAGCTACCTTCCCAGCCCCCAGAGACAGAATGTAATGGTCTAGGAAATTTGGTTAACATGATCATAGCAAAGAACTTCCCAAACATGCAAAAAGATAGGCCTATTCAGATACAAGAAACTTTTAGAACCACAAATAGACCCAACTAGGACAGAATATCTCACCAGTACATTATAATCCACACAGGATCAATTCCAAGGAAAAAAATCCTTAAAGCTGTCAAGTAGAATAGGTCAACTACTTACAAAGGGAAACCAATTAGCATCACCTCAGATTTCTCAGTGCAGACAATTAAAGCAAGAAGAGCCTAGAATGATGTAGGCCATGTCCTAAAGATGAACAACTATCAATCAAGCATACTGTACCCAGATAAGCTCTCCTTCATAACCGAAGGTCAAATAAAAACCTTCCAGAGCAAAGAAAAACTGAAACAATATACCTCCAACAAACAAGCCCAATGAAAGACACTAAACGATGTCCTACACATAGAAAACCAACAAGACCACAATAAAGAACAAGAAACTGCACCCAAACTGAGAATCCAAGAACTATAGGAAGAATCTAGTTGCTCCAGCACCCAAGGTGGATAACATTGGAGGAACTCCCAAACACCTCTCAGTCCTAACAGTCAACATTAACGGACTTAACTCTCCAATTAAGTGATAGACTGTCTAGTTGGATTAAAAAGCAAGATCCTTCTATCTGCTGCCTTCAGGAGTCACAATTTGCTCATACAAACAAACACATTTTGAAAGTGAAAAGCTGGAATAAATTCTACCAAGCAAATCGCCCCATAAAGAGGCTTGAGTGGCAATCCTAATATCAGATAAACTAGACTTCAAATTACAATTAGTGAGAAGACATAAAGAACGTTGCTACATACTAATTAAGGGATCTCCTCTTCAGGAGGATATTACAATTCTAAATCTCTATTTGCCAAACAACAGATCACCCAGATTTATTCAAGAAACACTATTTTCCCTCAAAGCTCACATATACCCAAAGACATAAATTGAAGAATTTAAGTCACCACTATACCCACAAGACAGATGAAGTCGCAAAACTTAACAAAGCAACTGCAGATCTAAACAACTGCATGGATCAACTAGATTTAACAGACATCTACCGAATATTTCCCCAAGCAGCATCAGAATACACGTTTCTCTCAGCCTCACACGGAACAGTTTACAAAATAGACCCCATTTTAGGTCATGAAGCAAACTTGTCCAAATTCCAAAACATTGAAGTTTTACCATGCATTCTCTCAGACCACAAGGGAATGAAATTAGAACTCAACACCAAAGGCCACCAAAAAAGTCCTGTAACATATGGAGGCTGAACAACATACTGTTGAATCACCAGTGTGTCATGGAAGAGATTAGAAAGTAAATTCAAATATTCATGATAATCAACAAAAATGAAAACAAAAATTACCAGCACTTCTAAGACAGAGCAAAGACTGTACTCAGAGGCAAGTTTATAGCTCTGAGTTCTTACATCAACAAATTGGAGAGATCTAAAACCAACAATTTTATGAGATATTTGAACCTCCTTGAAAAAGAGCAACAAGATAGGCCCCAATCAAGTAAATGGAAACAAATAATTAAAATTAAATAGGAATTAAACGAATTAGCATTTTAAAAAAATCCATAGAAAGAATCCACAAAACAAATCGTTGGTTCTTCGAAAAAATTAAGTAAACTGAAACACCATTAGCAAATCTTATCAGAACAAGAAGAGAACACACCCAAATAAATAAATTCAGAGATGAGAATGGAAACATCACCACAGAAACAACAAGATTCAGAGCATTATAAGGGAATGCTTCTCAAACCTTTATATTAATAAGTTTGAGAACTTGGCATAAATGGACCTTTTCCTAGCAAATATGGAAATGCCAAAAATAAACTAAAATGAGATAAGCCATCTTAACAGGCCCATATCAAGGATTGAAACAGAAACAGCAATAAGAGTCCTCCTATCGAAGAAAAGCCCAGGATCAGATGGATTTACAGCAGAATTCTACAAGTCCTTCAAAGCAGAGCTTATACCAATACTCCTCCAACTTTTCAATGAAATTTAAAGGGAAAATTCACTACAGAACTCATTCTATGAATCCATAATAACCCTTATTCCAAAAACAGGCAGGGAGTCATTAAATAAAGAGAACTATAGGCCCATTTCTCTGATGAATATTGACACAAAACTTCTCCACAAAATTTTGGTCAATAAACTTCAAAAATTCATCCAAAAAATCATACATCACAATCTAACAGGTTTCATTTCAGGGATGCAAAGCTGGTTCAATATACACAATCAATTAATATAACTCAAACCACATGGTTATCTCAACAGATGGAGAAAAAGCATTTGACAAGATCCATCAAACCCTTTATGATGATGGGTCTGAAAAAATTAGGAATCCAGGAATCATTATTCAATACAAAGAAAGCTGTACATGACAAACCTACAGCCAGCATTATACTTAATGTTGGAAAAATAAAGCCATTTCCTCTTAACTCAGGAATGAGACAAGGATATCCATTCTCTCCACTTCTCTTCAACTTAGTATAAGAATGCCTAGCTACCGCAATAAGACAAGATGGAAACCCAAAGGGGTTCCAAATGGGGAAAGATGAAATAAAACTATTTACAGATGACATGATTTTCTATTTAAAGAATCCAACTGCCTCCACTTCCAAATTACTGAAGCTGATTCAAAACTTTGGTAAAGAAGCAGGGTATAAAATTAACCCTCAATAAACAATGGCTTATCTTTATGACAACACTGAGTAAAGACTGGGTGAAATCAGGAAGGCAACTCCATTCAAAATAGCCACACAAAATTTAAAATACGTAGAAATTTACTTAATCAAAGAAGTGAAGAATTTTTATGACGAAAAGTTTACAAACCTGAAAAAGGAAATCAAAGCAGAACTTAGGAAGTGGAAAAACCTCCCATGCTCCTGGATTTGAAGGATCAACATCTTGAAAATGGCAATACCTCCCAAAGCTATATACAAATTCAATGCGATACCTATCAAAATTCCAACCTTATTCTTCCACGAAATAGAAAAGGAAATCCAAAAATTCATATGGAACAATAAACGACCCCGAATAACTAAAATGATCCTCAACAGAAAGATCACTGCAAGAGGAATATCAATACCAAATTTCAAACACTACTACAAAGCCATAGTAATCAAAAGAGCTTGGTACTGACACAAGAACAGACCTCAGGACCAATGGAATAGATTTGAAAACTCAGAAATGAACTCACAGACCTATAGCAACTTAATCCACGGTAAGGGAGCTAAAAAACTAGAATGGAAGTACGACAGCCTCTTCAGTAAATGGTGGAGGCAAAATTGGTTAACTACTTGTAAAAAGCTAAAGCTAGATCCTTATATATCACCCTTCAGCAGAATCAACTACAAATGGTTCAAAGACCTCGGGGTCAAAGCAGAAACTCTGAAAACATTACAGGACAGATTAGGAGCTACCCTAGGTCTCCTTAGCACAGGCCGAAATTTTCTTAATAGATACCCAGAAACACAACAATTCAAGTAAATGTTGTACAAATGGGATTACATGAAATTGCAGAGCTTCTGCATGGCAAAGAACCTAGCTAGAAAGATCAAGAGAAAGCCCACGGATTGGAAGATCTTCACTAGCCATACAACGGACAAGGGTCTCATATCTAAGATATATTTGGAACTCAAAAAATTGAATTCCCCAACAACACATCTTCAAAGAAACAACTGCCCAATAAATAAGTGAGCTAAAGTCTTTTTTTTTCTTTTTTTAAAATTGGTTTTTATTGTCAAAATACTGTAAAGAGTGGTTACAGTTACATGAACAAGGTAATGAGTACATTTCTTTTTCTTTTTTGGTTATTATTTTCTTTCTTTCTTTCTTTCTTCTTTCTTTCTTTTTGTTGTGAGAATACCGTACAGAGGATTTACAATTACATGGGCAAGATAACGGTTCCTTTCTTATCAAGCATTGTTGCCTCCTGTTTGTTTCTGCTTCCCATCCATTCCCATAGTCCCCCTACCTCCCCCAACCCGATTTTTACCCCACCCCAACTACCCCCCGCCAAAGTTGTAAAGTTTGTTTTTTGACATAACCACTAATGTCTCTCCCCCACGGTATAACCCATGCTTTCACTGTATTTGATGTTGGTATAATTTGTAGAGGGGAAAGACAAAAACTATCAAGCTAAAGTCTTAAAGAGAAACTTCTGTAAAGAGAAAAGAAGGATGCCCAATTGACACATGAAGAAATACTCAACCTCCCTAGCCATAAAAGAAATTCAAACCAAAACAATATTGAGATACCACCTCACCCAGTTAGAATGGCTATATCAAGAACTCTAATAAGAACAGATGCTGCAGGGGATGTGGAGAGAAGGGAACCTTGCAGCATTCTTGGTGGGAGTGTAAACTTGTTCAACCACTTTGGAAAGTAGTATGGAGGTTCCTCAAAAGACTCCACATAGAGCTCACCTATGACCCAGCAATCCCACTTTTGGGCATTTACCCAAATGTTCACAAACAAAGCTATAAGCACTACCATGTTTATCGCAGATTTATTTACCAAAGGTAATATATGGAACCAACCCAGATGCCCCTCAGAAGATGAATGGATCAAGAAAACGTGGTATAAAAATGGAATTCTATGCCCCCATCAGAAAGAATGACATTGCCCCACTTGTTAGGAAGTGGAAAGACTTGGAAAAAATTGAATTAAGTGAATTAAGCCGGGCCCAAAGAAATGGAAGTCCCATGGTTTCCCTTATTTGCAGTAACTAATTTATGTCTGAGACCAGCAGAAATGGTCAGTTAAGTTGATGTTATGCGAAATGAACCCCAAGATAAGGATTCAATTTTTTTCTTTCTTGTGATTGTTCCTAACATACTATAAGATGATTTCTTTGTTGCTTTGTATATCCATCCCCCTCGGTATATCCCCTGCTTTCACTGTATTTGATGTTGGTATAATTTGTGGAGGTGTGTGAAAATAGAGATTGTTTAAATAGGGATACAGATGGACCCATTGGAACAATGAGATGTACAAGATTTTATTTCAAAAACTGAAATGTACAACTTTGCTGGGAGGGATGAGGGGGAGATGGGAAGGGTTGGAAAGGGGAAACAAAGGAGGAGGCAACAATGCTTAATAAGAAATGTACTCATTACCTTGCCCGTGTAATTGTAACCCCTATGTAAGGTACTTTCACAATTTAAAAAAAAGAGAGACAAAAAAATCACCTGTATGATTTCCTATGAAAAGAAAGCAGAATACAGTCTGTTCCTCAAGGAAATTGACCCATAACTGGCAGTAATATCACTTTCATAAATAATGTAAGAAGACAAGAACAAATTTCAACTCAAACTGCCTGATATAAAATTTACTTTGTCCCCTGTAAACAACCTTTCAATTCTATGTCTTGTTCCCAAAATGATTCGTATTTTATTTTTATCGTATTTTTTAATTAACATTAAGTAGTTGAATGGGAATTGCTGTTTGACAAAGCAGTTTATGAATAGTGTAAAGTGAGTTTTTTGTCTTTTTTCACTCCTGAGGTTTGAACTCTGGGTCTAGGCATTGTCCCTGAGCTCCTTTGGATGAACACCAGAACTCTATCACTTGAGGCACAGAAGCAATTTCAGATTTTTCTGATATTTAATTGGATATAAGAATCTCACAGACTTTCCTGCCAGCGTTGGCTTCAATCCTCCATCCTGAGCCTCCTGAGTATCTAGGAAAACAAGCATGAGCCTCTAGTGCCTGGCTTAATATGATGCATCTTTTTTATTTTTGGCTAATCCTGGGGCTTGAACTCAGGGCCTTGGCAATGTCCTTGCAATTCTTTTCCTCATGCTAGCACTCTACGACTTGTGTCATAGTGCCAATTCCAGCTTTTTTTGTTTATGTATTACTGAGGAATCAGACCCAGGGCTTCATACATTCAAAGCAAACAGTCTAACACTAAGACACATTTCATGGATAATACAATGCACCTTGAGGTTCATCATCCCTCATTCCTCCCAATCCTATTTCATCCCTCAATTTACATAATTTTGCAGAATATTCACTGGCTAGCAATGTCACACATAGTCACTCAGAGGATATGTTACAGATAATATTTTATTGATAGTCTTATTCATCAACATACTAAACTCATTTATTACAGAATTCTCTGATTTTAAATTCTAAATTATCACTCAGGTTCACCCACTACTATCCTAAAATTTTTCCTAAAGTTAATGTAAATGCAATCTGAAATTCTTTGATAAAATACAATGATTCATAGAATGTCTAAAGTTGGACTATGAACATCACCTTCAGTTCTAGAACATTTTATCATCACTGCCTTCTCAAAATACTCCAATATTTAGTAGTAGTCACTTCCTGTCATCATTTTAAAATACCCTCTACTTGACCAACCATTACTTCATAATCTACCACTAGAGATGTGCCAATTTAAAAAGCTCATAAAATTAGAAAACGTAGTCTAGGGCTGGGAAGAATGCTCAGTGGTAGAGCGCTTGCCTTGCATGCATGAGGCCCTGGGTTCGATTCCTCAGCACCACATAAGCAAAAAGAAAAAAGCTGAAAGTGGGGCTGTGGCTCAAGTGGTCGAGCACTAGCCTTGAGCTGAAGAGCTGAGGGATAGCGCCCAGGCCAGAGTTCAGGCCCCACGACTGGACCCCCCCCCAAAAA
Source organism: Dipodomys merriami (assembly GCF_024711535.1). Lineage (NCBI taxonomy): Eukaryota > Metazoa > Chordata > Mammalia > Rodentia > Heteromyidae > Dipodomys > Dipodomys merriami. Next base: position 1,998,647 of record NW_027206357.1, on the reverse strand, counting down.
AAAAGTACTTGTTAGATTCTTATCTCTATTTAACCACTAAAAACGGGAATTAGCTCTGTGCCTCAAGTTGTAGAATGCTGGCATTGAGCCTAAAACGGCTTAGCGATAATGCACAGGCCTTGCAAACAACGACAACAACAAAAATATATCACATTAATTTCACAAAAGCACCTTTTAAATGCTGTGAACATTTCTTAGAAACATGAATATATGTCCCTGAAAAATGTTGAGTTAAAAAGTATAGAATATTTAGGTTTATGTTAAAGACATGACTATTTAGTTTGTTTAAGATATTTAGGCTATATGATTAGGAATTAAGAATAATGATAATACATTGGGACTGGTTTTTTATTCTATTTTACTATAATAATAAAATTATATTTGTAATGATTATATAAAAATACTCTTGTTTGGTATTTGTGTTATATTAAATAATAAACATTCTTAATTGATTTCCATAGGGAAAAAATCATTTTCTTCATGGTATAAATTCTTTTGTAATTTCAAACAATTAAGAAAATTAGTCCAAGGCTGGTTTGCTCTCAGAGTATATTTGTTTTCTTGTTCTAGTTTTTATATGTTGGTAGAAATTAAAATTTAAAAAATTCAATGGATATTAGCATTCAGGAACAGATTCATAGGTACTAATATTGGAGTCGCTTAAGTGGAATTGTTTTATTTCATTTCATAGTTTCACAAATAAATCAAGATGATTATGTATTTTGTTTCTTTTCACTGCTATTGGCTCTTACATTGAGAATAATTTTTTTCCTAGCGAAGTAGAGAAAAGCAATTGGATTGACTAAGTAACATATGACTTTCATAAAATGCAGATGCATAGATTTGGGTCTCCTGTCATTTGCTAAAAGTTTCTTCCAGAAAAGGTTATCAATTACTTATTAGTGATGCATAATTCCTAGATATTGCAGTTATTACATCCAATTTTTGTTTGAGTAATCTCTGTATAAACTCAAAAAAAAAAAAAAGACCAAAAAAACTCAAATTACACAGAAAACACATCTTTGTTTTAAACGCTGTAGTTTACAATGAATTTTTAGCCAACACTGAAAACATCTTTTTAGGTATTCTGCAATTTGTGTGAAGTATTTTTAACAATAGTTTTCTTTATTTGCTGACATGAAATTCACATGCAATATATAATCTCCTTTTATTGTATATATTTTAGTGCTTCGGAAGTAAATTGGACAATAATAGGTTTTCCAAGCATAATTTTAACAAACTTGCATTTCTTCAAATAGAAATGTTGTAAATTTTAGAACAGACATTAAAGTAGATATAAAATTCTGTTACAGGAATATTTCCAGCATACATCCTCTATAGTGTGTCTTTTCAAAATTGGTTTTTGGGGATTATTTCCAGTGTCTCACACATACTATTCAAGTGCACTGTCAATGAACTACATTCCCTGTCCAAACAAGTTTTTTACTTCTCTTTAATACATACATAGAAGTGTAATGGCTGGATCATCTACAATTGTCTTTGACCTTTTGAAGACTTGAATCTCGCTTGCTAAAATGATCGCAGTATTATACAAATCATTCTCCTATATAGAGGTTATCAATTTCTCCACAAATGCATTACTATATTTTGTGTCATCTTTTTATATTAGGGTCATAGTAGTGAGTTTTCTTTTTCTTTTTTCTTAGATACTAAAGAGGAGCTTATTTCATATGCTCCTCCTATTGACTTAATTTACATAAGTTCTTTAAAGAATTATCATATCAGGAAAAATTTACATAGAATTAGAAGATATAAAAATACTTAAGATTCAGACTCATTGTAGCATTAACACTGTAGGATTAACAAATATGTTCCCTGTATCTGTTCGATATGTTTTAATTGGATATGTTTTAACTTTGGTTATAGTGTCCTTTGAATTATGAAAGGCTATCACTTGATACAATCCAGTTTATTCTTGCTTTCTTTAGCCACTAATGCTTTCCATGTCAAATTTTTAGAAACCTTTACTGATGCAATGTCATTTACATTTATGTTTTATAGGTTTTCACATCTCACATTTAGTTTGATAATCATTTTTTATTTTAAATTTTAGTATTAGGATGGAGGTAAGACAGGTGCCTGAGACTCATAACTGTAATCCTAGCTACTGAGAAGTCTGAGATCTGAAGATCACAGTTTAAAGCCATCCCGAGCAGGAACGTCCATGAGAATCTTATATCCAATAAACCACTAGAAAACCAGATCTGGTGCTGTGGCTCAAGCGGTAGGGCACTCACGTTGAGCTGAAGAGCACACGGACAGCCCCTAAGCCCAGAGTTCAAGCCCCATGAATGACAAAAAACAAAACAAAACAAAAAAGGATTGATGTAGTAGTATAAGATCATTCTTTAAATCTTGAGAGACAATAGTGCAAATACACCGATTTTAGATTCTATTTTTAATTCATAAAGTCATAGGATAGATTTCAAAATCTATTGACCATAAAAATAAGAATTTTTTGACAAATCTGTTACATTCTTCTATGTGTCTGCTTTTGTACTAGAACTATTTTGTCTTCACTACTAACATGGTAATAAGATTCAAAGCTAGTATGAAGGTTCAAACTACACCATTTTACAAGGTTGTTCTGATTGACCTGTATTCCTTGAATTTACATACTAGTTTATTGAGCAGGTGGACCAATATTCTACAGAGATATCTAGATGTTTGATAGTCACTCATATTTGTACCTTGTACAAAACAAGACCCCAGATATTATATATAGAAAAATTTCTTTAGAGAATACATGAAACAACCAACTAAAATTAATTTAGGAATGAGTTAAGATTTAGATAATGCTGTAGCATAATAAATCTGAATGATAACAACTTGAGCTGTACAACAGAGGTGAGTGAGAGGGGAAGGAATGATGGACCATGTAGGAGCTATATGTCATTGCTATTGTGTTTCAAAAAACAGAAAGACTTCAGAGAAGAGAAAGAGAAAACTAAAGTGTCGTGAGTCAAGTTTCCTTTTAATCCATCTAATAGTTTGGACCAAAAGTCAGCGAAAATGGGAAAAAATAAAATAGAAAATGAAGCATTGTATATACCTGTTACAAATGTAAGAATTTGTAATAAGAATATGATAATTCCCAAAGAAATAAGAGAAAGAAGAGTTAAACTCTAAAGGGAAAAGGAATGAAGAGAGAAAACAAGCAAAGTAAAACCTTTATCAATAACAAACACAAGAGTTTGGAAGTGGAAAGGCAGTGGGAATATTCTAAGTAACAATAACAATTGCTAGCGTGGATAGAATATGGAGCACATTTTATTGTATAATTTTGAAAAAACATATTAGGAATGAAAGTTTCAAAGTCATGATGTAAAACACTATTTGGATTATAATTAGGAAGCATAGCTCAGTGGTAAAACATTGGCCTAGCATGTGTGAAACAATGGTGTGATCTCCCAAACATTACAAAGTACACACAAAGCACACACATACAAAAACCACATAAACACACACATATACACCACATACACACATTTGGAATATTGATATAATTATATTAAACGGAGGAAATTATCACAGATAGTAAAAGTGTGTTAATATATGGAATCATGATATTGCATGTACTATTTACAAGTTTAGTAGAAATAAAATAGTCACAATATACTTGGATTTTAATAGATTAAGAAAACTGAAAATTAATAGGTGACATGAGAACCTTTAAAAATAAGTTGAAATAATAAACATTTGGAAACATGTATCCTTTTATTTTGACAAAAAATTGATGTTACTGATATTTTAACTCAAGATTTAGAATATGATAGCTAGGTGCTTTATATAACACTAGCGATGGTTATACCTCTAATCATTTCACTCTGAATAGTTTTATAATAAGGTCACAGCGTTTCTCAGTATCTCCCGAATTACAAATCCTATTTACACTTCCCACCATAGCTAGAAAATGAATGCCACAAATCACCATGCGGAGCTCAAACTTTTTTTTAATAGAAGTAAAAATATTTCCACAAAGTGACCAAGTAATGAAGCCTTTCTTAATAAAGTATGTACTTCTTGAAAATACAGTATTTGTTACCTGGACAAATATATTTGTAAGTGTAAGAAAAAATTATTTACAATTATTAATCATATAAAATTTAAGAAAATTTTTAATAGTCACATATTAAATATTATAAAAGCAAAATATATGTCTGAATAATTTACATGTGTAAATATCATGCAAAAATAAATTAACTAATCCTCTGAAAAAAAGAATTATCTTAAAGAAACAAAAGAAAACATTTAAGCCCAAAATTTGAAATTTAGAAAATAAAATGAAGTCTACACTTAATTAAGTGTAAACCCTCTGTATATCAATTTTATAATAAAAATGCATTAACAAAGAAAGCAAAAGAACCCATGGATCAATAGCAACAGCAAAATCATCAGTAGTTCTTGTTTTGAGTGTACAAAAGAATCGATGGAAGAGATAACAATGTTCCTTCCCTAAGAAATGTACTCATTACCTTACCTTATTTATGTAACTGTAACCCCTGTGTACATTACCATTAAAATAAAATTAAATTGAAATTAAAAATAAACCAAATAATATACCAGTTAAGAATTATTAGAAGCCATTGGTTAAAAACTTTGTAAAAAACTGCCTTAAGTACCCAAGGAATATATTTTGATGATACGATTTAAATACTTCAACCTCAGCAGAGAAGCAAAAATTTTAAAAACTGTTACAAAGTAAAGCAATAAATCAGAATAAATTACTATTAATAATAATCATAAGATTAATTTATAGTGGTAGTCAAAAATGTAAGAAATGAGGCAATATGCCATACATTTGAACTTAGTAAGTGAGAAAGAATTTTCTAGGTCTTTTTAAATTATCATAAGTTTAATTGAAACACTATTCTGTCACATCATAGGATAATCAGATGAAGCTGATATTAGAGCAAAGAACAGATTGTACTAAATTCTTGAATGTTCATGTATATACTTATTTTGGTAGTGGGAAATTGTGGGTATTTCAACTTAGGGTATATTTTTCTTGGTAAGCTGGTGTCATATCAGTGGTTAATTTTAGGATAGGTGTTACCTTTCCACAAGAACATGCACCTAATCTGTCCTTTTAGCCTTCCCATCATCAGTGGCATCAGAGATGAATACCATCTTGTCTAACCTGCTACCTTGACTGGCCTGGGTCCGCAGTCTTTCCAATCTTAGTAACTACATAGTGAAGGATGTTGGAAATGATCCAATGCACCCAGCTATAGAGTGAGAAGGAATTCCACTAACCTTTTGGCCTGGGTTCAGTTCTCAAGCCTCCTAAGTAGTTAAGAGTATCAATGGGAGCCCCTGGTGCCAAGCAGTAACAGTATTTTTAAAGCAATTAGACATATATGTGACTTAGGCTTGTGATTACCTCAGGAAAAGAATAAAAGAGCAGTGAAGCATAGAGGACATTCAGAATTTTAACTAGGTACTCAGAGGCTGAATAAGCTTAGCTAGCTTCTCAGGAGTATGAGATCTGATGACCACTGTTCAAAGCTAGTCCAATCATGAAAATACAAGAAATTATCTAAAAAAAAAAAGAAGTGGCTGAAGTGGAAGACCACTATCCTTGCGTACAGATGCTTAGTAATAGTTCTTAGCCACTATCAAGCTTCAAGAATGATGAATGCATGCATGAGAACATGCACATTCGCGTTTGCATACTCGCATGGGCATGAACACACACACACACACTCACACACACACACACACACACACACACACACAAATGAGTATTTCAATGTGAAGTTCTTTATTCTTTTACTTTGCTGTACTTTATTTTCCTGTATTAGTTTACAAAATTACAAAATCAGCTAAGGAACTATTTACATAAAATTCTTTATGTTTCTCTAAAATCTACTCTCTTTTTGGAAGCCTGCTTTTATTTGACCCAAAAGTAACTTATTCAGGAATTCAATTCATCACTCTGAATTTATAGTATTAGATGATTGTTTAGGTTCCTCCTAGCAATATGATTTTGTGAAATCCTGCATTAAGCAATATATTTCTTAAACTAAAACGGAAGCCTCTGTCAAACAATTTATAATAGGTTTTTCTCCTCCTGGCATTCATCTGTATTTATATTATCTTCATACATTTAATGATCTGTCTGTGATGCCAAAGACTGCCTTGAAAGTAAAACACCCTTCTCAGCGCTTAGCATTTGTGTACCATTCATAGATATGATGCTGTTTAAATGTTACTGAAATTGCTTTGGAATAAATAATATTCACCCTAATTATCTTGAGAAAGAAGAAATGGTTTCTCAGCACTATAGGTAAGAACTAGAAGGAAAGAAACAAAAGGAAAAGTGAGGAACAACTCAACACATAGATTCAAATGAAACAAAACAACCCAAGAAAACACAAATTAATTCAGTACTCAAGAACTTGCAGGAAATGAAAGATTTAAAAATAGTCAGCTATGACAAGCTTATGAAAATCCTGACTACATGGGAGTGCACTGTTGTGAGAACAGTGGCTAAAGCCCATACCAGAATGAAAGATCTGTACAAAATACCATGCACTTGTTATTCTAAATTCCAGGAAGAATAACATAAAGTGGAACGAGGCCAAGATCATACACAAGTAGGAAGCCAGGTTCTATCTGAAAATATAATCAGGATAATTTAGGGCTGGGCATAGGACAAAGTGGTAAGAACACCCAGTTAGTGGGCACAAGACACTGAATTCAAACTGTAATATTAGGTGTATTAAAGATAAAAGCTATGATTATAAATAATTGGAATAATTGTAACACTTGAGTATTTGAGTGGAGAAAAATCCATGAGAGTGATAGAATTAACCCACGTTCCAATGCTTTCTACTTTAGTGATAATGTTTATTGGTACTTCAGACAAAACACAGTTACCTTGCAAATGAGCATGGATGTGCATTTGGGTGATGGAAATATTCTCCTTTCACAGGTGTACATTAAATAGATTGTTTTGGGTAGATTGTAGTTCTTGAACTAAGAGCCTGGGTGATGTCCGTGAGCTTTTTTTCTCAAGGCTACCACTCTATTAGTTTGAGACACAGTTCCAATTCTGATTTTCTGTTGGTTGTTTGGAGATAAGAGGCTCATGGACTTTCCTGCCCAAGATGGCTTTAAACCATGTACATCAGATCTCAGCCTCCTGACTAACCAGGATTCCAGGCATGAGCCGTTGATGTATTTAATAATTCAGTAATTGTATAGTTACAGAAGTTATAAATTATCATTGTAACCTGTGTTATATATGTGTATTTATATATCAATACATACGGATAGAAATATTTTAACATATTATTGTATCTAGAGTAGATATATGAAATCATCCTTCATTATAAAATAAAATGGCAACAAAACTTAATAGGAGCAAAACAAAGGGAATTGTGACACGTTTCTTTTTGTTGAATAAATTATGAATCAGTTTGGGCAAACCATCTCTACTTTAACAAAATTTATAATTGCTATTAATTCCGATCCATCTATTTGCCCATATTGTGCATCCTCACACATGAGTGTCAAAAACAAAACACACTTTTTGCCTTTGTATTTAACTCATCTGTTATAATTTAGGCGATAGATGAAGTAATCAAATAAAGATTAAAATAATAATAAGTGAGGTTTTTAGTTAGAGTTGAAAAAGATTTTAAAAATGATAATAGCTAATTAAAATGCATATTTCTTATTTTACACTGTTGTTATGTCTCTAATTTCCACATTAGGAAAGTACATAGAAGGTTCTCACTAAATTATATGTACAATTATTAAAAATGTATTGAAAGAATATGGGCACAGTGTGGTTTTAGCTTATGGAGACCTGTATGGGGTAGTGTGTTTTTTCATCTTCATTACGTTGTAATGAAGATGAAGGGAGGGATGTACTTATTCTTTAAAACTGGCTAGAGGATTGCTCACAGAAAGATAGTGATGAATTCTTCCAAAAGGTTACAGTAAAATCACTTTCACAATCATATTCATTACTGTACTATTCACCATAACCAAGTTATGGAAACAGACAAGATGTCCTTTGGCAGAGGGATGGTTGGCAAAAGTGTGTCATATATACAGAATTGGATTGCACCTATCCATTATGGGGACTGTTACATTATTTGCAAAGAAATGGATAGATCTAAAAATATGTTAAGTAAACGAAGTCAGAGCCAGACACACAAAGGACCCATGTTCAATCTCATATTTGGAACCTAGAACTTTATACAAGTTTACAAAACAATAGTAACCAAATCATGCTATTTGCACAGGAGCATTTAAATGGTGTATTTTCTTATAAAATTGATCTTTTAATCCAACAAAATGAATACCGGGAAACTATCACTTTGAAGATGTGAGGGGAAGTCAAAGGGGAGGAATAAAGAGAGTTATGGAGTAAGAGTGAAGACATTATATTTAATGCAAATAATATGAAACTAGAAAAAAATTGAAGTGTGGTGAGGTTTGGAAGGGCAGAGAAAAGTTATATAAAGATCCATTATAATTTAAAAAGTCATTTATTGAATGGAAATTCCCATGTACAACTAGTTAAGATAAGAAAAATATGATTAAAAACAATGGATGCATTTGATCTTAAACTGTGTTCTCTTAAACCATGAGTCAATATAATAGTTTCCTCCTCAGAAATTTTCTTTGAACTTTTTTTCCTCATAGTAACAGGAAAGTGATCAGTGCAATGAATATTAATACATGAAATTGCACATATAAAATCAACGTAAAAATGTTAGAATTCATCACATCGTAAAATAACAGGTAGAATGTACCAAATGCTAATTGATTGTTTTTCCAAGTACTTTACCTATTGTATCTAATTTAATCCTCACAATAATTGCATAAAGTGGAAGTACTTACATTTTTAATTCTCAGATGATGATATTGAAGTCTTCAGAGTTGTAATTACTACTACAACATTGCACATATTGTAAGTGTTAGCCTGAGGTTCATCTCCCACTGTCAATAAACCACATTCTATTTTATGACTAAAATACCAGCACTTAGTCTACAAATAATAGGAAAATTCCCCAGAATTATTGTGTACACTCATAATATTTCTCTTTAACATTGTTAGAAAATAGGGAACTGTAATATGAAAACTCAAAGTTCATATCAATGCATACCTCCCTGGTGAAATGAACTGCTAAAGTATAAGATTCATGATTTCTAGCTCAAAATAATTGAAATCATATTTTATCCCTTCACTCAACACTGCACTGCCTGGATCCTATCTCTGTTTAACACAGTCTTACTGAAAGAATGAACTCCCCAATTCCTGATGAAAACAGACTGCATGTCTTATGGACCAATCATTTCCACATTGTAGCTCAGCTAAATTGTTTATCATTTTAAATATTTTGATTGCTTTTTATATCCAATATTTTGAGAGAAAGGTACTACTTTAAAATGCAGTTAAAGCAAGACTGCTATAAAAATCACCTTTGACCCTAGATAAATATTTTACCTTTCCTATACCCAACAATGCACTCTGGCCTATCATTAATGTTAGGAACGAGAGGTTAAAAATCATAGACACCAAGACCTAAGCATGAATTAAAAACTTTCCAACTTCTGAATACAATTGGTTTAAAAAGACGTGAAGGGCTGGGAAGGTGGCTCAGCGGTAGAGCGCTAGATTTGCATGCATGAGGCCCTGGGTTTGATTCCTCAGCATCACACAAACAAAAAGAAACAAGCCGGAAGTGACGGTGTGGCTCAAGTGGTTGAGCACTAGCCTTGAGCTGAAGAGCTGAGGGACAACCCCCAGAGTTCAGGCCCCACTACCAGACTCCCTCCCCCCAAACAAAAGACATCAATACTACCACATTTTTCAAAATTTGTTATGATACTGAAGATTCAATTATAAACTATTATTATAAAAATAACTGAAGCACAGTGACACAAAAAATAATTTAACTGTATCATATACATTCAAAGACAGTGCTAATAGAAAACAAAATTATAAGGATGTTACCCAATTCACTTACATTATTTTATTCTATTTCTTTTAGTTTCGAAAAAAACTGACTTTTAATAAAATGATGCAAAAAAAAAGCCTATATGCCCACTTACATTTTCAGCTCTTAACAATATTTGTTTCAGAAATATCTTTAGCTGTATAGTCAATGAACAAAATAATACTAATATTTAAAGGGTTTTCAGAAATAGCAAGACTCGCTCTGGGATATTATATTGGAAAAGATATTCAAAAAACATTATTTGTTAAAGTTGTGATAGTTACTCCCACAAAAAACTATTAATGAAGAAACTTTTGTATGTAAAAAACAACTACAAATGCATCCACAATCTGGAGGTGACACATGTTTTTTTGTTGATTTTTTTGAAATATATATCTAACAAGCAAAGCCACAATACTGATTTTCAGTCAATATGATGGGATATTCAAACCTAAAAAATATGGGGTTGATTATCTTAGTGTGAATAGATACGATCTTACAAAGAAAGTTACTTTCAACAGAAATCCGGAAAGAGTATATCCACCTTGAGTTTCACAGGAATAACCAGAGAGTAATAACTGTTTGGTCAAGTCAGTCAAAATCACTCCATGAGTATATCTTAAAAGTATGACCAATTTAAGAGGTCAAATACATATTTTGTACTGACAGTCATCTTATAGCAATAACTCATTACCTAGTTATATGTGTTTCTTTTTACCTAACATATACTAAGACCTGAAAATGATCTCTTATATCTAACTTAATTTTGTAAATGTTTTAATTATGATGATGTTATTATTTAACAAGTAAAATGTACAGAAGGGTGGTTCCACTGAAATGACAGGACAGAACACTGTTAAATAAAAAAAAAACTGCAACATAGCTCTTTTCAGCCTCTCTCTGTTCTTATTGGCAACCAACATTGCAACAACACACACACACATATAAACACACATGTGTGCACATGTACACACACATATACACACATGCCAAATTCAGGGTTTATTGTTCAAATACAATATTAGTGATTAGGACAAATGATAATTTGCCTTATTACAAAATAATACATAATCCAGTCACCATGATTGTTACATTTTACCTGCCATTCCACACGTGACCACTTAATTTATTTTAGGTAATTAATTAGCTAATTCATTTCTTCATTAGTTTAGTACTAATATTAGAGCTTGAACTCAGGACCTGACTCTGTACCAGAATTTGTTCTTTGTTTTGTTTTAGTTTTCTCAAGGCTAGCATCTTACTGCTTGTACCAGAGCTCCATTTCTAGCTTTTGCTGGTTACTTTCAAACCAGAATCTAATGGACTTTTTTTTCTTGGTCTGGTTTCAAACCATAATTATCAGATTTCATCTTTCTGATTAGCTAGGATTAAAGACCTGAGCCACCCGTGTGGCTCCTACTTTTTCCTATACTTATCTAATGCACATACCCAGCTAATAATTTAAAACTGAGAGTATAGAAGCAAGATGTGCAGTGATTATATTGTCCTGCCAGAAACTCGTTAGTACTGTAAATTTCTTCTTAAGACCATACACAAAAATACTTAAGAAGAAATCTGATGAAGTGTGTGTTTATGTGTGTATGTGTGTGTGTGTGTGTGTGTGTGTTGTTGCAATATGTTCCACATATAAGCACTGTGCAGGGGTGTCCAGCCATTCACAGTAATTGAGTGCATATCTGCCATGAGCTACAAATTCATGGACAATGTCTCAGTGTCCACTCTCGGCTTCCCAATGAAGAGGGGTATACTCATCCTCATCCCTAGTATTCATATGAGTGGCCTTATTGGAAAGTGGCCTCTACACTATAGTAAGCTGCAAGGCATGCACTCTACCACTGAGTCACCTTCCCAGGCCAAGGATTAAGATACTTGTCTGTAATTTGGTCAAAGGTATGTTTCTTTATGTAGGCTACTAAAAATATATTTACTAATTTCAAGTAAATACATAAACTCTATTTCATCTCTTTAATCAAATAAAAAAATAAAATTGTTTGCTTTGTAAATTCATCAGAAACATGGATTTTCTGGCTAGCTAAGTCATTGCACATCGGTATCTCTCTTCCTCTCTCTCTTTCATGATTCTCATAGACAATATGGTTGCTCCATAATTATCCTAATCTATTTTGCTTTCATTTTTTTGGTTGCATCATTTCACTTTCTTCTCTGCCATTTCCCAAACCAGAACCATATAAACAGAACCATCCAGAAGTGGTTCTGTGGCTCAAGTGGTAGAGTGCTTGCCTTGATTTGAAGATCTCAAGGACGGTGCCCGCGCCCAGAGTTCAGGCCCTATAACTAATTTTTAAAAAAAGAATCTAATTCCTTGATAAATCTAGGAACAGATCTGACTGAAATCAGTTGAATCACACTTTTCCTGCACAATGAAGGAATAGGTGCAGGCTACGAAAGCAGCTAGAGAAGGCAGGCTGATTGTATCTATGACAAAACTTTGTGGAAAATGGTATCGAGGATTACTTACTAGTATTCCACTTGCACTGGAAGCATGATGCTGAACTGTTGATTGGTGATTCTGAACTATTGCTTTGATCATTATATTCTCCAAGAGGAAAAAATGAAACAATTGATATCAAAGGACTACTAACACATTTTGACTTGTCATTAAGCATCTTCAATCATCAAAATCAACAGAAGACAATAGACAGGCTTACTTTTTTAGATGAAAACAAATGTCTGTAAAAAAAACACGGAATTGGAAGATGGCAGAGGAGAAGATAGAAGCTAAACAAGCTCTAAAATAGAAAGCAGTTTTAGAGTTGCAGTGAATAGTCCTAAGCCAGAGAATCACATCAAGAATGCCTTCATAGGACAGAGAGTTAGGCCAGAGAGGGAAAATCCAGGCAAGGAGAAAGCTCTGAGCACTTGCCAGCAGCCGCTGCCTCGGAAGCAAAAGTGGCAGCAGTGGCCTCAGTCGCCATACCTAAATCACAGAGAGTCTGGGAAGAAGGAGCCAGACAGGGTGGGTGAGCAGATTCTACTCAACACCAGCAAGAACCGACAAGGAACAGAAATCTTCAACCTGCAGTTTGCAGACCAGAGACAACCCAGGAACCAAGACTCAGCGTGAGTAGAAGCCTGACATCCTCACTCTCCAACTCAGGCCTTGGAAGAAATCTAGAGTCATTTAGCATGTCACAAGAAACTAACTGACCTGGCAGACTCAGCTCCACCCAGGGAAAAACACCCAGCTAGGGCACCAGCCCCAGGAGTGGCTTTCTTCACTGGATAATCAGAGCCATAGGCTGCTCCTCCCTTTAGCAGCCTTGATAATCAATTGAAATTCAGTAAACAGAAACTCTGAGAATGGCTCCAGGCTGAGTGCTGTGAGTTTCTCACAAACCAGCCCCTGGGAAAAGCTACTGTTTGCTGAGAGGCCTCAACTCAACCCAGAACCTAGCCTCATCGCAACATCTCAAAACATGAGGAAAAAGTCATATCCCTCTTTTGTGATACTCAAAGGAGATCTGCCTAACAATGAACTAACCTGGGAAGAGGATCACAAAACCCTGGGTAAGGCAGTGCATTTTTCTGCCTGTTCAAATTGACTTAATAAACTAACCAAAGAAGTGAAGGATCTCTATGATGAAAACTTTAAAAACTTTAAAAAGTTAATCAAAACAGAACTTAGAAAATGGCAAAAACTCCCATGCTCCGGGATTGGAAACATTAGCATCGTGAAAATGGCAATACTTTCCAAGGCTATCTACAAATTCAATGTGATACCTATCAAAATTCCAACCTTGTTCTTGAAGGAAATAGGAGTGGCAGTCCAAAAATTCATATGGAACAGTAAAAGACCCCAAATAGCAAAAACGCTCTTCAAAGGAAAGAACACTGCTGAAGGAATATCAATACCAAATTTCAAACTCTACTATAAAGCCATAGTAATCAAAACAGCTTGGTACTTGAACAAGAACAGACCTCAGGACCAATGGAATAGAATTGAGAACCCAGAAATGAACCTACACTCCTATAGCGAACTAATATTTCAAAAGACAACTAAAAAATTAGAATGGAAGAAAGACAGCCTCTTCAATAAATGGTGCTGGAAAAATTGGTTAACTACTTGTAGAAAACTAAAGCTAGAGCCTTATCTACCACCCTGCACCAGAATCAACTCCAAATGGATCAAAGACCTCGGAGTCAAAGCAGACACTCTGAAAACATTACAGGATGGAATAGGGGAAACCCTAGATCTCTTTGGCGCAGGCCTACATTTTCTTAATAGAGACCCAGAAACACAAGAAATCAAAGAAAGATTGAACAAATGGGATTGCATGAAGTTGCAGAGCTTCTGCATGGCAAAGGACATAGCCAGCAAGATCTATAGAAAGCCAACGGATTGGGAGAAGATCTTCACAAGCTATACAACGGACAAGGGTCTCATATCTAAAATATACTTGGAACTCAAAAAATTAAATCCCTCAAGAGCAAATCCTCAAAGAAACAAATGCCCAATAAATAAGTGGGCTAAAGACTTAAAGAGAAACTTCTCTGAAGAAGAAAGATGGATAGCCAATAGACACATGAAGAAATGCTCAACCTCCCTAGCCATAAAAGAAATGCAAATCAAAACAACATTGAGATACCACCTCACCCCAGTTAGAATGGCAAAAATCAAGAACTCTAACAACAACAGATGCTGGAGGGGGTGTGGACAGGAGGGAACCTTATTTCATTGATTGTGGGAGTGTAAACTTGTTCAACCACTTTGGAAATAGTATGGAGGTTCCTCAAAAGACTCCACATAGATCTCCCCTATGATACCCAGCAATCCCACTTTTGGGCATTTACCCAAATGTTTACAAACAAGACCACACTAAAGCTACCAGCACAACTATGTTTATTGCAGCATTATTTACCATAGCTAAGTTATTGAACCAACCCAGATGCCCCTCACTATATGATTGGATCAAGAAAATGTGATATATATACACAATGGAATTCTATGCCTCCATCAGAAGAATGACATTGCCCCATTTTGTAGGAAATGGAAAGACTTGGAAATAATTATATTAAGTGAAGTAATCCAAGCCCAAAGAAACATAGGTCCCATGGTTTCCCTTATTTGCAATATCTAGTATATGTATGAGTCAAGCAGAAAAGCTCAGATTAGGTGAAGTTAGGAAAATGAACCCTAAGATATGTATTTAAATGTTTATTTTTCTTTCATGCATTTGTTTTTAACGTATTTATAAGATTATTTCTTTGTTGCTTTGTATGTCCCTCCCCATAGTATAACCCCTGCTTTCACTGTATTTGATGTCAGTATCATTTGTGGAGGGAGAGGGGAAAAACAAGTCATTTAAATAAGGATACAAGTGGACCTGTTGCCACAATGAGAAGTACATGTTGTCACGTCGAAAATGAACTTTGCAACTTTAGTTGGGGGGGGGAAGGATTGGGTAGGGAGACTAGGGGAGACTGGGAAGGGATGGGAAATGTAAACAAAGGATGAGGCTACAATGCTTGATAAGAAATGTTATCACTATCTTCCCATGTAATTGTAAACCCTCTGTACAGTATTTTCACAATAAAAAAAAAGAAAAACAAAGCATTTAAGTAGTCATGCAAAGGACTTCTATTTTACTACTGCATTATACATTTTTTTCTAATGTTGAATACCAATAAATAATGGATGTATTAGAAAGCTCTTAAAGCTCATATATTGAATAGTAAGTTCTCTTACACTATATCATTGTATTTCCCAAATCATTTACATAGAAGGCATTGTTTCCTATTTTCTCATGCCTAGAATAAGCTGCACATGAAGATACCACTGGTCCTCATTTTCAGTCTGGGCATTTGAATACAGAGGAAAGTCTTTCCTCTGCTCTCTATCAATTCCCTACTCTCCAGTTAGAATAATTTAAAATAGTAAAAATGAAAAAACAGAAAATAAATCATGGTGAAAAAACATGCAGGAAATTCACCAGATTTTTCTGACCAGTTCAACCAACGTGAACTATTCAGGAAATACATGGACACCTCATTCCCACTGGTACTCAATGTCTCTTGTTAGGCAATTCTGATGAAGACCATCAACTAGATGAAAACGTGAGGAATGGTATCAATTGCAAGAAAATAATGGAGAAGAATGCAAGCAAATTTCTTCTTTGGGCTTACTGCAGTGCAGAGAATACTTTTCAAAAAGGCCACTCATATGAATACCAGGGATGAGGATAAGTATACCCCTCATCATCAGGAAGCCTAGAGTGGACATGTAGACATTGTCCATGAGTTGGTAGGTCAAGGCAGATATTCATGCAATAACTGTGAATGGTTTGGCACCCCTGCATAGTACTTATATATGGATTAATACCAGAATGGATTCTTTCTTAATTCATCATGATGCAGATACCAATCTCCAAACTAAAGGCCTCTTGACCCCCTTGCATCTTGCTGCTGGGAATAGAAATAGCAAGGATATGCTGTATCTCCTTCTGTTGAACCATTATTTCAAACCGGGTCTGAAGAACAACTTGGAAGAAACTGCATTTGATATTGCCAAAAGGATAAGTATGTATCACTACCTCTTTGAAGTTATGGAAGGCTGTACAAATTATTCTCCTACGTAGTAATGGTTTGGTGAATTTCTTAAATTTCAAAAGTGCCATTCCATCTTTTGTGTCCCTACAAAATATTTTCATAATAAAAAGCAACAGCAATATCTTAATTTAAAAATTCATGGATTCCATGGTATTCTTCCATGTGAATTGCCTCACTTTGATGTCAAAATGTATTCAAGAGATCTTTGTAAGCATCTATAATGATTTCTGCAGAGTTTGTGTTTTTTTTTTAATTTTACCTTATCTGTTGAAATGAATAGTATAGAAACTAAAGTTATTCCTGGTGCTTGTCTGAAAAAAAGTATATCAAAGTTTGTATAAAGTCCATAATCTATTTCATTATCTTCTAGATATAATACTTTAAAGTCTACATTTTTATAATATATAGGTTCATTAATAAATGTCTCCTTTCAGATTACATTCCATATAGAAAAAGTTAAGATTCCTTTTTTCCTAGGTCCTTATAGTATTTTATTTCTTTCGGATAAGATGATAATATTATCTAATTTCAAGTTTTGTAAAGGTTATGCTATGTAAGAGCCTTTGTAAAGTGAAGATTTAATACACTGATGTCAAACTAACCTTTAATTCTATGAATTACATGTATTGTTACACTTGTATTTTTGTAATCAACTTTTTAATAACTGCTTTTCATTTCTTGCATTTGAAGAATGAAAAATATGGAATAGTTCACGAACTTTTTTATCATCCTTCTGCAAGTGCCATGTTAATCTCTGTATTGTTGTCATTTGGTTAGGCCTGCTGCTGAAGCATGTAGTATCCTCTAAATTTAAGTAGTTAATGATGCAATCTTTATACAGGCATATATCCTTGGTTGCCTATTTGTAACAAGGAGCCCTTATTGTTCCTAAAATGCTATTGATCTTATTTCTCTAAATTTCTGTGTATAGTGGGAAAAACTTACATTGTTTGGTCGATTGCTCACATTTGCAATTTTTGTCAATGACTATTTTGTTGTTTTCATTTTAAATTTGATCATATTTTGAAGTCTTTATAGCTAAGTCCAAAGGTGATGCCTTTTCAAGTACTCACTAATCAACTGAGTTAGCTTTGTGGAGCTAATGGATTCAAAGGAAGTCTTGCTTAAGAGCTACTTCTAAACTTCTGCAGCTTAAAAGTTCGCAAAGAAGTCTCACTGGCACAAATGTCTTCCTGACACTTTACCCTTCTCCCATGTAGAAACAAACCAACCAGAATATCTTACCCTGACAGCATAGATTGTCTTACTGGAACAAAACTAATCTTAGTTACAAGGGTCCATAGAGCGATTAACAGTTCAGACCGAATTGTTCAGAATAGAAGGTATTTTATCAAAATACAATTGTTTATTATACCTATCATTTCAAAAGTAGCTAAAGCCAAGAAGGTGAAAAAATTGTTCGTATGCATGATTACCTAATATCCTGGTCTGTCTACCATCCAACCAGGCAGGAACTTACACTACTGACTTTCTATCACCAAATATTTCCATAAAACTTGGAGAAGTCCATAGGTTTCTCCTCGATATTAGGCTTAAATTATTAATGTTTTAATCACAGTATTTCCTCTTGCCTCCAGGCTTACAAATGGTAAAGTTTTAGGTCTAACTCTACCAAAAACTGAGGTAGAGATAATGGAATAATACTTTAAAACAGAGTTGCCATTGATACCCTAACCACAACAGAACAATGCATAACAATTTCCTATATTATAAGTACTTATATATTTTATATTTCTATGTGCTGATCTTAAATTTCTAGAATTGCTAGAATTAATTGATAATTTGACAAATAAATTGAAATTTATTCCCATAAACAAATTGGAATATAAATACTTAGGTTTAGAATATATATTAGAATAAAAAGTATCAAAGCAATGTCTTCGTTATAAACTTGTGATACCTTCTAAGTGTTCTAGGTCTTCTGAATTCACATTGTAAAAAAAAAACCAGTATTGTTTTCCTCTAATCTATAAGATATTTTACACTGCTGCTGTGTTTATTGTGTTAACTCGCTGGACCCAAAGTGTTTTTCTCCATATTTTTGAAGCATTCTTACTGATTATACCCAAATTTTGCTGATATGATGTGTAAAAACTATTATTCTTCTGTAGCACCCACAGGTTTGAGGATACCAAGTCCCAGTTATTTCATCATCATATAACAAGGGCAAGACTTCTGACTTTGGCCCATGCAACATGCTAACGGAAAGTAATTGAAGACCCATCTCAATTTCTAATTTCCTATAATATTTCAGGGCCCCAATTCCTTGTAGGAATTAGTAGTAAGCAATTGTGAAATGTAAGGCAACTTAAAATGAAAGATGAGATCACAAAATATAAGAGAATGTACTGTAGTTCAAACTTTCAATTTACAGATGACCAGCCCATATGAGTAAACAAATTCACAAATGTCACAAATTATTTTTATACCCTTCTCCTAATGATAAATGAAAGATTTCAGTCCAGCGTAAGTAGGCCAAAAATAATTACTGGAATGATAGATCCATAATTGTTCTACCAAGGCTAGGAAATCTTGACTTAGAAGTCAAATATAATTTAGAAAATCATTAATTGAGAAGATCCTTAGTGCTTCAAAACACTGGTACTTCAAGAAAACTTAGTTCTGTATTATAAAAATGTTGTCATTCTCAAACCAATGATAACCTACATTTAATCTTCTGAAAGTATATTCCTTTTCCAATAAACTTTTAAAAATGTTATTCACCAAAATAACACTTGACAAGTAGATAATAGTGACATTAAAAGTGTTTCAAGTGTAGGAATCAAGTTACAATAGAGATGATTTATTTACCCAGCATAAATGCCAAGTAAGTTCAACCATTCATTAAAGTGTAGAAATAGTATCTCCCACCATTTGCGTTGCTCAGTAGGTGCCTTCCAGAAATGTGTTAAATAGATCAGCCTTCCATGATTCAAACCCAAATATTAGCTAATAAAGTAAATTTCTTCACATAAGAAGGTACATTTTAAAGTCACTAATAGTTGCCTTATCATGTGTTGCCTTATCATATGGTTTCCCTATCTGTCTAACATAGTAAGGAATATGACTTTAAGTTTTGCATATGGTTAATCATCAGAGATGTGACAAACATAAAATCTGTCTTCTATTTCTATCTTATTCCTCTACTGTAGTAAAAATTAGTTTTTTTTCTTTTTCCAAAACTTAGAGGTAGTAGAAAATATCATCCCATGTAAAATAAAATAATCACACACCATTGTACAAAGCCATTTATAAAAGCTGGTAGTTAGGTATAAATTCTAAACGATTTTTAAACTTTCTTGTTGACTAAAGATTAATCTTCCAAAAAGATGAGAATAAAATCATATCTAGGTGCTTCACGTCTCCAGTCTTGCAAATTGTTATTGCAGTTCAAGTACATGCAGGATTGAAACTCCATGGAATGTAGGAATGTATATAAACCTTTCAAATTCTAAACAGTTTAACAGAATGACTATCAGGAAGTTGAAACCAGAAAGGAATTATTATAAAGACATAAAATGAATGAAAAATGGAAAATGGGCAAGTACAGCTAGAATACTATAGTACACAAGTAATAAAGGAAGTTGTAAATCTGAAATAAATCTTGGAGAAAGGGTTGGTTCAGATTGATAGAAGGAATGACTCTGAACCAGGAGCATTTGATGGACATATTTAATTGTAACACACTTGCACAACCTTTTGAAATTCAGTTAAAAACACAACTACAAATAAAAACACACAATAATCACAACCAAACAACAATCTCTATAGTGTATGTATATGACCTCACAATATTTTAAGCAGTTAATGAAGGGCAGTCTTTGGAAAAGCAAACAAAGCTGTTCAAAGAATGCAGTTCGGGGTAGGGAAGAATTTTGAACAGATATAAATAGATTGTCAAAGGTTATAAATCATTTACAGGTGCTGCAAATATTTTCTTCTGTGAGTATTCTTTGTCTGAAGTGGTTACTCCAGTCCTCAGCCACACTTGATAGCTTGTGAATATAGAATGGAAGAAACAAGATCAAGAACCCATTACACCACTGGAGAGAAAACAGTCCTCTATGGTTTCTCTCATTTCTCTTCACTACTCTTTTCTCATACTTTTAATAAAGTGAAGTGATTTTGAATTATATCTTTCCTTCTTTTTCAGAGAATTACTGTTTGGTAATTAAATGACAATTCACAAATTTTGATGTCTTTTTTGTTTTTAAAGAACTTTGAATTTAAATTCCACTGCAACCTTGTTTCACACAGTGAGAGTCCATTTCCTGGGTAAGGACAATTCTCAAGGGAACCTAAAGGATTTACTGCAAGGTTTGTGAGATTTGTTTGTTTAGTGTGAAAATAAGCCATATTCACCCACATTGCTCCCTCTCAGCTAAGTCTCCATGGATTTCTTTGCATGAAAGCCTATTTTCCCAGGTAACTTTAAATTTTCTTGATAGGCTAAGTTGTTAAAAAGTTTGAACAATTAAAATTTACCTTTCATAAAATTTAAAACTCTTTTGAAATTCTTTTATCAGAATCGCGAATTCACCAATCCTAATTCCACCTTTACCATCAAAAACAGTTCGCATGTGTTTTCATGATATAGTGTCCATGAAACTATTATTTTCCAGTGGCTTTGTTATGCGTATATATGACCATATAAGTTGATGCTGAGCAAAATGAACTCCAAGATATGGAGAGATATTTATTTGTGGTTGTTGTTTTTGATGTACTACGTGATTTCTATTTTCTTTGAGATTTTCTCCTATGGTTTATCCCCTGCTGTGTTTGATTTTGGTACCCTGTGTATTGTGTATACATTTACCTTAATTTGGGAAGGGGACAGGAACAACAAAATGGTGAAATAAAGGACAAAGGGCAAACCAATGCAATAGCAATACTCACAAGACAATAAGTTGGAAATGTACATTACAACTTGTGAGGGATATTGGGGTGAAGGAAAAATTGTGAGAAAAATTAGAGAGGGCATAACAAGTTTGAAAAGTTATGTATTCACTACCTTACAATGGCTGTAACCCCACAACACATCATTTTCACATTAAAATTAAATTATAAAATAAGCTGATGAAATAAAATTTCACTGTTTTGGTATTGTAAATATTATTCTTTATGTAGTATTTTTTTAAAAAATAAGTATCATTTGGAATCTAATTTGAATTATTTACCTCTTCTTTATCAGAGGGTAATCAACTTGAATGATTTCCAACTAGATAATTTTTTCACAATATACTTGTCAATATTTTGAAAATAGAATAAATTTAGTACTTTCTTATAGTAAAACAGAAAACAGTTTAATTCTATGGAAACCCATAACTTTTAAAAGTAAATAAGTTGTTAAGAGGACAGAATGTATGTGTTCTTCAAAATTCCTATGATTAATAACTACTCATTTTCAAATTCTGAACATTCCGTACCTGAGAGATTCAAAATTTACCTGTTTGCATGTTTTGTAATTCTGCAACAGATGCATTTTCCAATGGGGTGTTACAGACTGAGAAGTAAACAGAAAAAGAGCCACATTCTGGTATAGGATAAAACTATGAAGCATGTTATAATTAATTCTTCAAGCGTAGCAGTTAGTTCTCAGATTAAGCTATTATTTCTATGACCATCAATCACAAGATTTATGCCATAAAGTCATCCTAGAGCAACAGTTTCCAACTTGTAGGGTGCACCTCAAAATTCCCTTAATTCCCATCAAGAATAGCTAATCTCCATTGTGAGAATACACTGCACCTCTGCTAATGTGATGCCCTCCGTGTTCTGGAAAGAACACCACAATAAACTGTGTTGCATCATTTTTCCTCCACTGATATTCTTGCAAATATTATTTATATTCATACTTTTTTAACTATCATACATAATCAGGATGCTAAGGTTGGAAGATTACAGTTCAAAGCCCACTGAACTAGGCCCTGAGAGGAGACTCGAGCTGGGACAGCTTCTTTACAATTTTTGTTTTTGTTTTAGGGATTATAGAAAAAGAACAAAATCCTTGGCTTCAACCAGCCCAGTTCTTGGAATGAAAAGAATGCCTCTAGGTCCCCCTCCCCTTAAGAACTTAACCCATGTTTGTTCTGTTAAGGACTAACCAGTTAAACAGATAGCCAGTAATCCAGCTCATCCTGGCATGCTGGCTACATCCCGAGTTTACTATATACAGTCTGCCTTTTTCACATACTTATGTTCAACTCCACTAAACTCCTTTGTGTATGTTTACCTCAAGCTCCGCTTTATCATTGAATTCGTGAGTCATTTAAACCAAAAGTGATAGGCTGGTTTAAACAGCCATTATGTGACAAAGTGTAACTTCATTGGCCACCTGCCTGTGGTCTGGTATGACTGCAATCATTTGGGTGCATGAAAATCTCATTGGTCGCCTACTTGACCAGGCTTCACCTTGTGATTTTTGCCTTTAAAAACCTAAGCACGTGGGCCACTAGGGGTCGCAGTATCAGCTCCTGAGCCTGTGCTGCGGCCCTGGCTGGTCAGTGTAGGAACCTTCTCAATAAAGTTGCTTCTTTAATAACAACTTTGTTGCGGTGGGCTCAGTCACTCCGGACGACTAGGTGGGCTTGCCTGCCTGTGTAGGGGTCTTCCTACTACACCACTCAGGCAGGAAGGTTCCCTAGATTCTTTTCTCCAATAAACTTCTCAGCAAAAGCCAGACAAAAGTGAGCTGAGGTTGAAGTGGTAGGGCACGAGCCTTGAGAATAAACAGGCTCAGAGAGAGTGTCCAGTCCCAGAGTTCAAGCCCTAGGAAAAACCAATAAAACAAAAACAAAAATAAAACAAATCCCAAATCTAGCATTTTTCTCATTGTGTACAGAGGCACTTAATTAAGGAAATTGCTTCCTATGTTACATACAGGTTGAAGAAAGAAGATGTCACACAATTATTCTCTTCATACCATGTTATACCAAAGCCTCAAAAAATTACCCTTTTTCTAAATGTAGAAATTAATTTCATCCATTTGTTGGCAACTCTGTCTACATTATTCACATTATCATTTTATACATGAGCTGTTGGAATTATCTATTAACTGAGTTCTAATTATAGAAACGACTTGTACATCTCATTGTTGCAATGGGTCCACCTGTAACCCTAGTTAAACAATTTGTTTTTAGAGAATATGTCCAGCAAAGAATCCATAACTTAACTCTACAAAAGTAGGTGCACTGAATCATTTAGGAATTAATTTTGTTTTCTTGGGAATTTTATCTTGTCGTTCCTTTTGGGTAAACTTAAAGTCATATTTCACTTTTTTATTGGTTGTGGGGCTTGAACTCTGATCCTGGGCACTGTCCCTCAGGTCTTCAGTTCAAGTTGAGCGCACTACCACTTTAGCTACAGCACCACTTCCGATTTTCTGGTGGTTAATTGAAGATTAGGGTCTCATGGACTTTCCTGACAAGGCTGGGTTTGAACCACAATCCTCTGGTCTCAACCTCCTGAGCAATTTGATTACAGGTGTAAACCACCAGCACCCATTTCATATTTGCATTTATGTGCACTGAATGACACTGTATAGGCAAAGAATGGAAATTTTAACCAAATGATGACATTGCAGCTTTTCAGAAAAATTGAGGTAGCAGTAAATATGTCCTCCTTTTCCATTTTGTTACATTAATGAGTCATGAGCTATGGGACTCTTACATTAGCATCCTGTGACATCTGTATAGGTGTATTTATAATCAGAAAATGTTCATAGAGAAATATAGAAAGACTAAGACTTTTAGAAAACAAAGGAGATAAGGTGTGAAAGAACAGCATAGAAGGAGATACATTTATCACGCAGAGATTAAGAACTAGCCTAAGAGACTTAGAAAAGCCTAGTTGACAACTAGTTCTTCAATAACCAAAAATGGTTCTCTAGACCAGTTTCTGGTATACATTAGTTACTATCGTTTATTCCTTCCATCTGGAGTTATTCCTTATTTTCTTTCACAACTATTAATTAGCCTCTGCCTTTTTGGTGCCAAAACTGACCAAAAAGATTTCAAAATCACACTTAGACAATTTTTCACTTCGTGATTAGCAGTGATGGCAGAAAATCTTGGAATCCTTGAATTTCCAGAATTAATCTTCAGCTGACATCTAAGCACACTCCTGCCATTAATTGCTGTGACTTAAAGAACAAAATTTTTTCAACACAGTATCCTAACATAGGTATAGTACATGAATTAGGGTCTATTTTCAGGTGTCAGTATGGAAGGAGCAATTATATATTTCAAGTATGCATTCTTTATTTTCCATTTAATAATTTTTTTTGGCCAGTCCAGGGGCTTAAACTCAAGGGTAAGTAATTATTCCTGAGCTATTTTTTTCTCAAGGCTAGTGCTCTACCACTTGCATTCCTTCCAGTGTTTTTCTTTTTTATGTATTACTGAGGAATTGAACCCAGGGTTTCATGCATGCTAGTCAATCACTGTATCATGAAGCCACATTCCCAGAGCCCTAAATGACTTTCTTAATTAGGCATTACATTTACATTCCATAACTATGTATCATAAGTTTAGCCAGGTGCTAGAAAATCATGTAGAAAGCAATACAATACAATAAGTCCAGTAAGCTGGATGGAAAATATATTTAATGGTCTAGCCAGGGCACAGTGGGGCTTACCTCAGGGAGCTGTTTCAAAAGTCTGAGCGAAATAGCTCCTGACCCACAGCCCACCTCCAGAATGAGAGGGTCACCTTGGATTCCAGCCACATGATAATGCTAGGCCCCCTTCTCCAGTACCCATTCAACCAGTTCTTGTGAAAGAGAGAGAGAAAAGTCAGAATTACAATATGTCGGGTGCCGATGGCTCAGAACTCTAATCCTAACTACACAGGAGGCTGAGATATGAGGATCATGGTTCATAGCCAGCCCCGGCAGGAACGTCTATGAGACTATTATTTCCAAAGAACCACCAGAAAACAAGAAGTGGTGTTGTGGGCTCAAGTGGTAGAGCACTAGCTTTTTTCTGAGGAGCTCAAGAACAGCGCCCATGCCTAGGCTTCAAGCCACACAACTGACAAGAAGTGGACTACCTGTCACAAGAAGTGGATTGAATAGCCTCCATTTTCCTAGGGAGGATGGTAGTGAAGTCATGCCGAACTTCCAGTGAAGTTGAAGTCATAAGTACTTCCCCTGGCTTCTCTGTACCTCGGCTTCCCCAGCTGCAAATCTCAGCACAGTGAAGCATCCCCTTCCTCATGGGGATAGGGTGATGATGAGAGAAATGTTTTGTTTCATAATCCCCACCTGTTGCACAATTAATAACTGGCCCCACCTGAACCCTTTCCGGGTATCTTCCTATCATTTGCTCACAGAATTGCTGAGAAACTTCTCTGAAGGCCTCTCCCTCTGTGCCAAGCCCTGCTCCAGGGTTCCTTCTGTTTAAATCCCTTGTTTCCTCAAAACTATTCTGTGAGGAGAATGAGGTCTGATGGTTGCGGCCCTACCCAGAGCTTCACCTCTGATCAAGAATGGGCTGCTGTGGACTAAAATTTTGGGATAATCCATCTAAATTGATAACTGAGCATGGCGCTACTTGTCTACCATCCCAACTACACGGGACCAGGCGTGGTGGAGCATACCTGTCCCAGATAGGAGGACCTCGATCCAGTCCAGCCAGAGCATATATTGAGTATCTGCTTCAGAAATGCCCAAGACAGAAAGGTGGCTCCTCAGAGCCAGGGAGAGGAAACAAGCAGGTGGTCATGGTGCCCCCAGAGGGGTGTCTGACCCCGGGTAGTGGTGATTTGGGGGCAGCCATTCACCTGTGCTGCTGGGAGAAGGTGCTGGAGGCTGCTCCAGGTGGGTCAAGCAGCAATGGCATCGGCATTGCAAACACATAGTAAGAGCAGAGAACCAGGGCCAGGGACCAGGTCAGGGCTTTAGGCGGGCTTGCAGTGCACCATTGGCTGAGGTTTGAAATCCCACACCTTGAGAAGGGGGGAAGGAAGCCGGGGTGAGGGCAGGCATCTCAATTTCCTACTCCAAAGTCGCTTGAGTCTCTTCTTCACCACTCAGCCACCTCTCCCTTCCTCAACTGCTTTTGAGTGTTGTAAACTAACAGAGGGAATCCCGGGTGCTACTGGGCAGGATGGAATGTGGGCGTAGCTACCATTCTTGTATCCCATTGGTCAGAAAGAACCATGAAAGAATGGGAGTGTGGCCAGAATCCTGTGATGAAAGCAGCATGGACAGAGACACGAAGAATTTCCCAGGGACCAATGTCCAATTTAGTTGGAGACGAGAGGGTGATCTTTTTTAGCTGGATGGCTGCACAGATTGTTGTGTCTGTCTGTGTGTTGCCAGAACTGGACCTTGAACTCAGGATCTGGGCACAGTCTGTGAGCTGCTTTTTCTCAAGGCTCGCCCTCCACACTGGAACCCAGGGCTTCTGGCTTTGTTGACACTGAAGTTGGACAGGCGACTCAAGGACATTCCTGCCTAAGATGAGTTTGAACATGATCCTCCCATCACAGGTTGTAAGTATCAAGAAGGACTGCTGAGAGCCACGGTTGCCTGCCTAATCATTGGTCTTGCTGATATTCTTGGACAGACTGGTGAGTACCCTATCCCTAGGTTGAAGTGGTGGGAGCTGGAGCCCACAGTTGGAATCCTGGTCCTGCCACCTCCAAATGGCAGGAGATCCTAAGGAACTCATTCCTATCCATATGAATACCAATGGAATGTGATGTATGTCATGATTGAATGGACAGTTCTTGAATGATTCTAGGATAAAATTATACACAATTATATTATAGGACACTGATTGATTTTAGTTAATTCTTTATTAAGCATTTAAAAATCACATTCATAAAATGGAGGCATAATGAAATATTGAAGAATTGGGTCTCACATACTAAAAAGGTGCCATTTTTCTGCCAGGACTGGGATTGGAACTCATGGTCTTGGTAACTCTGTTGCACTGTGTGGGAATGGGAAGCTGGCCTCCTTGAAGTCAAGAAATTCAGGTCTGCTCCTTGGGCCTGAAATAGATCCCCACCACTAGAAAACATCCTATTCATGTACAATTTACATATATGATTTACATATATATATATTTATATGTTGACTCTATATTGCATTCAGTGTAGTTATTTTATTTTTTTGTTTTATTCATGTACTGACCTGTTATTTTATTGACTATTATTGAGCATAAAACATTGATTACATTGATTACACGGGATATATGTCTGCATATGTATTCCACTTCATACCTGACACCCAGGACTTTCACAGAAAAGGAAAAAATGTCACCATCATCTTCTTACTCCACGATTCATTTTTGGGAGTGCTGGCATCTGAACTCAAGGCATACAACCTATAAAGCCCAATTCATGAATGGGTGTTAGCATGCCATCCTGGGGCAAATTGAGCTGACAGGCTGTTCCCAGGACCTCAGATCA
Source organism: Dipodomys merriami (assembly GCF_024711535.1). NCBI lineage: Eukaryota > Metazoa > Chordata > Mammalia > Rodentia > Heteromyidae > Dipodomys > Dipodomys merriami. The sequence goes on along the minus strand of NW_027206357.1, from coordinate 1,970,641 downwards.
AGCACCAAGGGTTACCAAAATAAGAAAAGATTGACATGCAGATGGAAGTACGCTAATAAATATATATCTTTATAGAGTGTCAGAGATGCCTTTACATTATTAATTATATAGACTACATTCTTACCAATTCCTGGGTATTAATACTCCGTCCATGTAATTAATGTAATTTAATTAATTAATTGTATTCATCCTTAAATTATTAATGAAATCAGTGTTCTGATATTATTGTGTTCCTTTAAGTAATAATATTCTTTCAAAGCTTAATATTAAATGAAAGCTTAATATTAAATGAAACCAATAAGCATCCTGAAATGAAGCTGTCTAATTTTATAGGAGCATCATTTATGATCAATTCATTCAACCGTGACATTGACAACATTCCATTGTTAATCTTATGAATGGCAACCATTTTCTTAGTATCTCATGCCATTGGTTGGTGTCAGGATGGGGATTCCAAATCAGGGCCTATGTAGCAATGCAAGGTGAAGTACCATTTGCATCAGTGTCATTCAGACCCATGAGGGTCACCATGCAAAGGAAGAAAACAGAAAAAGGCCCTATTTTTTCTGTGCATTGCTTTCCCTGCAAGGCCTGGCGGTCTAGGATCCCAGGAGGAGCTGTAGATCTAGTGGTTGCACCCCAGGGTAGGGTGATCAAAGCTGAGGCAGAGTTGCAACGACCTGAGTTCAAGCGCCGTATTGAGAAAAATAAAATATAAACATTTAGCTCCCTGACTTGCAATTCACGCTGCTTATTCTTCCAGGCTTTGGATTTGAGCTCAGGATCTGGGTAAATCTGGAGCAATGTGGATGAAGTGGAAGATCACCATACTTGAAGATAAGAAACTCATGCCTGTTCACTAGTCCTGAATTCAAGCCCCAGTCCTGGAAACATACTATTTAGATACATTGTAAAGATAGGATTTATACGTACCTATAGATGCTCAGTCCATACATGTTTGGTGTGGTTGTTCTTGTATTTTTTGTTTTATTCATTTATTTATCATTGATTGTACTGTGATAAAACCCCTTTCATTTATTACATTGATGACATCTTATCACAGAGCATCTAGATTTATAGAAACATTCTCCATCATACCAGGATTCTCAGAGTCACCAGGATATTCAGAGAAAAGGAAAACAAGTTTTACACTTGGCTTCTTACTCCACGATCCACTTGTTGGTAGTGCTGGGATCTTAACTGAGGGTTTAGTAGGACCAATTGACCAATAAGTCAAGGTGATCACACTATCCTGTGAGCAAATAATGACCTACGCCATTCCCAGGATCTGACATTGATCAATAGGGTGGTCCACTATATTCATAAGTTCATAATTTAAACATACGATCTATATTGACATACTTGTGTGTACAGCATCTTGTGTCCAGTGAACTTCTTCTCCTTATTTTGTATCTACTTCATGAAGGTATTGTGTATTTTACTAAGTATTGAGACAGGATGACATTTATGACAACCTGTTCCCATGGTTATAGGGTTGCCTATGAATTCCCCTTCCTAGTTGATATTCAGAACTTTCACGGGAGAGGAAAACGTGTGCAACAACTGGCTTCTGACATCAGGATGAATCTTTTGTTAGTGCTGGGATTTGAACTCAGGTTTGTATAGCTCTGTTGCACTGAGGGAGAAGGGGAAGCTCACCATCCTTGAAGACTAGAATGTCAGGCCTGGTCCAGGGCCTGATTTGAAACCCCAGCACTCGACAAAATAGCAAGCCCACCTTTTTTAAACATAGGATCTCTCTACCTACAGGTGTGGTATGCATCTTGCATTCAGTGTAGTTATTCTTTTTATTATTTGACTTATTCATGGATGTATTGTGTATGTTATTGAGTATGGTGACAGATATAACTGCGCTGACATGGATGACAACGTGTTTCCATGGCTATAGAGTTGCTTATATAGCATTTTCCATTCTCAATGAGACCCAGGACATTCACGGAACAGGAAAACATGTGCAACCCTAAGCTTTTCACATCAGAATGAATCTTTGGCAGTGCTGTAATTTGAACTCAAGGCCTAGCAGGCCCAATTGGTGAATGGGTCATGGTGAGTACATGACCCTGTAAGCCACTAAGGAGGTAGGCCATTCCGGGGACCTGAGATGGAGTCCTGGTGGGGGCCAATATTGTCATAAATTCATAATTAAACAAAGGATCTATATTTCCAAACATGGGTGGCAACATATTGCGTTTGGTGTAGTCATTCTCTCTTTATTTTGTGTCTTATTCATTGATGTATTGTGTATTTTCTTGAGTATAGGTTGACAGATATAACTGTGGTGCACTGGATGACAACCTATTCCCATAAGTATAGAGTTGCCTATACCTTCTCTATCCTAGCTGAGACCCAGAATTTGCACAGCACATGAAAACAGCACATGAAAACAGGTGCAACAACTGGCTTCTCCAATCAGGGTGAATTTTTGGCAGTGCTGGGATGTGAACTCAAGGCCTAGGAGGCCCAACTGCCCAATGGGTCCAGTTGATCACACCAGACTGTGAGCCAGGAAGCAGCTGGGCTGTTCCCAGGAACTGAGATTGAGCCCCAGGGAGACCAAAATAGTCCTCAATGCAACATTGAAATATGGGATGTAAATTCACATCCGTGAGTGTACTGCATCATATATTAATTGTAGTTATTGTCTTTATTTTGTATGCTATTCATGGATATATTGTGTATTTTCTTGAGTATATGATGACAGGTATAACTCAGCTGACATGTATAACAACTTATTTCCCTGACCACACGGTGGCCCATGCATTCTCCATCCTAGCTGAGACCCAGGATTTGCACAGGAAAGGAAAACAGTGGCAACTATTTGCTTGTGACATCAAGATGAATCTTTTGGCGGGTCTGGGATCTGAACTCGGGCCTAGCAGGCCTAATAGGTGAATGGGTCCACATGAGCTCACCATCCTGTGAGCCATGAAGAAGCTAGGCATTCCCAGTACAAAGAAATAATCTTATAAATATGTTAGAAACAATTGCAAGAAAGAAAAAAAACCATTTAAATACTTATATTGGGGTTAATTTCACCTATTATATTGATCTGGTTTAATCAATTCTCTGCCTTCACTACCAGATTATTTGAAGAATACATAAGATAATTGCACTGAGAAGTGATTTAGAGAATTAATTCATATGGTTTACTTTTAATTTTTGAGGTAAGTACTTGGATTCAAATTCAGAGCCTTGCATTTGCCAGGCAGGCATCTGACCACTTGAACCATGCCATATCCAGCTATTTTTTTCTTTGATTGTTTTTGAGAAAGAATCTTGTATTTGTTTATTCCTAGGCTACATGGATAGGGAACTTCCTAGTTTTATGTTCAAAATAGGTAGGATGACAGCCACACCTTGGCACACCCAGCTTTTATTGATTGAGATGGAGGTCTCTTGTATGTTTTCCAGGTTGACGTTGAACTGCAACTATGGACATTTCCATTTTCAGAGTAGCTAGGATTATAGGTATAAACCACCTCATTTGACTTATTATATATGTTTACGAAAATTCTGAGAGTATGAGAAAATCCTCTAGAGTTACTAACCATATCCAGATTCTAGGTGATACACTAATGATGATTCTGTCAAAAACTTTTTGACATTATTCTGACAAACTTTATTTATTTATTTATTTATTTTGCAAAATACCATACAGAGGGGTTACAATTACATGGGCAAGGTAATGAGTACATTTCTTATCAAGCATTGTTGCCTCCTCCTGTTTCCCCTTCTCATCCTTTCCCATCTCCCCTCTCCACCCCTGCAACACCCTGCCCCTGGCAAAAGTTAAGTTCCTTATTGGACATTGTTGCTACCGCCTCGAACAGCAAGGAAGACGCGACACCGGACTCTTCTCTCTGCAGTTTATTCAGGACCTTTGAGTAATCTTCTGACCCCAACCCTGGGGAGAATTCCCCACAGCCTTAAGTACCCGCTGGGTAGCCAACCCTGATACGCCACGTGGGAACCACCAATAGGTTCAGGTGTGTGGAAGCAAGCCAGATTCTTTGCCTTAGCCATATAAGGAGTTGTTTACCACGAGAGCACTTGCCATCGGGAAGGCGGAGGGCGGAAGCCGGCGCCATCTTCCAGGTGCGGCCCCTAGCAGCTCTCTACAGTTCCCCCTTTTTTGTTTAAAGAACACAGATGAGAACAGAGGTCTGATCCCTGTTGTGCAATGCAAGGACTGCATACAAGCCTTCTCCCAGAGGGTACCTTCTCTAGGGATGACTCAGCCTGTCCATTGATTCGTTTTTCACAAGGACGGGAAAAGGCGAATCAAACCCGTGTGCAATCGAACATGCTCTCCTCGAGGGCAAAACTCATGCCTCTCGACTGCAGTACTTTGGCTTTGCAATCTGTGTTCATTGTTTTAGGGTGGCAAGCCACGCTTGGGGGGACTGACCTGCTCCAATGACTGTAAAGGCTTGGTTAATCATGGCTGCACTGCAACGCTGAGAACCTCTAATTTGGCAAATGCACCACAGACATACCAAGGAGGCTAACACCAGGAGGCCTGTCAGGGCTCCCAAACCCGCCCCCTCCTTGAGATGATTCATAGCAACTGAGATCCAAGAAGATAAGCCCTCCGCCAATCCTGCATCCACTCAGGTCGAGTTCACCATGACGATGGCAACCCTGAGCTGTTCCATCAGGCTGTCGAACTCCCCAGTTCAATTACCTAAAAGATAACTAGACAACTGTTTAGACAAATTTGCAGCATTTTTTAAATAGTTTTTTTTTTTTTTCTGGGCCTGAATTCTGGGCCTGGCCGCTGTCCCTCAGCTCTTCAGCTCAAGGCTAGCGCTCTACCACTTGAGCCACATTGCCACTTCCGGCTTTTTTCTTTTTGCTTATGTGGTGTTGAGGAATTGAACCCAGGGCCTCAGGCATGCAAAGCAAGCACTCTACCACTGAGCCACCTTCCCAGCCCCTCTTCTTCTGGGTTAATTGCACCACAGCAGCAGCTAATCCAGCATTAGTTAGTGGTCCGCCCAGCTCTCTGCAAACTCTCATCCATGCTTCTAGTCCCCTATTCTTATATGGGGTTATGGCGGCTCTGCATTCCTTAGTGCACTGCTCGTAAACAAGCTGTTTAATTAATGGCATGGCTGTGTCTGGGTCACCAAAAATTCTGCCAGCGGCCTCGACCATACGGGCAACAAAGTCCGAAAACGGCTCCATAGAGCCCTGCAGGATTTTGGTGAGATTGCCACTCACCTCACCTTTATTTGGTAAGGCCTTCCATGCCTTTATGCCAATTTTATTGATTTGTTCATAAACTTGAACCTGGTAGCCTATCTGCTGATTGGCGAATCTCCCCTGTCCAAGCAGCATATCTCTGTCCCAAGCTGGGTTTCCCCCAGCCTGATTGGCCGCAGCCTCTTCACTAGCAAATTCAATCAAAAAGGCCTTCCAATCTAAATACTGACCTGGGCTCAAACAAGCTCGTGCGAGCCCACTCCAATCACCGGGTGTCATGCAATGTCTGTTTAGGGCCTCCACCTGGGCTACAGTAAAGGAGGCTGTGATTCCGTAAGTCCTCACAGACTCAGCTAAAGATTTTATAACCTTAAAATCTAAGGGTTCATGATAGCGCTGTCCCTGTGGATCCTGAAATATTGGACAGGCTAGATGTAACTCGGTTCTGACCGCTTTCCACACGCCTGGGCTGAAAGAACAGCCAAGGCTGCCACTTCTGGGGTACTCCGCATAGAGCGGAGGGGCCGAAGGTGTGGGGCGGTGCACGGAGGGCGTGCATTCGTCTTTATCTGGGTCCTCTCTCTCCTTCCCTTTCCTCCTCTTACTTATCTTTGTTTTTTCTATTTGTTCTATGAGTGATTGTAGTTCCTCTGAGTCTGTAGACTCAGAGGTCTCTAGTTCGGCAAAATCGGGGTATAACCCCCCCCTGCTCTCCTCCTTTTCGCTGTCTGCCCTTTCCGATCTTTCTTCCTGCAGCATTTCTAAGGCGGCCTGACCATTCTCTACCGCCTCACTGCAACGCTGGTCCTCGAGACAGCCTCTTATCAGTTTCCATATTGGTCTCACTCCGCTCTTAAGCATTCCTTGTTCAGAGGCAAAATCTAGGTCCCTCCCTAGTTTCTCCCAAGAGGCCACCGTGAGGATTCCGGAGACAGCGAACCACGGGGCAACGATGTCACCTTCATTCAAAAATCTCTCTAAAGTACTTTTTTTTATTTTTAACTTTTTTGAGTGCAGTAGCTCATTGAGAGCCAAAAAAATTGGGTGCGAAGAAGAAGAGCCCATGTTTTAAACATTTAAAGCTGGTAAACAGACTTTTACTTTCACTTTTGGCTACTCTATTGACTAGCCCCGGGTTCTCACTCTCTCTTTATCTACTGAGAAGAGCAAAAATCCCCCTGCTCTTGTCGCGGATTCCCCTTTTACCTGGGAACTTGCCGGTGCACCACCCTGACCCCAGAGAGTTCTGAGTCCTCGTTGGGGTTATGGCTGAGTTCCCCGTACGGGCCACCACGTGTCGCTACCGCCTCGACCAGCAAGGAAGACGCGACACTGGACTCTTCTCTCTGCAGTTTATTCAGGACCTTTGAGTAATCTTCTGACCCCAACCCTGGGGAGAATTCCCCACAGCCTTAAGTACCCACTGGGTAGCCAACGCTGATACGCCACGTGAGAACCACCAATAGGTTCAGGTGTGTGGAAGCAAGCCAGATTCTTTGCCTTAGCCATATAAGGAGTTGTTTACCATGAGAGCACTCGCCATCAGGAAGGCAGAGGGCGGAAGCTGGTGCTATCTTCCAGGTGCGGCCTCTCACAGCTCTCTACAGGACATAATGATTTGTATAGCACATTGTTGCAATGGGTCCAATGTATCCCTATTTAAAGGTTGGTTTTGCCCATTGCCTCAACAAATTATACCAACATCAAATAAAATGGAAGCAGGGGTTATACCATGGGGGAGGGACATATAAAGCAACAAAGAAATAATCTTATAAATATGTTAGAAACAATTGCAAGGAAGAAAAAAAAAACATTTCAATACTTATCTTGGGGTTCGTTACACCTAACATGAACTTAACTTACATTTTCTGCTTGTCTCAAAAATATACTAGTTATTGCAAATAAAGGAAACCATGGGAACTATATTTTTGGACCTGGCTTGATTCACTTAATTTTTTCCAAGTCTTTCTACTTCCTATCAAATGGGGCAATGTCATTCTTTCTGATAGAGGCATAGAATTCCATTGTGTGTATCTACCACATTTTTTTAGATCCATTCATCTAATGAGGGGCATCTGGGTTGGTTCCATATCTTACCTATGGTAAATAATGTTGCAATAAACATAGTTGTGCTGGTAGTTTTAGTATGGTCTTGTTTGTGATCGTTTGGGTAAATGCCCAAAAGTGGGATTGCGGGGAAATAGGGGAGCTCTATGTGGAGTCTTTGGAGGAAACTCCATACTACTTTCCAAAGTGGTTGAACAAGTTTACACGCCCACCAACAATGCACTAAGATTCCTTTCTGTCCCCATCTCTTCCAGTATCTGTTGTTATTAGAGTTCTTGATTATAGCCATTCTAACTGGGCTGAGGTTGTACCTCAATGTTGGGTTGATTTGAACTTCTTTTATAGCTAGAGAGTTTGAACTTTTCTTCATATGTCTATTCGCCATCCTTCTTTCCTCTTCAGAGAAGTTTCCCTTTAAGTTTTAGCCCACTTATTTATTGGTCAGTTGTTTCTCTGAGGATTTGTTGTTGGGGTATTTAATTTTTTGAGTTCCAGGTATATTTTAGATATGAGACACTTGTCTGTTGTATGGCTAGTGAAGGTGTTCTCCCAAACCGTGGGCTTTCTATCGATCTTGCTAGCTATGTTCTTTGCCTTGCAGAAGCTCTGGAATTTCATGCAATCCCATTTGTCCAACCTTTCTTTGATTTGCTGTGTTTCTGGGTCTCTATTAAGAAAATTTCGGCCTGTGCCAAGGAGTTCTAAGTTTTCTCCTATTCCATCCTATAATGTTTTCAGAGTGTCTGCTTTGACTCTGAGGTCTTTGATCCATTTGGAGTGGTTTCTGGTGCAGGGTGATATATAAGGATCCAGCTTTAGTTATCTACAATTGATTAACCAATTTTGCCAGCACCATTTACTGAAGAGGCTGTTTTTCTTCCATTCTAATTATTTCGGTTTCTCATCGAAGATTAGATGGCTATATATCTGTAGATTCAATTCTATTCCATTGGACCTGAGGTCTGTTCTTGTGCCATTACCGAGTTGTTTTGATTACTAGCACAGTTTGAAATTTTGCATTGCTATTCCTCCACTTTTCTTTCTGTTAGTGATCTTTTATGCTATTCAGGGTCTTTTCTTGTTCCCTATGAATTTTTGGATTGTCTCTTCTATTCCTTGAAGAATGAAATAGGGATATTTTTAGGTATTGCATTGAATTTGTAGATATGCTCCTGTTAAAATGTTTTAACTCATCTTGTTTTAGTTTCGGCATGTCGATATTTGCTATGAAAAGGTCCATTTCTGCCAAGGTCTCAAACTTATTAGCATAGTTTTGATAAGTATTCCCTTTTACTTTTCTTAATCTTGGTTATTGCTCTGGTGATGTTTCCATTTTAATCTCTGAGTTTATTTATTTGGGTGAGTTTTGTTCTTTTTCTGATAAGATTTGCTAAGGGTCTTCCAAATGTGTTAATTTTTTCTAAGACCTAACTCTTCGTTTTGTTGATGCTCTCTATGGTTTTCTTGGATCCTAATTCAATTAATTCTGATTTAATTTTAATTATTTCTTTCCATCTCAATGATTAGGGTTTATCTTGCTGCTCTTTTTCAAGAAGGTTCAGATGTCTCATTAAATTTTTGGTTTTAGATCTCTCCAATTAGTTGATGTAGATACTCAAAGCTATAAACTCGCCTCTGCCTACTGCCTTTGCTCTGTCCCAGAAGAGCTGGTAATTTGTGTGCTCATTTTTGTTGAATATCGTGAACATTTGAATTTCCTTTCTAAACTCTTCCCTGAATCACTGGTGATTCAACAGTGTGTTGTTCAGCCTCCATATGTTACAGGACTTTCTTTGGTGGTTTTTGGTGTTGAGGTCTAATTTTTTTCCCTTGTGATGTGAGCGAATGTAAGGTACAACTTCAATGTTTCTGAATTTGGACATGAATGCTTTGTGACCTGAAATGTGGTCTATTTTGGAAAATATTCTATGTTCTGCAGAGAAAAACTTGTATTCTGATGCTGCTGGGTGAAATATTCAATAGGTGTCTGTTAAATCTAGTTGATATATGCTGTTGTTTAGATCAGCAGTTTTAGACTTGAGCTGAAGAGCTGAGGAACAGCGCCCAGGCCCAGAGTTCAGGCCCCACAACCGACCAAAAAAATCCCTCTGCCACATCTGCCTTGCTTGCTTTGACTTCCCTCATGTTGGCATACTAGGAGGCCAGCATAAGTTGAAGCTCCAGAAACCTTTTGGATAGGAAAAGAAACCAATGCATGAGAAGTGAGGGTGTTTTAGAACAGATTTGGAGCTGAACACAGGCAGGAGGGCTCATGGCTTCAGCCTCTGCTGTCTTTTGAATCGTTGCCCAGTTACCAGCTATAAGTTTTTGCTCCAAAATCAATGTGGCAAAGTCTGCAATTCTTATTGACTCATCCCCATACACAGACCTAGTTAGGCATCCAGAATGACTTAAAATATAGATTTCCTAAATCAGAGAAATCTGTACCAGAGTAAATGGGCAGAAAGAATTTCATTTAATCAGGTTCAATTCATTTTTATTTGCTTATAGTTTAACTGAGAGAACAATATCAAACTAACCAAGCTTTCACAAAATCAAAATATCCAAGCAACTACATTTTACAGGAAGTAAATATTCACAGCACTAATCCGAATTTCTGAAGAGGTGGTGCTCTCAGAAAATAAGGAATTAGGGTTCAGGACACATGTCAGACACATTTCACAACAGCATCAAAATTAAATTCATTACCACAGGTAGCAAAAGTTGCTTACTCTCAGCATGTAAGTACATGCCATTTTTTTCTGGTCCTTACTAAAAAAGATGGAAGAGTTTTATTTCCCTTCTCAATTTCAATGTTCAAATTCACATTTTCTTCTAAGGGAGTCATTTATCTCACACACCTGACAATACAGAATATGTCTTCAAACCAGTGTCTTCTGGGCATCTGGGAGCAAAATAGGAAGAATAAAACAGGCTACAGGAAGCTTGATTGTTCAGGAACAAATCATGTTTGTACTTCTGCTTTTTCTATTTAATTGTGAAAATACCGTACAGAAAGGTTACAATTACCTTAGCAAGGTAATTAGTACATTTCTTTTCAAGCATTGTTGCCATGAAAAGACGTGATGGCACAGCTAAGCTAATTTGGGAGTGCTTGTCCTTTCCAGCACCCAGGTGGGAAGATGGTTAGTTGGGAGGGGAGAAAGGTCTTAGAGTTTCAGAAAAAGGCAAAAGAATTGTGCATGGTTTTTCTTCTCAAAAAAAAAAAACCTTTAAATAAGATACATTATTCTCTTCACACACACAAAAAAACCATACAGTAGTCCCCTTCACTGTAATTTCCCCTTCTGTAGTTAGTTACATGTGCTGAACTGTGCTCTGAAAAGATTACACGGTAAAACATCTCATATTTTGAAAGAAACCACATTCACATAATACCTTTTTTTTGGGGGTGGGGGGGTTCTTTTGGAGATAAAGTTTCACTGTATATCTCTTTGATTACTTTCCTGCCTAGGCTTCTGTTTCCTGGAATTACAGGTATGCACTTCCACATCCATTTCACATTACTTGATTTTTTTTACAGTATATTGTTACAATTTTTCTATTTTTATTAGTTACTGTTATTATTGTCTTACTGTACCCAATTTATAACTGAAGCTTTATTGTAGCTATATTTGTCTGGGTAAAAGCATAAAATGGTCATCTTGGTATTTACAGTGTTGCTTCCAGAACTGATTGAGTATACTAAAATCAGCATAGGCTCTAATCCCATATAGAAAATAGCATAGTATGTCATACAAAGTAAGTTACACTTTAAATCACGTCAAGGTTATATATATTACCAACATACATGTAACAGTATGTAAATAGTTGCTCTTTTGAATGTTTGGGGAACAAGTTTTTTCCTGAATATTTTAAATTTCTGGTTGATTGAACACCTAGATGTGGAAATTCTGGATACTGAGGGTTAACTCCATAAAGTACTTCATTGATTATAGGTATCAACTTGAAATGTATATCCAGAGGCTAAACAGGAACTACTGTAAAGATCAAAATGAAACTTGAAACACTTATTTTGCCACAATTATTCATTAAATAAAATGTGGATAAACATGATTCTGTACCTTTTCTTCCTCCTCCTCCTCTTCCTCCTCCTCCTCCTCCTCCTCTTCCTCCTCCTCCTCTTGTTCTTCTTGTTCTTCTTGTTCTTCTTCTTGTTCTTCTTCTTGTTCTTCTTCTTGTTCTTCTTCTTGTTCTTGTTCTTGTTCTTCTTCTTCTTCTTCTTCTTCTTCTTCTTCTTCTTCTTCTTCTTCTTCTTCTTCTTCTTCTTCTTCTTCTTCTTCTTCTTCTTCTTCTTCTTCTTCTTCTTCTTCTTGTTCTTCTTCTTCTTGTTCTTCTTCTTCTTCTTCTTCTTCTTCTTCTTCTTCTTCTTCTTCTTCTTCTTCTTCTTCTTCTTCTTCTTCTTCTTCTTCTTCTTCTTCTTCTTCTTCTTCTTCCTCTTCTTCTTCTTCTTCCTCTTCTTCTTCTTCTTCCTCTTCTTCTTCTTCTTCTTCTTCTTCTTCTTCTTCTTCTTCTTCTTCTTCTTCTTCTTCTTCTTCTTCTTCCTCCTCCTCCTCCTCCTCCTCCTCCTCCTCCTCCTCCTCCTCCTCCTCCTCCTCCTCCTCCTCCTCCTCCTCCTCCTCCTCCTCCTCCTCCTCCTCCTCCTCCTCTTCTTCTTCTTCTTCCTCCTCCTCTTCTTCTTCATGCTGAAGTTCCAGCACAGGGCATTGCATATGCTAGGCTTGGTCACTTACACAGTTGTACATCCCAACCCTCTAGAGCTTCTAAAAAGCTAGTTTGAGCATTTCACAATGTTTAATAATCAACACAAATTTTCATTTTCCTTTCTAGGCTCCCGAGCAGGGAAAAGTGGGATGGGGGAATAAATGGGATAGTCACTAGGGAAAATTTTGCTGATTATCATATTTTTGTTCATATGCCATTTAAAAATATATCACCATATAATTTAAATCATGTTTTTATTATTTCTTCATAGGAACGAAGATCAACTAATTTTTTTTTATGTATAAAGTTCACAATGCTGTCTCTATAAGAATCTTTTAAAAAATTCTTTTGACATGACTTCTACAATCTCCAAAGAGGTAAAACTTAAGTCTATATATTAAATATTCTAATCGTCATATTAAATAATTAAGAAGGGCAAATCAATAGAAACAATGAAAACTATGTCAAAGATAATGAACAGGACAATTACCGATCAAACAAATGCTTATCATCTTTGAGAACAACAGTCTGAGAATGTGCAGAATTACTGACAGGACAATGTTTGAATTAAAAGGAAAGTGGAAAACCCTTAAAATATTGAAAGAAAAAGATGCGCCAATATGTCATGCCTGTAATCCTAGATGCTCAGGACGCTCATTAATGGCAAAAGAAAAGCAAGAATAAACTAGATAACATCAGATGAACAACTTTAATAATTCAAAGGCCACTATAACAGAAGTGAAAATATATCCAACAGATACAGGGCACATATTTGTTAATACTACAATGATCCTGTGTCTTAAGTATTTTTATATCTTATAATTCTCTCTCCATATATATTTTTTGGGGTCCAGTCATGGGGTTTGAACTCTGTGCCTGGATGCTGTCCATCAGCTCTTCAGCTCAACGCTAGTGCTCTACCACTTGAGCCATAGCGCTACTTGTGGATTTTTTCTTTTCGCTTATGTGGTGCTGAGGAATTGAACTCAGGGCCTCAAGCATGCAAGGTAAGCACTCTACCACTGAGCCACCTTCCCAGCCCTAATTCTATATATTTCTGAATAGTATATTTCTTTTTTTTTAATTGTGGAAATACTGTACAGAGATCTTACAATTACATGAGCAAAGTAATAAGTACATTTTTTATCAAGCATTTTTGCATCGTCCTCTGTCTCCCTTTCACATCCATTCTCATCCCCCCACCACGTGTCCCCCTATCTTCCCCCCAGGCCAAAGTTGTAAAGTTAATTTTTCAACATAACGACTTGTATAGCTCATTGTTGCTATGGGTCCATCTGTATCCCTATTTAAACTATTAGTTTCTTCCCTTCCCCTCCACAAATTATACCAACATCAAATACAGTGAAAACAGGGGTTATATTGTGGGGATCGGACATACAAACCAACAAAGAAATCATCTTATGAATGTTAGAAACAATCACAAGAAAGAGAGAAAAAACATTTGAATACTTATATTGGGGTTCATTTCACCTAATATCAACTTATCTGACCGTTTCTGCTTGTCTCACAAATATACCTTATTGCAAATAAGGGAAACCATGAGACCTATGTTTCATTGGGCCTGGCTTACTTCACTTAAATAAATTTTTCCAAGTCTTTCCATTTCCTAATAAATGGGGCAATGTCATTCTTTCTGATAGAGGCATAGAATTCCATTGTGTATATATACCACAGTTTCTTAATCCATTCATCTACTGAGGGGCATCTGGGTTGCTACCATATCTTATCTATGATAAATAATGCTCCAATAAACATTGTCGTGCTGGTAGCTTTAAAATAATCATGTTTGTATCATTCAGGTAAATGCTCAAAAGTGGGATTGCTGGGAAATAGCGGAGCTCTATGTGGGGTCTTTTGAGGAATCTCCATACTATATTCCAATGTGGTTGAACAAGTTTACACACCCACCAACAATGCACTAGGGTTCCATTCTGCCCACATATCATACAGAATCTGTTGTTAGAGTTCTTGATTGTAGCCATACTCACTGGGGTGAGGTGGAATCTGAATGTTGTTTTGATTTGCATTTCTTTTATAGCTAGGGAGGTTGAGCATTCCTTCATGTGTCTATTGGCCATTCTTCTTTCCTCTTCAGAGAAGTTTCTCTTTAAGTCTTTAGCCCACTTACTTATTGGGCAGTTGTTTCTGTGAAGATTTGTTGTTAAGGGATTTAATTTTTTGAGTTTCAGGTATATTTTAGATATGGGACCCTTGTCCATTGTATGGCTAGTGAAGATCTTCTCCTAATTCTTGGGCTTTCTATTGAACTTGCTAGCTTCATCCTTTGCCATGCAGAAACTCTGCAATTTCATGCAATCCCATTTGTCCAAACTTTCTTTGATTTGTTGTGCTTCTGGGTCTCTTTAAAGAAAAATTTGACCTGTGCCAAGGAGACTTAGAGTTTCTCCAATTCCATTCTGTAATGTTTTCAGAATGTCTGCTTGGACTACAGGTCTTTGATCCATTTGGAGTTGATACTGGTGCAGGGTGATATATAAGGATCTAGCTTTAGTTTTCTACAAGTAGTTAACCAATTTGGCCATCACCATTTCCTGAAGAGGCTGTCTTTCTTCCATTTTAATTTTTTAGCTCCCTTATCGCAGTTTAGATGGCTATAGGTCTGTAGGTTCATTTCTGCATTTTCAATTATATTCCTTTGTTCCTGAAGTCTGTTCGTGTGTCAGTATCAAGCTGTTTTGATTACTGGGGTGTTGGAGTAGAGTTTGAAATTTGGTATTCATTTTCCTCCAGCACTTTTTTTTCTCCTTTTGATGATTTTTGCTATTCGGGGTCTTTTATTGTTCCGAATGAATTTTTGGAATGCCTCTTTTACTTCCTTCAAGAATGAGGTTGGAATATTGATAGGGGTCACATTGAAGTTGTAGATAGCCTTTGCAAGTATTGCCATTTTCACGATGTTGATCCTTCCAATCCAGGAGCATGGGAGGTTTTTCCACTTTCTAATTTCTGTTTTGATTTCCTTTTTTAGATTTTTAAAGTTTTCATCAGCCAGGCACTGATTGCTCGTGCCTGTAATCCTAACTACTCAAGAGGCTGTGATCTGAGGATCATGGTTAAAAGCTAGCCAGGGCAGGAATGTCTGTGAGACTCTTATCTCCAATAAACCACTAGAAAACCGGAAGTGGTGCTGTGCCTCAAGTGATAGAGCTCTCGCCTGGTGGTGAAGAGCCATGGGACAGCACCCAGGCCCACAGTTCAAGACCCGTGACTGACAAAAAATAAAAAAGTTTCATCATAAAGATTCTTCACTTTTTGCTTAATTCCTAGGCTTTTTATTGGGGGGGGGGGTTATCATAGATGGAGTTGTTTTCCTTGTTTGAGCCACACTTTTCTCATTGTTGGATTAGAGAAAAGCCATTGTCTTTTAGGGTTAATTTTATAACTGGCTACTTTGCCAAGTTTTGAATCATTATGAGTAATTTGGGAGTGGAGTCCATGGGATACTTTAAATACAAGATCATGACATCTGCAAAGAGGGAGAGTTTTACTTCATCTTTCCCTATTTGGATCGATTTTATGTTTGCATCTTGTCTTATTGTTGTAGCTTGGCATTCTAATACTAAATTGAAAAAAAGTGGAGAGAGTGGACATCCTTGTCCTCTTCTTTTTTTATTGTGAAAATACCGTACACAGGGGTTACAATTACATGGGCAAAACAATGAATACATTTCTTATCAAGAATTGTAGCATCCTCCTTTGTTTTTTTTCCCCATCCCTTCACATCCTCCCCCCACGTCCACCCAATCCTCCCCCTGCTCACCAAAGTTGTAAATTTTGTTTTTGACATAACGACTTGTACATCTAATTGTTGTAATGCAATGGGTCCACCTGTATCCCTATTTAAATTATTTGATTTTCCCCTTCCCTCCACAAATTATAACATCATCAAATACAGTGAAAGCAGGGGTTATACTGTCGGGGAGGGACATACAAAGCAACCAAGAAATAATCTTGCAAATGTGTTAGAAATAATCGAATAAAAGAAAAAAAAAAACACTTGAATACATATCTTAGGATTCATTTCCCTAACATCAAATTATCTGATCTTTTATGCTTTACTCAGACATACACCAGATATTGCTAATAAGGTAAACAATGGGACCTATGTTTTGTGGGGGCCTGGCTTACTCACTTAATATAATTTTTTTTCCAAGCCCTTCCATTTCCTAACAAATGGGGCAATGTCATTCTTTCTGATGGAGGCATAGAATTCCATTGTGTATATATACCACATTTTCTTGATCCATTCATCTACTGAGAGGCAACTGGGTTGGTTCCGTATCTTACCTGTAGTAAATAATGCTGCAATAAACATAGTCGTGATGGTAACTTTGGACTTGTTTGTGAACATTTGGTTAATGATGCACAGGCCGTAATTTTCTTAATAGAGACCCAGAAACACAACAGATCAAAAAAATGTTGGATAAATGGAATTGCATGAAATTGCAGAGCTTCTGCATGGCAAAGATCATAGCTAGCAAGATCAATAGAAAGACCACGAATTGGGAGATGATCTTCACTAGCCATACAACGGACAAGGGTCTCATATCTAAAATATACCTGGAACTCAAAAAAAAAAATAAATCCCCCAACAACAAATCTTCAAAGAAACAGCTGCCTAATAAGTAAGTGGGCTAAAGACTTAAAGAGAAACTTCTCTGAAGAGGAAAGAAGGATGGCCAATAGACACATGAAGAAATGCTCAACCTCCCTAGCCATGAAAAAATGCAACTCAAAACAACATTGAGATACCACCTCACTCCAGTTAGAATGGCTAAAATCAAGACCTCTAATAACAACAAATGCTGGAAGGGATGTGGATAGAAGGGAACCTTACTGCAATGTTGGTGGGAGTGTAAACTTTTTCAACAACTTTGGAAAGTAGTATGGAATTTCCTGAAAAGGCTCCACATAGAGCTCCCCTATGACCCAGCAATCCGTTGTCCCCTTCTTGATTTAAGAGGAAATGGCTTTAGGTTTTCACCATTAAGTATAATGATAGCTGTAGGTTTGTCATATACAGCCTTTATTCTATTGAGGAATGATCCCTGGATTCCTAATTTTTCCAGAGCCTTCATCATAAAGGGTTTGTTGGATGTTGTCAAATGCTTTTTCTCAAACAATTGAGATAACCATGTGGTTCTTATTCGTTTTCTTGTTGTTGCGATATATTAATTGATTTGTGTATATTGAACCAACTTTGCATCCCTGAAATCAATCCTGTTTGATTGTGGTGTATTCTTTTTTGGATGAATTGTTGAAGTCGATTGACCAAAATTTTGTTGAGAAGTTTTGCATCAATGTTCATCAAAGAAATGTGTTTAAAGTTCTCTTTTTTTATGATTCCCTGCCTGGTTTGGGGGATGAGGGTTTTGATGGCCTCATTGAATAAGTTCTGTAGTGCACGTTCTCTTTCAATTACATTGAAGAGTTGGAATAGTATTGGTGTGAGCTCTGCTTTGAAGGCCTTGTAGAATTCTGATGTAAATCTTTCTGGACTTGGGCTTTTTTTAGATGGGACTTCTCTTATTGCTGTTTCTATCTCAATGTTTGATATGTGCCTGTTAAAATGGTTTAACTCATCTTGCTTTAGTTTCGGCATGTCAATATTTGCTATGAAAAGGTCGATTTCTGTCAAGTTCTCAAACTTACTAGCATAGTTTTGAGAAGTATTCCCTTTTAATGTTCTGAATCCTGGTTGTTTCTCTGGTGATGTTTCCATTCTCATCTCTGAGTTTATTTATTTGGGTGAGTTTTTTTTTCTTTTTCTGATAAGATTTGTTAAGGATCTGTCAATTTTGTTAATTTTTTCAAAGAATCAACTCTTGGTATTGTTGATTCCATTTTTTTTGGTTCTAATTCATTTAATTCTGATTTAATTTTAATTATTTCTTTCCATCTACTGCGTTGGCATTTATCTTGCTGTTCTTTTTCAAGGAGGTTCAGATGTGTCATTAAATTGTTGGCTTCATATCTCTCCAACTTGCCTCTGAGTACTGCCTTTTCTGTGTCCCAGAGGAGCTGGTAATTTGTGTGTTCGTTTTGTTGAAGATCATGAACACTTGAATTTCCTTTCTAATCTCTTATGCGACTTACTCGTGATTCAACAGTATGTTGCTCAGCATCCATGTGTTACAGGACTTTCTTTGGTGGTTTTGGCTTTGGATTCTAATTTTATTTCCTGTGGTCTGAGAGAATGCAAGGCATAATTTCAATGAATTTGGACTTTTGTTTTGTGACCTAAAATGTGGTCAGTTTTTGAAAATATTCTATGTGCTGATACTGCTGGGTGAAATATTCTTTAGATGTCTTTTAAATCTAGTTAATCCTTGCAGTTGTTTAGATCTGCAGTTTGTTGAGTTTTTGCTGAGTTGATCTATGTACTGTGGATAGTGGTGTGTTAAAGTTCCCAACAATTAATGTCTTTGGATCTATGTGAGCTTTAAGGGAAGTATTGTTTCTTGGATAAATTTGTGTGCTCCGTTGTTTGGCAAATAGATATTTAGAATTGTAATATCCTCCTAAAGGAGCATACCCTTAATTAATATGTAGCGACCTTCTTTTTCTCTTCTCACTAATTTTAATTTGAAGCCTTTTTTATCTGATATTAGGATTGCAACTCCCACCTGTATATGGGGGACATTTGCTTGGTATATTTTGTTCCAGTCTTTCACTTTCAAAATATGTTTGTTTTTATGGGCAAGGTGTGACTCCTGAAGGCAGCAGATAGAAGGATTTTGCTTTTTAATCCAACTAGACAGTCTATGTCGCTTAATTGGAAAGTTAAGTCCTGTAATGTTGAGAGATGGGACTGAGAAGTATTTTTTTATTTGGAAAATGCCATACAGATCGTTTACAATTACATGGACAAGATAATGAGTACATTTCTTATCAAGCATTGTTACCTCCTCCTTTGTTTCCCCTTCCCATCCCTTCCCTTACCCCCATTACCTAATCCCCTCCCCCCACCAAAGTTGTAAAGTTCATTTTTCAGCATAACGACTTGTACATTTCATTGTTGCAATGGTTCCACCTGTATTCCTATTTAAACGATTAGTTTTTTCCCTTCCCCTGTACAAATTATACTAACATCAAATACAGTGAAATCTGAGTTATTTTCATTATGTTAAAAAACGAACTTTACAACTTTGGCCCGGGAATGGGGGAGGGAGGGTGTGGGGATCAGTGTATGGGGAGATGAAAGGGATTGAAGGGGAAACAAAGGAGGAGGCAACAATGCTTGAAAAGAAATATACTCAATACCTTGCCATTGTAATTGCAACTCCTTGGTACGGTATTTTCACAATAAAAAAAAACTTCAAAAAATATTTATCCCTTAATATAATTCAAATACCAATCAAGAGTAATTTTATATAATCATTACAATTGTCATTTTATTACTATCATAAAACAGAATAAAATACCAGTCCCAATTATTACCTACATATCATTAGTCTTAATTCCTAATCATTATCTAAATATCTTAAACAATCTAAATAGTCATGTCTTTAATATAGACATAAATATTCTATCCTTTTTACTTAACATTTTCCAGGGGCATATATTCATGTTTCATTTTTTAAATTTTTTATTTTATTTTTATTTTTTGTGAACATACTGTGCAGAGAGGTTACAATTACATGGGCAAGATAATGAGTACATTTCTTATCAAACATTGCAGCTTCCTCCTTTGTTTACCCTTCACATCCCTTCCTAGCCTTCCCTCACCCCCCCCACTCAATTCTCCCCCCCCACCAAAATTGTAAAGTTCGTTTTCCATATGACAACTTGTACTTCTCTTTGTTGCAAGGGGCCACCTGGATCCTTAAACGACTTGTTTTTCCCCATCTCCTCCACAATTTATACCGACATCAAATATAGTGAAAGCAGGGGTTATACTGTGGGGGAGGGACATATAAAGCAACAAAGAAATAATCTAATAAATGCGTTAGAAACAAATGCATGAAAGAAAAAAAAACATTTAAATACATATCTAAGGGTTCATTTTCCTTGCATCACACTAAATCTACCAGCACAACTATGTTTATTGCAGCATTATTTACCATAGCTAAGATATGGAACCAACCCAGATACCTCTCAGTAGATGAATGGATCAAGAAAATGTGGTATATATACACAATGGAATTCTAAGCCTCCATCAGAAAGAATGACATTCCCCCATTTATTAGGAAATGGAAAGGCTTAGAAAAATTATAATAAGTGAAGTAAGCCACTCCCAAAGTAACATGGGTCCCATTGTTTCCCTTATTTGCAATATCTAGTATATGTATGAGTCAAGCAGAAAAGGTCAGATAATATATTCATGTTTCTAAGAAATGTTCACAGCAGTTAAAAATACTTTTGTGAAATTAATGTGATTCATGTTGTTGTTGTTGTTGTTTGTAAGGCCTGGACATTGTCCCTAAGCCTTTTTGTGCTCATGGCCAGCACTGTAGTACTTGAAGCAAAGGGCTAATTGCTGTTTTTGAGTGGTTAATTGGAGACAAGAATCTAACATGAACTTTTCTGTCGGGGCTAGATGTGAAAACAGCTGCTAGATCTCAGCAGCCAGAGGAGCTAGAATTATAGGTGTGAGTTACTGGCACTTGGTTTGATGATTTTTTTAATTTTAATTATGTTTGAAGATGTTTGTTTCACTCTAATGCACACAATTCTATACATAAATATATATAAATATATATATATATATATATATATACATATGTATGATGACAAATTCCCTCTAAAAATGTATAAATTTCCACACATAACATTTATACACACACACACATACACACACACACACACACACACAAACACACACATATTTCTGAATATATAGGCTCCCTCAAAAACTTTTATGCTACTATTTTTTACCCTTTTCATGTCAAAGATATATAGTCTATTTTTCCAAAATTTTTCTAGAGTAAAGTGACTAATATTTCAATAGAAAGTAGAATATATTATTTTCAAGGTAATTTTAGATATACACATGATCTTGTAGTAATATTTATAGTATATTACTTGAAAAAGTTGTGTTCAAACCCTTAAATATTTGTGTGTAATGACAGGGAGAGAGGAAGTTAATTCATACTGGTTAGGAATGTGCAATACTTCAAAAATCGGTTCAATAATTTGTTATAAGCACATAGTCAAGCTACCTGATATGGCTTAGTTTTTTTATTTCTTTATTTATTCAAAATTTTAACATGAATGCATGCACAGTGGTAATATTAAAATTATTAATCAAAATACAAATAATACAAAATCATAGACACATACCAGGCTTTCAATAATTAGCACTTATTATGCTAATAATTTTGTTGAAGATGATGGTGACCAGAGTGACCCTGATAATGACAATGTTATGATTGAAAAGGAAAAATTTTTAGACATCTTTGAAGCTAGATTTCCCACATTGAATACATAATAATAAACAGAGTTGGATTACATACAATAAGAATAACAAGAGGAGAGTTTCAATATCAAGAAATACAATCACATAATCAGGTGAGACAGTAAATCCATATGTGATTTTTGCAGTCTCTCTAATGTCTATTCACTCTTCTTGTTGGTATTGTTTGCTTATAAATAAAATCGTTTATTTCCACATGTTTATTATCCCACATAGATAAAATATAATAATCTGAGTGCTTTGTTATCAAATGTTCTTGTTTTTTCTAGCCTTGGGAACTTAGGAGAAACCCTTTCACCACCCACATAGCCAGTTGCTTAGTTACATATCCTTAGAAGGTAACAACACATACCTCAAGCATGCTTCACTCATTAGGCAGAAATCCTTATTCAGTTTTAGTTTCTTTCCAGTTCACTGAAGAAAATCTATGTATAAATTTATGAAGAACACTTGGCAACACATACAGCAATAAGAAAATTTTGATGGACTAAGATTAGTTTTCAACCTAGTGTGATTAGTTCAAGTAACATTCTCATCTAGATACTATTCAATAACGAATGTTTTCCAGTGATATGTTGAGTATGTTCTTCAATGCAACTGTAGACACATGACCCAATTTACATAATACCACTTACATATCTGTAGTTGCCTTCAAAGGACACAGCCCTTAGAGCCAGGAGGTAAAATATATTTTTATTTCTGCATGAAACAATTTGTGACTTTATACCAACAAACTGAATTTGACTCTTTCCTTATTTGTAAACTAGGGTGGAAAATGTAAGGACTCGTCACTTTTCCTTTTTCTTGCTCTAGGAGTAAGCAAATGTATTCTTCAATATTTCTGGTAGATTACATCCATTTATAGATGAGAAATGTAAGGCCAACAGTCAATTTAGTGAGTAAATAATGATACTAGAATTTGTGTCTGAGCTCTTCCCTCTGCATACTTACAAGGAGCAGTAATTTGTTGATGGAGAGGACCAATATGTAAAGACAATGGGGAAAAAACATACTTTGTAAATAGCTGTTTAAGACTAGGTGACCAGTGATGAGTACATGAAACAGACTTGTGTCAGGGGCATAAAAAGGAGTACATAGAAATCATATTAGTGCTGGGCGCCAGTGGCTCATGTCTGTAATCCTATCTACACAGGAGGCTGAGATCTGAGGATCACGGTTCAAAGCCCGCCAGGGCAGAAAAGTCCATGAGACTCTGATCTCCAATGAAAACCACTAGAAAACTCGAAAATAATGCTGTAGCTCAAGAGGTAGAGTGATCTCCTTGAGCTGAAGAGCACAGGGACAGCACACAGGCCCAGAGTTCCAGCTCCATGACCAACCAAAAAAAAAAGAAAGAAATCAAATTAGTAACAGAAACTAAGAAAATCTTGATCGTTCATCTTATATAATGGGTGGAGTAGAAGGGTAAGAAGAAATCTAAAGGGTTCTACATCTATGACCAGGCAAATGTGTTAGTGATATTCTTGGCGATAAGGATTACAGGTGAAAATGATGGATTTAGGGGAAAAAATCTCTGATAATTCTAAAGTTTATAATAAACAGATGCAAAGATAGGTCTGTTTAGATATCATCAAAATATCCATGACCATGAATATGAAAAAGAATGATAAAATTGGGGACATTATTAAAAGGAAGAGGAAAAGAAAAGTTATGACATAAGTGTAGCATTGTGAGCACCAGTGTGGACAAGATTGGAAGAAAGAGATAAGGAAACAAGAAAGTAATAAAAACAGATTTACAGAAGTGAAGAAAGGAAAGAATTTGCAGGAAGAAAAGGTCAAAACTGTTACAGAGACATTGAAGGAAATATGCTATTTGGATTTGAAAACTAAAAGGACATAGACAAGTTTTTTTTTTTTTTTTTTTTTTTTTTTTTTTTTTTTAGGGGCAGGGGGTCCGGTCATGGGACCTGAACTCTGGGCCTGGGCACTGTTCCTCAGCTCTTCAGCTCAAGGCTAGTGATCTAACACTTGAGTCACAGCGCCACTACCGGTTTTTTCTTTTTTGCTTATGTGGTGCTGAGAAATCGAACCCAGGGCCTTAGGCATGCAAGGGAAGTACTCTACCACTGAGCCAACTTCCTAGCCTGATAGACAAGTTCAATAAGAACAGTGTTTTGGTGAACTGGTAGAGATGTATGTCATATTGATGAAATTTTGTGATATGAATGTGAAGCCATAAAATTCCAGATCCATGAATTCAACAAATCCTGTTGATTTTAAATGTTAGGAACAAATGCTTTTATCCTGACCTTAGAAGTATTATACAGATGTAACTGTCATGAACTTTACTTAGATATATTCTGTGAATATTTTTGAAGACTGTTTAACCAGGAGATTATGGTTGAACTATAGCACAGACATGCCTAATTTGCCCTACAGTTCCAATGAGTGATCCATGTATCTACATCAGTTTGGAATTTTATTGAAATATTGTTAGCTATGTTTGGTTATCTTTTCAGACTATTCATTATAAACATAGGACAATACCACCAAGTAAAGTTTGAACATTCAGTTTTACTGATGTTACTGAACACTCTGCAAATTGATTCTTCTTTAGAATAGAAAATGCCTCAATAGCCATTGATATGTCATAACTGTCATATACTCTATTTAAATATAATTCTTGTTAGGGATATCTCCATGCTGAAATAACCCTCTCAATGAACCTGCCACAAATTCTTATATGTAGGAAGTGCTCTTATAAACTTCAAGCTTTTATTGAATGGAAGAGTTCAGACATTACCCTCACCACAACGACTAAATGCCTAAAAAGATAAGACATTTTGTTTTACTACCTTTCTTTTATTTTCTGATACACATATGCATTTAGGGAAGGATTCTGATGTAACAATAATACAATGGTGACTTGTAATAACACAACATCTAGGATCTAGTGTTAATTCAGTTACTTACTAATTAGCTCCAAAGTGTGTGGATATTTTTATTTCTCCTGGGTAAACTAATGAGCTCCAAGAAAATATCCCTAAGGAGCCTTTCAATTCAGATATCACTGTTTGTCGCAAAATGCCTTAAATTCTACACCCTCTAATGTGGGCATAGAGTTATACTGTGGAACTTTTCTCCTCAGAGAGTGAGTACTACCCTATTGGTTAACATGGACAAAGTACCTTCATACATAGACTGGGTGTTTGCAAACAAGAAGTGGTATTTGAACAATGTTTTTAGCAGTTTGCACAGAAGAAATGGAAATAGAGCAACTGTGAAATCAAAAGGAACATGCAAAAAGACAAAGGTACAAAGTAGAATGTGCCAAGGAAATGCTGATGTGCAATTTCAAATAATGTGCTCAGGTGTGAGGGTGTGTTCAAAGTATAGCGTCAGAGAATATACTTGGATATCTTGAGAAAAAAACTGCATTAAACTATTCTGGGATTATCATACAAGTACAAACTCGTTACACTGACTCTCTAATCAGTCACAACATCATTAATTTAGGGAGTATTTTCCAAGAGCATACTGAGAAAAAGAGGACTCATCACAATTATTGTTCAGGTTGATGTAACGACAATCACATAAAGTTTCTTAGAAGTCTTCATATATTTTGGAGCATTAAAGTGGTAAAAAGCCAAGTAAATATTTTGCATGTATCTAAATTAAGTGGGACATATTATATTGGTGTCTCTTTAACTTGGATGTTATATTGTACTCTAAGTTGGGACAATGATCTGCTTTCAGTTATTTTCTTCTCTTCCCCTTCTTTTGCCCTTCCACTTAATGAGACATACTTGAGCTTGCATTTTTAAATCGTTCAAAATTATATGAATTTCTCCATACTTCTCGCAGCCTCCTATATCTTTCTCAAGGGAATATCTTTTCACTACCATTTTTTATCCCATATGATATTGGATATCTTCTTGACTAATTCAGTGCAAGATACACATTAGACTCATACATATATCTCAACACTTGTACCACCATAAAATCCTATCTTACTTAGAAATCATGATTTCAGTATGTCTGGGGAGGGGACATCTGTCATTTTTGAATGACCATAATTGTTACTTACATGCAAGCATGTTTTAAACCAATATGCCTCTCAGTAGATGAATGAATAGGCATGTCCATTGCGGTGCTGTGGGCTGTGGCATGGACGAGGAAGAAAAATGGTTGGCTACCCTTTGTTATTAATCCTGGGCCCCGGGGCTGGCCTGACGGAGAGTTTCCCTGCATAGGATAAGTATTTTTATAGTTATCCTTTATTGTCTATTTTTGATCTACACACTCTTGCCTAGTGCTTTCCTTTTTTACATTTAGGGCAAATTCCTCTTCCTCTCTTGTTAACATCAGTAGCGTTTTTACAATTCTTCTTTATATGTCCCATTTGACCACATCCAAAACATTTTAGATTAGCGGGTTTGGTTTGTAAAGCATGCAAGGTAGTGGGCATAGTTTCAGCACAAACAACTGCATAAGCCGGGATTCAGATGTAATGTCTTTACACGCCCTTAAATATGTATTTACATCCCCAGATTCTTTAATAGGCAATAGGGCTCATCTACAGTCCTCATTAACATTCTCACAAGCCAACATGCCCAGTAGTTGTTGCTGTGCAGCCTCTCCCACAACAGTAAGTTCCAAGGTCAGTTTCAATCATGATAAAAATTCAACATAGGGTTTATTAAGTTTTTGAATTACTTTTGTCCAGGAGCCATAATGCTCTCCTACCAGCCGAATCCTCTCCCATGCCTCAATACCTATGTCTCGTAACTACTCATGGATCTCTTCAGGAGAGTTCACTTGCATATTAGCAACTGCATATTTTTCTGTTCTACTCAACATGGGAAAGGTTATGACCTATAGGCGCGGATTATTGCTCTGTGCATTTTGTCTAGTCCTTTCTGTACATAACTCAGTAAACCACATTTGCCATTGTAGGTATTCAGGATCCTTAATTAGGCTCTACAAAGCAACTTTCAATCCTCGAGAGCAAAATTATTGTAATGTCGGGCAAGCCCATTAAACAATTCCTTACCATAATGAGACTGAGGACCATACAACGTCACTGCCTTCTTAAGTTTACCAATATCATTGACAACAACACCTTCATATTTGACTGGTTGAGCTAAATCATTCATAGGGGCTGATCAAATTACAGGATAAGAAAAAATATGCATTTCATCATCAAACTCACTGTCTAAGCCTTCTGTTTTGTGAGGGAGTGACACGGTAAAAATTGCTTCGGCAAGCAGAGGAGCAGAAGGCTGTTTTACTTTCACTTTCTCAGATTCTCTTTCACTCTGCCAATTTCTAACTCCATATGTTGTAATCTTGATAAAATCAATTCCATTTGCTCAGACATTCTATTTACGCTTTCAGATTGTTCTTTTTCAGGCTTCTTTACTTCTTGTTTTTTCTGTTAATTGTGATGCATCCTTATCTATTACGTCCTTAACCTCAGAGTCCAATTGTAAATCTACAATAGAAGGGGTGGCCTCTTTTCTCATTTAAAGCTTTAAAAAGGGTATGTAAAATAGCCCAAATGGACCAAAATCTAACGGGAATCCTTTCCCCTTCTCAAACAGCTCTTTCTACATTATATTTTACTCATTTCCAATTATCAACATCTAATGTCCCTTCAACGGGGAACCAAGGATTCCATTCCCTAACTACATTAATACACATTTCTATGTCAAAAGAAGAAATAGTTATACCATAAGCAGCAAGTAAATGTTTTAGCATATGTAAGTACGGAGTAGACTTAACTTGTCCCATCACCCTGTAATTAAAAAAGTACTTACCTGTATATACCTTCCTGAATTCAACACTTCAGGGTCCCTGTTTGGGTGCCAGTTGGCAACGTCTAAGGCATTGGGGTCCCTGGGTAAGGGTCACAAAATCACCAGGATACAGGGGATACAGAGTGCAAACAGCAATTGCCACTGCATGCTGTGCTTTATTGCTAGTGGGTATTTAAAGACAAGCAAGTATTATATTTGCCAAGATTTAGTCAGGAAATATTCACACAAAGAATTTCAACAGATACAATTTTGCTTAAACTATGAGACAATGTCTTTGTATATTTTTATCTAAACTATTTTAGAGCAAGTTCAAACCACTTCCCTGTACTCAGGAAAATGCTTGACTAGCTGTTCCTCTATGCTTATGTAAGCAGAAGAGCTACTTCCTCAGCTCCCAGGAATCTGACAGGAGCTTTGAGATAGGGAGAGAGATCATATTCCCTCTCTAACTTGGCATGCCAAGAGCTTTCCACATACACAAATACAGTCCTCAGATAATCCTGAGGCCGGAGCCTGCATCATTCTGCCCCTCCAACACAGACCATGAGGTTTCACACAGATTGTCTCACCAACTCTTCTATTGATTTAAGCAAAACAAAGCAAAGCAAAGCATACAAAATAGACTTTATGGTTAATTAAGCTGCTATTAAAAATTCTAGGCAGAACTATACTGTTAAATGATGAGTTAGTAAATATGGTTTGTAGATACTTATCTCACATGTGTCACAAAAATAACATGGATTCATCACTAGAAACTCTGAAGTGTACAGTATATTAATTAGGTGAGTTTCATTCGGTACCCAATGAAGAGAACACCACACGGTATTCATTCAGGTAAAGTAGTTTATTTACTGAACTGCTGCCAATGCCATATATGGTGGAAAGCCATGTAAAAAAATGGGGGACCCAACCTGGGAGAAGTATGTATCTATGTAAAGGACCAGATGAGGTGTGGCAGTTTGAGGGAAACTCTGGCGACACTGGATCTGGATGTGACTTCAAGTTCTGGAACTCACCTCTGGTCAGATGGAAAGTGTGACCAGAGGCTGACAAGGTTGTGACTTAACAGGATGGGGAGGTGGCTAACTCCAGGTGTGCCAGATACTAGGCAACACATGAAGGGTTGAAACTTAGCCAAGAAGTGTGAAGGTGTCTGAATAGGGTCTGCATGGCCTGGGGCAGACCTAACACCAAATACAGGTAGTACCTCTGACATATGACTCCTGACTCCAAACAATTCATTCTCAATCATTTTCTTTCTTTCTTTCTTTCTTTCTTTCTTTCTTTCTTTCTTTCTTTCTTTCTTTCTTTCTTTCTTTCTTTCTTTCTTTCTTTCTTTCTTTCTATCTTTCTTTCTTTCTATCTTTCTTTCTTTCTTCCTTCCTTCCTTCCTTCCTTCCTTTCTTTCTTCCTTTCTTTCTTTCTTCCTTTCTTTCTTCCTTTCTTTCTTTCTTTCTTTCTTTCTTTCTTTCTTTCTTTCTTTCTTTCTTTCTTTCTTTCTATCTTTCTTTCTTTCCTTCTTTCCATCTTTCTTTCTTTCTTTCTTTCTTTCTTTCTTTCTTTCTTTCTTTCTTTCTTTCTTTCTTTCTTTCTTTCTTCCTTCCTTCCTTCCTTCCTTCCTTTCTTTTCTCCCTTCCCCTCTCTCACTTTTATTTTTTTGGTCGGTCATGGGGTTTGAACTGTGGGCTTGGGCACTGTCCCTCAGCTCTTGAGCTCAAGGTGAGCTCTCTACTGCTTGAGCCATAGCGCCACTTCTGGTTTTTGCGTGGTTTATTGGAGATAAGGGTTTCACGGACTTTCCTGCCCAGGCTGGCTTTGAATCGCAATCCTCAGATCTCAGCCTTCTGAGTAGCTAGGACTACAGGTGTGAGCCACCAGTGCCCAGCTCTCTCTCTCTATCTCTCCCCTCTTTCACTCACCCTCCCTCTCTTCCCTACTTCAGTATTCTCAACTCTCAAATAATGAACACTTGCTGAGTTGAACTCACAGGCTGGGAGAGCAGCTTAATTGGCATATGTGAAATTTATTTAATGTTTCCTTACACCTCTACCACAGGTCACTGGAATCAAATAATGAACACTCAGCAGCATAGCATCTTAAGCCATTTGTAGGAGGAAAGCAAGCATGCTCACTGCCTTCTGTGAGGTCGACCCTAGGAAGGTGGGGCAGACTCCTCCCTCATCTTGCTAAAACTCAGCCCAGTTTCTGCATCAGTAGAGGTTACTGCCTACAAGTGTCCCAGTTACCCAAGTGACACAAGTACTAGGCAGAGGCTTAGCCTCTTGTGGTTCTGAGATTAATGGCATGATTCAACATGATCCACTAGTTTGTTGTGATTGGGACTTCTAGAATTTTTGGTTAGACTATGTTCAAATTGTGATCTATTTATTTCTGATTGCTAACCATGATTATAGATGTGAACCAGCACATCAGACCATTCAAAGTTCTTTATCCCACATGGAAGACGTGAAGTTTATTTTACCAAATGACATACAAGTTGACAGACATAAAAGTAAGTCCTTAATTCTGGTCAAGATGTGTTATTAATGTGAAACAAAATTACTTAGCAAAATATCTGACTACTGTGATTATACTTTCAAACTTACCCTAAACTTTAATATCAAATCATCTATATTAGCCAATGATTCGCTCAAATTACCTGTAATCATTTATGTCTGTCCTATCTTCTAGAAGTATGGAGAACTGGAGCTTACACAATTAACTAAAGTGGTAGAATTTGAGAGGATCACAGTTCTAAATCAGTCTAGGAAGGAAAGTATCAGCCATATCAACCTACTAGGTGGGTATATTGGAATGCAATCATGATCCCTGATTTTGGGGCTTGGTGTAAAAATTGCTACTCTATGAGTAAAGTAAATTAAACAAGAAAGGATTGGTGGAGTGACTCCAGTGGTGGAATACTTGTCTGGCAAACACAACATCAAAACTCAAATCAACTTACTAAAGATAAAATAAGAAAAGGAAAAAAAGAACAACTCATACTGAGCATGCGTTCAATGTAAAGATTTACACTACATTATTGTAGTTATTAATACCATCATTTCTAGGAGCACACACATTTTGTGTGAAGACTAAATGAAAAAAATGACACCCTATATATAAAGCTTTGGTAAAACACGAGTCTAACTCACAATGGTGAACACTTAAGATTGCATGTGCAGTGGTGTTGCAGGGATGTTAAGGTTTATGGAAGTTCATGAACTTGACATGATGAAATTACCTAACCATACATAACCATACAATTAACTGGACAGATACAGTTGATATATATATTACACACACATGTATGTATATATTAAGTGACATATAAATAAAATGAAAAATTTATAAGGAATAGAGCTAGATGCCATGTCTGACTCAAGCAGAAAAGGTCAGATAAGTTGGTGTTAGGGAAATGAACTCTAAGGTATGTATTCAAAAATTTTACTTTCATTCCATTTTTTCTAGTACATTTATAAGTTTAATTCTTTGTTGCTTTTTATGTCCCTCCCCCATGATATAATCCCTGCTTTCACTATATTTTATGTTGTTATAATTTATGGAGGGGAAGGGAAAGAAAATCATTTAAATAGGGATTACAGGTGGACCCATTGCAACAATGAGACGTACAAGTCCTATGTCTAAAATGAACTTTACAACTTTGTTAGCGGGAGGTGGAGGGTCGGGTAGGCTGATGGGGAGAGGATGGGATGGGAAGGGGAATAAAAGGAGGAGGCTACAATGCTTGATAAGATATGTACTCATTATCTTGCCCATGTAATTTTAACCCCTCTGTACAGTATTTTCACTATAAAAAATATGAAGAAAAAGAATCAGCTGCTGTGGACTAAAAGTTTGCGATAATCCTTCTAAATTAATGACTGCACATGTTGTTACATGTCTACCATCCCAACTCCAGAGGACCAGGGCTGGTGAAGGATACCTGTCACAGATAGGAAGACCTCGAATAGCCCAGCAAGAGCTTATATTGAGGCTCTGTTTCAGAAATTCCCAAGACAGAAAGGTGGCTCCTCAGAGCCAGTGAGAGGACACAAGTCGTGGGTCATGGGGCCCTCAGAGGGGTGTCTGACCCGGGGTAGGGGTGGTTTGGGGGCAGCCACTCACCTGTGCTGCTGGGAGAATTTGCTTTAGGATGCTCCAGGTCGAGCGAGCAGTGATGGCAGTGGCATTGCAGACACATGGCCTCAGAGCAAAGAACCTGGGCCAGGGAGCAGGTTGGGGCTCTATGCGGCCTGGCAAGGTGCCATTGCCTGATGTTTGAAATTCCGCACCTTGGGAAGGAGGGAAAGAAGCCAGGGTGAGGGCAGGCATCTCAATTTCCTTCTATATTCCAAAGTTGCCTGGAGTCTCTTCCTCACCACTCAGCCATCTCTACCTTCCTTAATTGCTGGTAGTGGTGTAAACTAACAGAAGGAATCCTGGTGCTACCAGGCAGCATGGAATGTGGGCGTGACCACCATTCTTGTATCTCATTGGTCAGAAAGAACTATGAAAGAATGGGGGTGTGGCCAGAATCCTGTGATCCAAGCAGCATGGGCAGAGTCAAGAAATAGCAGCTCCCCCAGCCCTTTTCTCAGGGAACAATGTCCAATTCAGTTGGATACAAGAGGGTGACCTCATTTAGCTGGATGGTTTCACAGATTGTTGTGTATGTCTGTTTGTTCCCATTCCCAGTCCTTGTACTCAGGATATGTGCACAGTCTGTGAGCTGCTTTTGATCAAGGCTGGCCTTCCACACTAGAGCCACAGTGATTCTGGCTTTGTTGGCACTGAAGTTGGACTTCTTGCCTAGGGTGTCTTCGACTATGATCCTCCCATCACAGCCTTGTAAGTATCAAGGAGGACTGCTGAGAGCCACTGGTGCCTGCCTAATCATTGGTCTTGTTGATGTTCTTGGACAGACTGGTGAGTTCCCTATCCTCGGGTTTAAGTGGTGGGAGCTGTAGCCCACAGTTGGAATCTTCGTCCTGCCACCTCCAAATGGAAGGAGATCCTAAGCAACATATTCCTGTCCATATGATTACCAATGGAATATGATGAATGTCATGATTGAAAGAGCAGTTCTTGAATGATTCTAGGATAAAATTATACACAATTATGTTATAGGACACTGATCGATGTTAGTTAATATTTTATGAGGCATTTAAACAATCACATTAATAAAATGGAGGAATAATGAAATACCTTAGAATTACTATGCTATTACAAACTATAAAGGTGCCATTTTTCTGCCAAGACTGAGACTGGAACTGGTCTTGTTAACTCTGTTGCACTGTGTGGGAAGGGGAAACTGGACTCCGAGAAGTCAAGAAATTCATGTCTATTCTTTAGGCCTGAAATAGATCCCCACCACTAGAAAACATCTTATTCATGTACAATTTACATATATGATTTATATTTATATACATATGTTGACTCCATATTGCATTCAGTGCAGTTATTTTATTTTTTGTTTTATTCATGTATTGACCATTTATTTTGACTATTATGCACATAAAACATTGATTACATTGATTACATAAGATAGAGGTCTGCATATGTATTCCACTTCATACCTGACACCCAGGACTTTCACAGAAAAGGAAAACGTGTGTCACCATCAAGTTCTTACTCCACAATTCATTTTTGGGGAGTGCTGGCATCTGACCTCATGGCCTACAAGCCTACAAGGCCCAATTCATGAATGGTTGAGTGTCAGCACGCCATCCTGGGGCAAATTGAGCTGACAGGCTGTTGCCAGGACCTGAGCTCAAGCCCCAGGGGTTAAAAAAATAAGAACAGATTGACATGCAGATGGAAGTATGCTAAAAAATATGTGTTTTTACAGAGTATCGGAGATGTCTATACATTATTCAGTTTTATAGACTATATTCTTACCAATTCCTGGATATTAGTCATGCGTCCATGTAATTAGTGTTATTGTTTTCATCCTTATACTATTAATGAAATCAATCAGTGTCCTGAAATTATTGTGTTCCTGTAAGTAATAATATTCATTTTATGCTTCATAAATATTAAATAAAATCAATTAGCTTCCTGAAATGTTGCTGTCTAATTTTATAGGAGCATCATTCTTGATCAACTCATCGAACCTTGACATTGATAATATTCCATTGTTCTTCCTATGGATGGGAACCATTTTCTTAGTATCTCCTGCCATTGGTTGGTGTTAGGAGGGGGATTCAAAATCAGGGCCTATGTTGCCATGTGGGCCTATGGCTTCCCAGCTAGTCTGCCAGCCTTCAGCATTGCAAGGTGAAGTACCCTTTGCAAGTGTCATTCAGACCCATGAGGGTCTCCATGCAAAGGAAGAAAACTTAAAAAGGCCACATTTTTCTGTGAATTGCTTTCCCTGAAAGACCTGGGGGTCTAGGATCCCAGAAGCAGCTGTAGATCTAGTGGCTGCACCTGGCCGAGGGTGATCGAAGCTGAGACGGAGTTGCCACAACCTGACTTCAAGCACCATACTGAGAAAAGTAAAATAAAAAATTTAGCTCCCTGACTTGCAATTCACACAGTTTATTCTTACAGGCTTTGGATTTGAACTCAGGATCTGGGTAAATCTTGAGCAATGTGGATGAAGGGGAAGATCATTGTAATTGAAGATAAGAAAGTCAGGCCTCTTCACTAGTTTTAAATTCAAGCCCCAGCCCTGGAAACATACTATATATATTGTAAAGATAGGATTTATACTTACCTATAGATGTTCAGTCCATACATGTTTGGTGGGGTTGTTCCTTGAAATTTTTCTTTTATTCATTTATTTACCATTGATTGTACTATGATGAAACCCATTCCGTTTATTACATTGATGACATCCTATCACAGAACATCTAGATTTGTACAAATGTTCTTCAACATGCCAGGATTCTCAGGATCACCCAGGATATTCAGAGAAAAGGAAAACAAGTTTCACACTTGGCTTCTTACTCTACAACCCACTTGTTGGTAGTGCTGGTATCTGAACTCAGGGCCTAGTAGGACCATTTGTCCAATAAGTCAAGGTGAACACACCAACCTGTGAACTATGGAGCTAGGCCATTCCCAGGATCGGACATTGATCCCCAAGGTGGTCCACTATAGTCATAAATTCATAATTTAAACATACAATCTATATTGACATTCATGTGTCAACAGCGTCTTGTGTTTAGTGAACTTCTCCTTATTTTGTCTCTATTTCATGGAGGTATTGTGTATTTTACTAAATATGGTGACAGGTATAACTTTGCTGACATGGATGACAACCTGTTCCTATGGTTATAGGGTTGCCTATGAATTCCCCTTCTTGGTTAAGACTCAGGACTTTCACAGGAAAGGAAAAGGTGTGCAACAACTGGCCTCTGACATCAGGAATAATTTTTTGTCAGTGCTGGGATTTGAACTCAGGTCTGGGTATCTCTGTTGCACTTTGGGGGAAGGGGAAGCTCACCATCCTTGAAGACTAGAATTTCAGGCCTGGTCTAGGGCCTGATTTGAAGCCCCAGCACTGGACAAAATCGCAAGCCTACCTTTTTTAAACATAGGATCTCTCTTTACCTACAGGAGTGGTATGCATCTTGCATTCAGTGTAGATATTCTTTTTATTTTCTGTCTTATTCATTGATGTATTGTGCATTTTATTGAATATGGTGACAGATATAACTGTGCTGACATGGATGACAACCTATTCCCATGGCTATAGATTTGCTTATATAACATTCTCCATCCTCGATGAGACCCAGGATATTCACAGAACAGGAAAACATATGCAACCTTGGTTTTCTCACATCAGAATGAATCTTTTGGCAGTGCTGGAATTTGAACTCATGGCCTATCAGGCCCAATTGGTGAATGGGTCATGTTTAGCACAGCAGCCTGTTAGCCTCTAAGGAGCTAGGCCATTCCTGGGACCCGAGATTGAGCCCTGGTGGGTGGGCAATATAGTCATAAATTCATAATTAAACAAAGGATCTATATTTCCAAACATGGGTGGGCTGCATCTTGCGTTTGGTGTGGTCATCCTGGCTGAGACCCAGAATTTGCACAGCAAAGGAAGACAGGTGCAATGACTGGCTTCTCACATCAGGGTGAATTTTTGCCAGTGCTGGGATTCGAACTCGGGGCCTAGGTGGCCCAACTGCCCAAACGGTCCATATGATCACACCAGACTGTGAGCCACTAAGGAGATGGGCTCTTCCCAGGAACTGAGTTAAAGCCACAGGGAGGCAAAAATAGTCCTCAATGCATCATTGAAACATGGGGTGTATTTTCACATCCGTGTGCGGACTGCATCATGCATTGAGTGTACTTATTGTGTATATTTTGTATGCTATTGATGGATGTATTGTGTATTTTCTTACGTATATGATGACAGGTATAACTGGACTGACATGGATAACAAGTTATTCCCATGACCACAGGGTGAACCATGCATTCTGTATCCTAGCTGAGACCCAAGACTTGCACAGGAAAGGAAAATAGATGCAACAATTGACTTCTGACACCAAGATGAATCTTTTAGCAGGGCTGGGATTTGAACTCGGGGCCTACCAGGCACAATTGGTGAATGGGTCCACATGAGCACACCAGCCTGTGAGCGACGAAGAGCTAGGCGTTCCCAGTACCTGAGTTTGAGCCCCCCTGGGGGGAGAGTGGGGAGCACAATAGTCATCCATTCAAAAGCTGAAGGTAGAATGCAAATAAGTACATATTTGTATAGAGTAGGATTCTGGTGACCTGTGATGGAATCCAATCTGTGAGTACCTATTTTCTGATGCATCCATTTCATGTATATGATGATTATTGTCATGCTTCATCAACTCTTCTTTACAAATAATCTATACCCCATGAGTCTTATGTATCCTTTCCTACTCACATCATGCATGAACTACTTATTCAAGGATGAGATCTTTCGCATGCCATGGCTCTTCCTAGGTCCAGAAATGAGTATCTCAGGATCTCCCGCCATTCCCTCCTCCTAGGGGGACTGAATTCAAGCCTTAGTCCTGGAAAAAATACTTCTTATATACATTTTAATGATAGGATTTATACTTGCGTTCAGATGTTCAGTCCATATTGTGTTTGGTGCGTTTATAAATTTTATTTCTCATTTTATTCTTTTATTTACCATTTAATGTATTGACTCTGATGACACCTCTACCATTTATTACATTGTTTACATCCTATCAAAAAGAATCTAGATTGTAGATGTGTTTTCCATCATGCTTGGCAATGTGAGGATCTGAACTCAGTGCCTAGCAGGCCCAATTCATGAATGGGTGAGTTTAAGCATGGGAGTCTCTAGCCAATGAAGCTGTCAAGTGGTTCCCAGGCACTGAGATCGACCCCCATGTTTGGCCAAAACAGCGATACATGGATAGGCAGACGGTGGTATACAAATAAATGTATATTGTTAAAGAGTGCCAGAGCCATCTATCTATGATTGAATGACACCTACTACATTCCTACCAACTTTTAGGTATTTATTATACCACCATTGAAGGAATATTATTCTTTTTATGCTTAATAAACTATACGTTAATCAGCATTCTAGGACTATTGCATCCAATTTTAGACTAGATGGATGCATGAACTACTCATTCAATTGGTATTCCCATGCATAGGGATGAGTCTCTTGTGATCTCCTGCCATTGGTGTCAGGACTGGGATTTGAACCCAGGGCTTATGTTGAAAGGTTGGCTTATGGCTTCACTGATAGCTTACCAGAATCAGCAATTGCAGGTCAGGTCTACTTTGTAGCCATGTTATTCAGGCCCAGGATGGTCACCATGCCCCCCAAAATCGTAAAATGCCAGTCTTCTGCAGATCAACACTTTTTGTGCTTTCCAGCTTTTTTTTCTTCCTGCAAGCCCTCTGGCCTAGGATCTCAGGATCGGCTATGGGTCTGGAGACTGCACCACAGCCTAGGGAGATCCAAGCTGAGGAAGTGTTTCCACGACCTGAGTTCAAGTCCCATGGATGGCTAATAAATAAATAAATAAATAAATAAATAAATAAATAAATAAAATATTAATTATTTAACTAAATAAAAAAAAATAAAGCTCCCTGGTTTGGAATTTCTGCCAGTTTTCTTTCCTAGTCTGGGATTAGAACTCAGGGTGTTGGTAAATTTGTAGCAATGTGAGGTAAGAGTTGCCACAACTTGAGTTCAAACCCCGTGCCAACCAAAAAAGAAAAATTAAGTCACTGACCTCGGCAGGGTGAAGTAGTTGTGGAGATGGGAGGGAAGGGATGGTAGGGGGAAAACAAAGAAAGAATCAACAATGCTCAATAGGAAATATACTCATTACCTTGCTCCTGTAACTGTAACCCCTCTGTAAAACACATTTGCAATAAAAAAAAGTACAAAAAATGAGACACAATGTCATTCTCAGAGAAGCACTTTAGAGGTAAGGAAAGGATGTCTGAATAGCTGTACAAATTCCACACTGCTTTATTTTAATGTTCAGTATGGAACTGAGTAAACATAACTGCTTCCATTAAAAAAAAGAAGTCACTGTCTTGGAACTGGGGCCAGTATTTCTGCCACTGCTAGGATTTGAGATCACTGTCCAGGTTACTCTTTTATACCATGGGTGAAGGCGAAGCTCACTGTCCTTGACGAAAAGAAATTCAGGCTAGAGTTCCCAGGGCCTGAATGAAGGCTATGCAATGGAAAAAAATGTTTCTATACATGTTTAATATATGCTATAGACATACATATGTATGTTAATTTCATATTATGATTTTTATTATTGATTTTGTATTTTGTTTTTCTTTTATTCATTTATTGATTGATTATTTTATTTAGTATTGTTATACACATAATATTTATTACAATTTGCACATCTATAATAAAATTATATACAATAATTTAGGATGTTGACACATTTTTATTAATATTTTATTAAGTGTTGAAACATATTACAAAATTAAATGGAAGCATTTGTCACAGTCTTCACATGTTTAGAGTCTCTCCCAAGTATGAGCTTTATACAATCTTTGGACATCTTCCTATTGGTATTTCTTTAAATGATTTATAGTCAGAAACCTTTTCCTGAGGATAGGCAATAAGGGATAAAATTGTAAGAGTGGGGCTAGAAATGTGGCTTAGTGGTAAAGAGCTCACTTAGCATGCATGAATGCCAGGGTTTAATCCTCAGTACCACATACTCAGAAAAAGCCAGAAGCTGTGGTGTGGCCCAAGTGGCTAATCTTGAGAAAAAGGAGCTCAGAGACAGTACCCAGGCCCTAAGATCAATCTCAAGGACTGCCAAAAACAATAGACGAAACGTCAGTGTCTCACACATGGAACTCTAGCTTCTCAGGAGGCTGAGACTTGAAAACCAAAGTTCAAAGACAGCCTAATCAAGGAAAGCCTGTTAGACTCTTATCTCCAGTGAACCTCGAAAAGACCCCATGTGGCACTGTGGCTCAAGTGGTTGAGTGTTCGCCTTGACCTGAGGGTCTAAAGGACAGTGCTCAGGCTTGAGTTCAAGACAAACAATTGGAAAAAATGTGAGGGTTAATCAAGATACTTTTCCTATTCGCTAATTATGAGAACATCCTTTGCAAAATGAACACTAATGTATACCAGAATTGGAGTCAGAGCTTAAGGCTCAAGTGTAACACATCCATATGCCCAGACTCTCAGACTCTATCATTGTAATCTTGTGTCCTACAGGGTTCTTAAATGTCCAATGTTGAAAGGCTTAATATGCTCCCCAAGCCCTTTGTGATATGCAGTTGACTTGTATTGTCAAGGTCATCACAGTTCTGAACATAGCAGAACACCAGTATTTCAGGCCCGTCATCCTAGCTCAGGAGACTGAGGTCTGAGGATCACAGGGTGAAGCCAGCCAAGGCAGAAAATTCTATGACACTCTGACTTCCACTTCTGAAAGGTCAGACGTTCAAGAGCTTCCAGTGTTTCCCTTGGTGATGCGAAGTACTTGGACTCTAAATGTTCTTAGAGTTCTTGAGCTATAGAAGCAAGAAAGAAACATTATTGATCCATACTTCATGTCTGTTCAGCCCTATACTTCATGTTTGTTAGCTTGTTTCTTTCTTTTTTTATTATTGTAGGAGTTGATGTCTGGGCCTGGGTGCTGTTCTTGAGCTCTTCAGCTCAAGTTTTGTGCTCTAACACTTGAGCCAAAAGCCACTTCAGCTTTTCTGGTGGTCCATTGGAGCTAAGTGTCTCAACGACTTTCCTGTCCAGGCTGGCTTTGAACTATGATCCTCAGATCTCATCCTCCTGAGTAGCTAGAATGACAGGCATGAGTGACAAGCACCTAGCTTCCACTTCAGGTTTCTTAGTAGTGAATTGGAGATAATAGACTAATGGGACCTTTTTTGTCTGGGATAATTTGGAACCCAGATCCTCAGATCTCAGCTTCCTGAGAAGGCAGGATGAGAGAAATCAGCTATAGACCCTTAAGCTGTGGCCTTTGCTGCAAAGGAGTCCATGGCTCCATGCAGTGGAGTGCTAATCATGAGCCCAAGAGATAAGGGTGAGAGCTTAGGCCCCTAGTTCAAGGTTCATTACTGAGAAAAAAACAAAACAAACAATTGTCTGTAGTAGACAACTCACTAGTCTTCAGTAACACATAATTTTGTCCCTCCCATGGAGACATATCTGAGCCTCAATATTCTTGTCTGCATTAATCTTCTCAGTGGGGAGATCTTACAAGGACCCAATGAAAGAATGCACCTGGTGGAGGACACAGCACATGGCAGTCTTTGCATGACTCAGCACACAGCATACTGTGAAAGACTCAGAACCCAGCACCAATGCATGACTCAGCACACTGCACCCTGTGAAGGACTCGGCAAATAGCACCATGTGCAGGACTCAGCAGAGAGTACCCTATGGAGGACTCATCACATAGCTCTGTTCCAAAAGCTGTCATTAGACTTAGGGTGCTCTAATCAATATCACCATTCTTTGAGGAACATTTCACAAACCACACAAGTTCACACCTAAGTGTTTATTGGGATGTTTTATTAGGGGGCGGTGCTTAGTCATGGAGCTTGAGCTTAAAGCTTGGGGATATTATTGTTCTAATAACATTTGCACAAGGCTAGAACTCTACCACTTCGAGCCATATTTCAAAGAGGCTAGCAGACTTCCCGCCAGGTTTTAAAGCCCCAGAGCAGACAGGATATCGGGGGTAAGCCAGGGTAAGCCAGGATGATGGGGGTACCCATGGAGCTGGGTTGCAGCAGTTTATATCTGGCTAAGTCAGGTGAGGTGGCAGCTGTCAGCACCAAACTCCTAGCTTGCTCTGTCGTGTGGTATTTGAAGTACTGTCCTTATATAGTTGCAGTTAGAACATAGTACCTCTTTTTGGCGGCAGTCCTGGGGCTTGAGTAAGGGCTTTGACACTGTCCCTAAGCATTTGTGCTCAAGGGTAGAACTCAATAGATTGAAAGACAGCAGAACTTCCGGGTTTTCTGTTTATGTGGCACTGAAGAATCGAACCCATTGCTTCATGCTCATTAGGTGAGCACTTAACCACCGAGCCCCAGGAGTGAAGGAGGTATAAATAGATAGAGATTGATATATATAAGCATTATATACACAGAAATATGTCTGTATATTATTATTTTATAGATATTACTACCAATTATTACTTATTAAATTATGTCTCCATTTAATGATGTGTCCCAGATAATAATTAGTAAAGCATTAACTAAATTACTCAATATCCTATTATTGTTTATCACATATGTACATACATCCCTACACATAATTTCATATTTTATAGAATGAGACAGATGTCTATACATTATTAAATTATGCATCATGTGTTACTACCAATTATTAGGTATTTATGTTTCCATGACATTTTTATTCTGGTAATACTTAATAAAATTTTAAACTTAAGCCACATCCTATAGTTTTTGTTTGTAATTTTATCCTAGAATGATTCACTAATAATTCAGTCTGTTTTTCATTTATTCTAGTGACAACTCTTCCACCTATGACATTTTTTACATTTATGACATCCAATTACATAACATATAGATTTGCATCTGAATTATACATCCTACCTGTCACCGAGCACTTTCAAAGAAAAAGAAAACATGTGTCACGCTCGGCTTCTCACTCTAAGATTACATTTTTGGCAGTGGTGGGATCTAACTCAGGGCCTAGAAGGCTCGATTCATGAATGACTGACTGTCAGCACAGCAGCCTCTAGCCAATTCAGCTGCCAGGCACTTCCCAGGCCCTGAAATCGAACTCCATATGTTGACCCCATATTGTGCTTAGTGTACTTATTCATTTTATTTTTTGTTCTATTCATTTATTTACCATTTATTTTATTGACTGTTATTACACATGAAATATTTATTACAGTTATTACATAGGATATAGATTTGCCTATGTATGAAACTTCACATCTGATTCCCAGGACTTTCACAGAAAAGCAAAACATGTGTCGCCATGGGTTTCTTACTGCACGATTCAATTTTTGTTAGTGTTGGCATCTGAAGTCACAGCCTACAAGGCCCAATTCATGACTGGATGAGTGTCAGCATACCAGCCTGAGGCATATTGAGCAGACAAGCATTTACAGAACTTGAGATCCAGCTCTAGGAGTTGACAAAATTAGAACAGATTGATATGCAGATGGTAGAACAAAAATAATTATTGATTTTTATAGAGTGCCAGAGATGTTTATACATTATTCAGTTATATAGGCTACATTCCTATCAATTCTTGGGTATTTAGTATACCTCCATGTAATTAATAGTATTGTTTTCATCCTTAATTATTGATTAAATCAACCACTGTCCTGAAACTATTGTGTCCATGTCATTAACAGTATTCTTTGTATGTGTCAAAAATATTCATCAAAATCCATTATCCTCCTAAAATCACTCTATTTATATAGTAGTAATCAGAAACAATTACTTCAACCTTGCCATTCATAATCTTCCATTGGTATTCCTATGAATAGGAATGAGAGACTTAGAATCTCCCTCCATTGGTAGGGGTCAGGACCCGGCTTCAAAAACAGGGCCTATATTGCCATGTTGGCCTATGTCTTCCCTGGTAGTCCACCAGCCTTCAGTAATGCCAAGTTACCAACATTCTTCAACCAGGTCATTCAGACACAGGATGGTCACCTAGCAAAGAAAACAAATGTAAAACTGGTAGCCATCTGCAAGTTGCCAGTTTTTTTTTTCCCTGTGTCGCATTAATTTTTTTTTCTTGTCATCCTCTGGGTCCCAGGAACCCAGATTCAGCTGTGGTTCCAGTGGATGCACCCCAGCCTAGAGTGATCAAAGCTGAGGCAGAATTGCCATGAGCTGAATTCAAGCCCTGTGCTTGACA
This sequence comes from Dipodomys merriami, assembly GCF_024711535.1. Lineage (NCBI taxonomy): Eukaryota > Metazoa > Chordata > Mammalia > Rodentia > Heteromyidae > Dipodomys > Dipodomys merriami. The sequence goes on along the minus strand of NW_027206357.1, from coordinate 1,928,041 downwards.
AAAGAAAAATACCTACCTACCTACCTACCTACCTACCTACCTACCTACCTACCTACCTACGTACCTACCTACCTACCGACCTACCTACCTACCTACCGACCTACCTACCTACATACATACATACAAAAATTATGAGGCTCCTTGGCTTGGAATTCGTACCATTTTTTATGCCAGGCCTGAGATTTGAACTCAGGGTCTGGGTAAATCTGCAGCACTGTGGGGGATGTGGTAGATCACCATTCTGGAAGACAAGAAAGTCAGGCCTGTTTCTAGGGCCTGAATTCAAGTCCTAGCACTCGAAAAAATAATATTCGTATATATTTTAAGTACATGAATCTTATTGACCTACACATTTTTACTGCATGTTGCAGTTAGTGTATTCATTTTATTTTGTGTTTTGTTTCTTACATATTTTAGTGAATATGATTACACATACAATATTTTTGCATCCTATTACATAAGACATAGATTTGCCTATGCATTCTACATCATTCCTGAGTCCCAGGAATTTCACCGATAAAGAAACCAAGTGGGACAATTGGCTTTCCACCAGGATTAAGTTTTTGGAAGTTCTGTGAATTGAACTCAGGGCCTAGCAGGCCCACTTCATGAGTGGGTAAATGTTAGCACACCAGTCTGATGCAAGAGAAGTTGGCAGGCAAATTTGAGGACCTGAGATCAAGCCCTAGGAATGGCCAATATATAAACAGATAGATGATTAGACTGCGCTCTGTGTGTGTGTGTGTGTGTGTGTGTGTGTGTGTGTGTGTGTGTGTGTGTGTGTGTGTGTATGTGTGAGTGTGTGTGTTGTGAGCTGCTTTCAATCAGGGCTATCCCTCTACCACTGAAGCTACACAGCTCTACTTCTGGCTTTGTTGGCACTGAAGTTGGAGAGGGATCTCAAGGACTTTCCTGCCTAGTGTGAGTTTGACTATGATCCTCCTATCACAGCCTTGTAAATATTAGTAAGGACTCCTGAGAGCCACTGGTGCCTGCCTAATCATTGGTCTTGCAATTCTTGGACAGACCAGTGAGTTCCCTATCCTTGAGTTAAAATGGTGGGAGCTGGAGCCCACAGTTAGAATCTTGGTCCTGCCACCTCCAAATGGAAAGAGATCCTTAGAAACACATTCCTATGTATATGAATACCAATGCAACATTATGTATGTTATGATTGAATGGGCAGCTCTTAAATAATTCTACGATAAAATTATACACAATTATATTATAGGACACTGATCGATTTTAATCAATACTTTATGAAGCATTTAAACAATCACATTAATTAAATGGAGGCATAATGAAATACCTAAGAATTGGGCATCACATAGTATAAAGGTGCCATTTTTTCTGCTAGGACTGGGATTGGAACTCATGGTCTGGGTAACTCTGTGGCACTGTTTTGAAAGGGGAAGCTAGCCTTCTTGAAGCCAAGAAATTCATGTCTGTTCCTTACGTCTGAAATCTATCCTCAGTACTAGAATACATACTATTTGTGTACATTTTAAGTATATGATTTATATTTACATACATAAGTTGACTCCATATTGATTCAGTGTAGTTATTAATTTTATTTTTGTTTTATTCATGTGCTTGTGGGGCACATGGGCAGCAATGATGGTGCTGAGAGGAAGTTGAGTGGGCACAGCCCAATTGTTTACCTTAAAATCTGATTGGATATAGCTTAGGTGCATGATAAGGTGTGACCTTTACAGTGATTGGTTGGTTCCTTTCCCTCCCCTTCCATGCCTCGCAATTTTTTCCCTTTAAATGGTGCTTGCTGTGTGGTAATAAACGAGTTCATGCTTGACTTGACTCCCCACTGTGTCTGAATGTCTCCCTGGCTAAGGGAGACTGGGGAATGGCAAGTGGCGCACTTACCTTTCCTTGGGCCCCATACACCTTTCAGGGGCAAACAAAGACCCAACATGTATTGACTGTTTATTTTATTGACTAATATGGCACATAGAACATTGGTTACATTGATTAAATAGGATATAGATCTGCATATGTATTCCACTTATACCTGACACCCAGGAATTTCACAGAAAAGGAAAACATGTGTCACCATCAGTTTCTTACTCCATGATTCATTGTTTGGGCATGATGACATCTGAACTCAAGGCCTACAGGGCCAAATTCATGAATGTGTGTGTGTCAGCATGCCATCCAGGAACAAATTGAGCTGATAGACAGTTGCCAGGATCTGAGATCGAGTACCAGTTGTTGACAAAATAAGAACAGATTGACACACAGATTGTAGTACACTAATAAATACATATACATTTACAGAGTGCCAGAGATGTCTATCCATTTTTCACTTATATATACTGCATTCCTACCAATTCTTGGGTATTTATTATGCCTCCATGTAATTAATATTATTTTTTTATTGTGAAAATAATGTAGAGAGGGTTACAATTACATGGGCAAGATAATGAGTACATTTTTTTATCAAGCATTGTAGCCTCCTCCTTTGTTTCCACTTCCCATCCCTTCCCATCCTCCCCTCTGCCTCCTCACCCCATCCTCCCTGCGCCTTCATCCTCCCCCCCCACACCAAAGTTATAATGTTTGTTTTCGACATCACGACTTGTACATCTCTTTTTTGCAATGGGTCCATCTGTATTCCTATTTAAACGATTTGTTTTTCTCCTTCCCCTCCACAAATTATACTGACATAAAGTACAGTGAAAGCAGGGGTTATACTGTGGGGGAAGGACATACAAAGCAACAAAGAAACAATCTTATAAATGTGTTAGAAACAATCGCATGAAAGAAAAAGAAAAACATTTGAGTACATATCTTAGGGTTCATTTCCCTAATATCACCTTATCTGACCTTTTCTGCTTTACTCAGACATATACTAGTGGGATAGGGTACTAGCCTTGAGCTGAAGAGCACCCAGGCCCAGAGTTCAGACCCCAGGATCCACAAAAATAAATAAATAAATGTAATTTTTTTCGTTTTATTTTTTTAAATATATATATATATATATATTTTTATTGTAAAGATACTATACAGAGGGTTACAGTTACATGAGTGAGGTAATGAGTACACTTCCTCTTGAACATTGTTCCCCCTCCATTGTTTTCCCCCTACCATCCCCTCCCTCCCTCCCTTCCCCGAGGTTCTATTTTTTTTTTGATTGTGATTAAGTGATTACATAATTTCCGGAATTTCACAGTATTGTGGAGTAATGATGCTCATTTAAAGTTACAAGTTCATTCTAACTTTCCTGGAGCAAATTGTCTATCACAGTCTGTAACATATAACGGTGTTCACATGTTATATACCATATATGTGATCAGCAGCATGGGGATATTTACTAGTGGTTCAACCAGATGAGTGGGAGTTCTTTTTTTTTTAAGTCCTGTTAGTTTTGTCGTATCACCTAACATTTTGGATTTATCATCCACTTATCAGGGAGACCATGTACGGTTTGTCTCTTCGTTCCTGGCTTACCTCGTTCAACATAATTCCTTCTAGCTCCATCCATTTCCCTGCAAATGCCATTATTTTGTCATTTCTAATGGCTGCATAATATTCCATTGTGTATAGATACCACAATTTTTGGATCCATTCATCTGTGGTGGGGCATCTGGGTTATTTCCATATCCTAGTTTTGTGAACAGTGCTGCAATAAACATGGAGGTGCATGTGTCCTTGTATATTGGTTCCTGTTGTTCAGGGTAGATGCCTCGAAGTGGTATGACGGGGTGGTAAGGGAGGTCAATCTTTAGCTTTCTTTTTTTTTAATTTTATTTTATTTTATTTGTGTACATACTGTACAGAGGGGTTACAATTGCATGGGCAGGATAATGCGTACATTTCTTACCAAGCACTGCAGGCTCCTCCTTTGTTTACCCTTCACATCACTTCCCAGCCTCCCCCCTCCCCCCCAATCCCCATCCTTCTCCTTCCCCCCTCCCCCTCCCCCGCACCAACATTGTAAAGCTCATTTTGGATAAATGTTATTATTTTTATCTTTAATAAAGTATTAAGTAAATCAGTGCCCTGAAATTATTGCGTCCCTGTGAGAAATAATATTCTTTTAATGTTTCATAAGATATTAACTAAAATCAATCAGCCGACTGAAATCATGAAGTCTAATTGTGTACAAGTATCATTCATGAGCATGTCATTCAACTCTGACAGTGAAAATATTCCATCATTATTCCTGTGGATGGGAACGAATTTCTTAGTATCTCCCACCATCTGGAAGTGGCATGACTGTATTTGAACTGTAGGCCTATGTTGCTGTGCTGGACTATGGCTTCTCCAATAGCTCTCAATTAAAAAAAATATTTAGCTCGCTGGTTTGCAATTCATGACATTTTTTTCTGCCAGGCCTGGGATTTGAACTCAAGGTCTGGGCAAATATGCAGCACCGTGACGGAAGGGAATCTGAACATGCTTGAAGACAAAAGTCAGGACTGTTCCCTAAGTCTGAATTCAAGCCTCAGGGCTGGAAAATATACTCCTTATATCCATTTTAAAGATAGGATTTATACTTCCATACAGCTAGTCAGACCATATTTTGTTGGGTGTGGTTATTCATATTATTTCTTGTTTTATTCATTTATTTACCATTTATTTCATTGATTCTGATTACCCCTCTACCATTTATTACATTGTTTACATCCTATCACAGCATCCAGATTTGTAAATATGTTCTCTATCATGCCTGAAACCCAGGACTCTGACAGAAAAGGAAAACATGTGTCACACTTGGCTTCTTACTCCAACATTAAATTTTTGGCAGTGCTGGGACGTGAACTCAGGGTTTAGCAAGCCCAATTCATGAATGGATAAGTGTGAGCATGGCAGCCTCTAGCCAATGAAGCTGTCAGGTGGTTCCCAGGTGCTAAGATCCAGCTCCAGGTTTGGCCAAAACAGTGATACATGGATAGGCAAAGGGGGTATACAAATAAACATATATTAGTAAGGAGTGCCAGAGCCATCTATCTATTTTTGAATGACACCTAAGACATTCCTGCCAACTCTTAGGCATTTATTATACCGCCATTGAAGGAATATTATTCTTTTCATGCATAATAACCTATTAATTAAGATCAATCAGCGTCCTAGGATTATTGCATCCAATTTTAGACTAGACCGAAACATGAACTACTCTTTCAATTGGTATTCCTATGCATAGGAATGAGTCTCTTGTGATCTCGTGCCATTGGTAGGTGTCAGTACTGGGATTTGAACCCAGGGCCTATGTTCACAGGTTGGCCTATGGATTCCCTGATAGCATGCCAGCCTTCAGAGATGGCAGGTCAGGTCCACTTTGCAGCCATGTTATTCAGACCCAGGATGGCCACTGTGCAAAGAAAAAAACAGAAAACCCTCAGCCCTCTGCAGCTTGCCACTTTTTGTGCTATGCTAAGTTTTTTTTTTTTCTTCCTGAAAACCCTCTGGGCCTAGGATCCCTAGAATGGCTATGGGTCGGAGGATGCCCCACCCTACGGCGATTGAAGCTGAGGCAGAGTTGCCATGACCTGAGTTCAAGCCCCATGTTGGCAAAATACAGAATAAATAAAAAATTAATTAATTATTTAACTGAATTAAAAAAGAAATAAGCTCCCTTGTTTTGAATTTCTACCAGTTTTCTTTCCTCGCCTGGGATTTGATCTCAGGGTCTTGGTAAATATGTGCCAATGTGAGGGAAAGTGCATATTTGTCACTACTTGAGTTCAAACCCCATGCAAATCCAAAAATAAAAATTAAGTCACTGAGCTCGTCCGGGGGAGTAGTTGTGGAGATGGGAGGGAAGGAATGGTAGGGAGAAAACAAAGGAGGAGGCAACAATGCTCAATAGGAAATGTACTCATTACCATGCTCATTTAACTGAAACCTCTCTGTACAACATTTTTACAATAAAAAAATGAAAGAAAGTAGTGCTCAGACAAGCATTTTGGGGTTAAGAGAAAGGTGTCTGATAGATGTGCAAAATTCTACACTGCTTTTTTTTTAATGTTCAATATGTAACTGAATAAACAAAACTACTTCCATTAAAAAAAATTAAGTCACTGTCTTAGAACTGGGGCCAGTATTTCCATCATTGCTGGGATTTGATCTCACCATCAAGGTAACTATTTTGCATCATGGGTGAAGGCAAAGCTCACTGTTCTAGAGGATAAGAAATTCAGGCTAGAGTTGCCAGCTTCTGAATGAAGGCCCTGCAATGGAAAAATATTTCTATATAGGTGTAATATATGATATATATTTACATATGTATGTTTATTATATATTATAATTTTTATTGATTTTGTATTTATTTTATTTTTTACTTTTCATTTACTTATTGTTTATTGTATTTAGTATTATTATACACATAATATTTAGTACATGTTGTACATCTATTATAAATTTATACACAATAATTTAGGACAGTGACTCGTTTTTCATTAATTAAGTGTTGAAACATGATACATAATTAAATGGAAGCATTTGTGACAATCTTCACATGTTTAGGGTCTCTCCTAAGTATGAACTTTGCTTCTTTATCTTTAGAACATTCCTATAAGAATTTCTTTAGATGATTTTTCCTCAGAACCCTTTTCTTGGGGATAGTCAAGTGGAGGGATAAAATGGTAAGGGTGGGGCTAGAAATGTAGCTTAGTGGTAGAGAGCTGGCTCAGCATGCTTGAATGGTAAGGTTTGAATCTTCACTGACACATACTCAGAAAAAGCCAGAAGCTGTGGAGTGGCTCAAGTGGTACAGCGCTAGGCTTGAGAAAAAGGAGCTCAGAGACAGTACCTAGGCCCTTAGTTCAAGCCGCAGGTCTGGCAAAAACAGCAGGCAAGTTGCCTGTGGCTCACAACAGGAACCTTAACTTCTCAGGAGGCTGAGATCTGAAGATCACAGTTCAAAAACAGCCTAAGCAAAGACAACCTGTTAGACTCTTATCTCCAATGAACCACAAAAAGACCACATGTGGTACTGTGGGTCAAGTGGTAGAGTGTTCACCTTGAGCTGAAAGGCTCAGCGACAGTGCCCAGGCTTGAGTTTGAGACACAAAACTGGACAAAAGTCAGGGTTAAGCAAATTACTTTTCCTATTTGTTAATTAGGAGAACATTATCTGGAAAAATGAATGTTCATGTACACCAGAACTGGAGTTAGAGCTCATGGTTCAAGTGTAGCCCATCCATATGCATAGCCTCTCAGACTCTAGCATTATAAACTTGTGTCTGAAAGGTCCAATGTTGAAAGGCCTAATATGCTGCCCAAGCCCTTTGTGATAAGCAGTTGAATTTTAAGGCCAATGTTATTACAGTTCTGAACCTAGCAGAGCACCAGTAGCTCATGTCCATCACCCTAGCTCAGGAGGCTGAAGTCTGAGGATCACAGGATGAAGCCAGCCAGGGCTGGAACGTCTATGACACTCTGACTTCTATTGCTGACATGTCAAATGTTCAAGAGCTTCCTGTGTTTCTCTTGGTAATGAGAAATTACTTGCACTCTAAATGTTCTTAGAATTCTTGAGTTATAAAAGCAGGCAAGAAACATCATTGACCAATCCTGGGTTCACATGAAGTTCTCAGCTTCTAAGCCCTAGCACTGTTAGCAGGAAAAACTCCAGTGTAACAATATTTGAAGGCAGAAAATAGTTTCAAAAGCCAGACTAGGCGAAGAGACCTAGGCCTATAGGATTAGGAGGCAGAATTTACACACGCAACAGGTAAGTGAGCTGCAAAACCACTTCATTCATTCCAGACACGGCCACCAATGAGGGGTAACCTGAAACACTTGTCAGAGTTACACAAAGATCAGGCTTTTCTCGGCCTCTTCAAACAATGACTAATTAACCTTCCTCCCTCAGGGGAAGGGAACCCAATGCTACCTTTAGGTTAACAATAGAGAGCCTTACAATTTGGTCGTAGGGAGTGGGGTTTTTTATTGTGAAAATACTGTACAGAGGGTTTACAATTACATGGGCAAGATAGTGAGTACATTTCTTATCAAACATTGTAGTCACCTCCTTTTTTTACCCTTCCCATCCCTTCCCATCCTCCTTCCCGCCCCACCAAATCCCCCCCCCCAAGTTGTAAAGTTCGTTTTTGACATGACAACTTGTACTTCTCATGGTTGCAACAGGTCCACCTGTATCCTTATTTAAATGACTTGTTTTTCCCCTTCCCCTCCACAAATTATACCGATATCAAATACAGTGAAAGCAGGGGTTATACTGTGGGGGAGGGACATACAAAGCAACAAAGAAATAGTCTTATAATTGTGTTAGAAACTAATGCATGAAAGAAAAAAAACATTTAAAATACATATCTTAGGGTTCATTTTCCTAACATCACCTTATCTGGCCTTTTCTGCTTGACTCATACGTATACTAGGTATTGCAAATAAGGAAAATCATGGGACCTATGTTTTTTGGGCCTGGCTTACTTCACTTAATATAATTTTTTCCAAGTCTTTCCATTTCCTAACAAATGAGGCAATGTCATTCTTTCTGCTGGAGGCATAGAATTCCATTGTGTATATGTACCCCATTTTCATGATCCATTCATCTACTGAGGCACATCTGGGTTGGTTCCAGATCTTAGCTATGGTAAATAATGCTACTATATGCTGATATAAAGGGGATAAAAATAGGGAAAGAAGAAATAAAACTCTCCCTCTTTGCAGATGACATGATCTTGTATTTAAAGAATCCCATAGGCTCCACTCCCAAATTAATCAAGCTGATTCAAAACTTTGGCAAAGTAGCAGGGTATAAAATTAACCTCCCATAATCAATGGCTTTTCTGTATGCCAACAATGAGAAAAGTGGGGCTGAAATTACGAAAGCAACTCCATTTGTAATAGCCCCACAAAAAAAAATACCTAGGAATTAATAAAGAAGTGAAGGACCTCTATGATGAAAACTTTAAAATCTTGGAAAAGGAAATCAAAACAGAGCTTAGAAAATGGGAAAAACTCCCATGCTTTTGGATTGGATCAAAACAACTTGGTACTGGCAAAAGAACAGACATCAGGACCAATGGAATAGAATTGAAAACCTAGAAATGAACCTATAGACCTATAGCCATCTAATCTTTGATAAGGGAGCTAAAAAAACTAGAATGAAAGAAAGACAGCCTCTTCAGTAAATGGTGCTTACAAAATTGGTTAACTACTTGTAGAAAACTAAAGGTAGATCCTTATATATCACACTGCACCAGAATTAACTCCAAATGGATCAAAGTCCTTGGAGTCAAAGCAGACATTCAGCAACATTGAAGGATGGAATAGGAGAAACCCTAGGTCTCCTTGGTGCAGACCAAAATTTTCTTAATAGAGACCCAGAAACACAACAATCAAAAAAAGGTTGGACAAATGGGATTGCATGAAGTTCCAGAGCTTCTGCATGGCAAAGCATATAGATAGCAAGATCAATAGAAAGCCCACTGATTGGAAGAAGATGTTCACTAGCCATACAACGGACAAGGGTCTCATATCTAAAATATACTTGGAACTCAAAAAATTAAATCCTCCAACAACAAATCCTCAAAGAAACAACTGCCCAATAAGTAAGTGGGCGAAAGGCTTAAAGAGAAACTTCTCTGAAGAAGAAAGAAGGATGGCCAATAGACACATGAAGAAATGCTCAACCTCCCTAGCCATAAAAGAAATGCAAATCAAAATAACATTGAGATACCACCTCACCCCAGTTAGAAGGGCAAAAATCAAGAACAATAGATGCAGGAGGGGATGTGGACAGAAGGGAATCCTACTTCATTGTTGGTGGGAGTGTAAACTTGTTCAACCACTTTGGAAAGTAGTATGGAGGTTCCTCAAAAGACTCCACATATTGCTCCCCTATGACCCAGCAGTCCCACGTTTGGGCATTTACCAGAATGTTTACAAACAAGACCACACTAAAGCTACCAGCACAACTATGTTTATTGCAGCATTATTTACCATAGCTAAGATCAGGAGTGGGTTTTTGACTCTCCATCTGTCAGATTTGAAGGCCCTTCTACCTTTGCCAGTCCATTCTCCTTTCTTCATTCTCCACATCATTAAGGCAAATCCCCAGTCCAAGGAGAGTCAGAGCCCTTTCTATTCTGGCTCCAAGCACCTGAGTTAGAAACTGGCTCTGCCCTCTTGACTCTGGGGCCCTCGGCTGCCTGAGAAATGGGAAAGATACAGTCTTCCTGTTCTGTGGTTGTGTGAAGGCCATGTTGGTGTCCTGGCACACTGAAGAAGACGTCATGACTGGGAAGTGTTCCCTTCTTTCCGCCTGACATCCAAGTCCAATTCTGGATTTTTCTTGAATGTGCTACTGAGGAATCAAACCCAGGGCTTCTTGCATGCTAGACAAGCACTCTCTCACTAATCCACATTCCGAGCCCCCTCATTTTTTTCTAAATGGTAGTTTTTACATAATTATGCTACCATTTTATGTCCCCAATTTTAATTGTCTGAATACTGGTTGCTTCTAAGAAACCTGATTTTCTCTTCCCCTGCTGGGTTTGTGCCTGTTCCTGCATTGGCCTCATAATAAAATGTAAATAAAGGCTGCTGAGGGTGATCTGCTTTAGGCAGATGGCTGCACAGATTGTTGTGTATGTCTGTTTGTTGACACTCCTGGACCTTGAACTCAGGATCTGGGCACAGTCAATGAGCTGCTTTACTTAAGGCTAGCCCTCCAACACTGGAGTCATATGGCTATACTTCTGGCTTTGTTGCTCTTGAAGTTGGACTAAAGGACTCTTCTGCCTAAGGTGACTTTGACCATGATCCTCCTATCACAACCTTATAAGCATCAAAGAGGACTTTTGAGAGCCACTGGTGCCTGCCTAATCATTGTTCTTGTTGTTATTCTTGAACACACCAGTGAGTTCCCTATCCTCGGGTGGGATCTGGAGCCCACAGTTTGAATCCTGGTCCTGCCACCTCCAAATGGCAGGAGATCCTAAGAAACTCATTCCTATCCATCTGAATACCAATGGAATGTGATGTATGTCATGATTGAATGGGAAGTTCTTAAATGAATCTAGGATAAAATAGTAAATAATTAGATTATAATACACTGAACAATTTTAATGATTACTTTATGAAACATTTAAACAATCACATTCATTAAATGGAGGCATAATGAAATACCACAGAACTGGGTGTCACATGAATAGAGGTGCCATTTTTTCTGCCAGGACATTATTTAGTTAATTTTTATATCCCATTTTCTGAATGTAATTTGTTATATGAACCTAGGATATATTATAAATCAATTATTCAAACAGTTTTATCAGAAATGTTTATAGCGAAATATAGAGATAAATCCAAGTTATATATATTTTGAAGACTTTGCTTGGTTACTCCTCTTCTCATATTCCCCATTCCTTCATGAGAATAATACACATTCTAAGGTAATGCTTAGAATGTTTTGATGAGATAGATTGACTTTAACCCATGAGTTACTCTATGCTGCATTTTGTTTACTTTATATCCAGAAAAGCTAAATTCTTACTTTATCGTTTTCCTTAGGCTTTATACTCAGATTTAATCTCTGATGTGTGACAAATAAAGATATAAACATTTTTTAACAGTGGATAAATTTAGGATGAGGAATCTAGGTACAATATAACTCATGCAGATAGGCCTTATAAGTCATGAGACCCTGGTATCAAAATGTTAACCAATGCTTACTGGTGACATGCTTATGAGATTTTTTGTATTATAAACAGTGGTTATTAGAATGTTTTTGGAATCAAAATCCTTTCATGGGTTAGGAACAGAAGAGAGACATTATACACAGAACAAAATTTAAGGACGCATTCAAAATTAGTTACCAAGGTATACATCATGTAACACAATATTTTGAAAATGCAAACTAAAGGGAATAATTTATGAAAAACATCAACATTTACAATAAATTCAGAATCACTATGACTGATTTTTCTCTTATCTCAGTTGCAATATGGATTACATAATGACTTTTCTCGTGATATGTCTAGTTAAGCCTAAGGGTTCATTTTCCTGACATCACATTATCTGACCTTTTCCACTTGACTCATACATATACTAGATATTTCAAATAAGGGAAACCATAGGACCTATGTTTCTTTGGGCCTGGCTTACTTCACTTAATATTATTTTTTCCAAGTTTTTCCATTTCCTAACAAATGGGGCAATGTCATTCTTTCTGATGGAGGCATAGAATTCCATTGTGTATATATACCCCATTTTCTTGATCCATTCATCTACTGAGGGGCATCTGGGTTGGTTCCATACCATAGCTATGGTAAATAATGCTGCAATAAACTTAGATGTGTTGGTAGCTTTAGTGTGGTCTTGTTTGTAAACATTTGGATAAATGCCGAAAAGTGGGATTACTGGGTCATAGGGGAGCTCTACGTGAAGTCTTTTGAGGAAACTACATACTGCTTTCCAAAGTGGTTGAACAAGTTTACATTCCCACCAACAATGAAGTAAAGTTCCCTTCTGTCCGCATCCCCTCCAGCATCTGTTGTTGTTAGAGTTCTTGATTTTTGCCATTCTAACTGGAGTGAGGTGGTACCTCAATGTTGTTTTGATTTGCATTTCATTTATGGCTAGGGATGTTGAGCATTTCTTCATGTGTATATTGGCCATCCTTCTTTCTTCTTCAGAGAAGTTTTTCTTTAAGACTTTAGCCCACTTATTTATTGGGCAGTTGTTTCTTTGAGGATTTGGTGTTGGGGGATTTAATTTTTTGAGTTCCAAGTATATTTTAGATATGAGACCCTTGTCCATTGTATGGCTAGTGAAGATCTTCTCCCAATCCGTGGGCTTTCTATTGATCTTGCTAGATATGTCCTTTGCCATGCAGAAGCTCTGCAACTTCATGCAAATCCATTTGTCCAACCTTTCTTTGATTTGTTGTGTTTCCGGTTCTCTATTCAGAAAATTTCGGCCTGAGCCAAGGAGACCTAGGGTTTCTCCTATTCCATCCTGTAATGCTTTCATATTGTTTGCTTTGGTTCTGAGGTCTTTGATCCATTTGGAGGAGATTGTAGTGCAGGGTGATATATAAGGATCTAGCTTTAGTTTTCTACAAGTAGTTAACCAATTTTGCCAGCACCATTTACTGAAGAGGCTGTCTTTCTTCCATTCTATTGTATTAGCTCCCTTATCGAAGATTAGATGGCTATATGTCTTTTGGTTCATTTCTGGGTTTTCTATTCTATTTTATTGGTCCTGAGGTCTGTTCTTATGCCAATACCAAGCTGTTTTGATTACTAAGGCTTTATAATAGAGTTTGAAATTTGGTATTGATGTGTTTCCATTGAAGAGCGTTTTTGCTATTCAGGGTCTTTTATTGTTCCATATGAATTTTTGGATTGCCTTTATATTTCCTTGAAGAATGAGGTTGGAATTTTGATAGGTATCCCATTGAATTTGTAGATAGCCTTGGGAAGTATTGCCATTTTCACGATGTTAATCTTTCCAATCCAGGAGCATGGGAGGTTTTGCCATTTTCTAAGTTCTGTGTTGATTTCCTTTTACAAGATTTTAAAGTTTTCATCATAGAGGTCATTCACTTCCTTCGTTAAGTTAATTCCTAGGTATTTTATTTTTTGTGGGGCTATTACAAATGGAGTTGCTTTCCTAATTTCAGCCCCACTTTTCTCATTGTTGGCATACAGAAAAGCCACTGATTTTGGGGCATTCATTTTATACATTACTATTTTGCCAAAGTTTTGAATCAGCTTTAGTAATTTGGGAGTGGAATCTATGGGATTCATTAAATACAAGATCATGTCATCTGCAAAGAGGGAGAGTTTGATGTCTTCTTTCCCTGTTTGGATCCCCGTTATGTTTGAATCTTGTCTTATTGATGTAGCTAGGCATGCTAATACTAGATTGAAGAGAAGTGGAGAGAGTGCACATCCTTGTCTTGTTCCTGAGTTAAGAGGAAATGGCTTTAGTTTTTCATCAGTAAGTATAATGCTGGCTGTAGGTTTATCATATACAGCCTTTATTGTATTGAGGAATGTTCCATGGATTTCTAATCTTTCCAAAACCTTCATCATAAAGTGGTGTTGGATCTTGTCGAATGCTTTTTCTGCATCTATTGAGATAACCATGTGGTTCTTATTCTTGCTCCTGTTGATGTGATGAATAATATTAATTGATTTGCGTATATTGAACCAGCTTTGCATCCCTGAAATGAATCCTGTTTGATCATGGTGTATGATTTTTTGGATGAATTGTTGAAGTCGATTGGCCAAAATTTTGTTGAGAAGTTTTGCATCAATGTTCATCAAAGATATAAGTCTATAGTTCTCTTTCTTTGATGAATCCCTGCCAGGTTTTGGGATGAGGGTTATAATGGCTTCATACAATGTGTTTGGTAGTGAACATTCTCTTTTAATTTCATTGAAGAGTTGGAGGAGTATTTGTGTAAGCTCAGCTTTGAAGGCCATGTAAAATTCCGCTGTAAATCCATCTGGTCCTGGACTTTTCTTAGCTGGAAGGTCTCTTATTGCTGGTTCTATTTAAAAGATTGATATGGGCATGTTAAGATGGTGTAACTCATCTTGGTTTAGTTTTGGCATTTCAATATTTGCTAGGAAATGATTAATTTCTGTTAAATTCTCAAACTTATTAGCATAAAGTTTTGAGAAGTATTCCCTTATAATGTTCTGAATCTTGGTTGTTTCCGTGCTGATGTTTCCATCCTCATCTCTGAGTTTATTAATTTGGGTGTGTTCTCTTCTTTTTCTGATAAGATTTTCTAAGGGTCTGTCAATTTTGTTAAGTTTTTCGAAGAACCAACTCTTAGTTTTGTTGATTCTTTCTATAGTTTTTTTGGATTCTAATTCATTTAATTCTGATTTAATTTTAATTATTTCTTTCCATGTACTGGATAGGGATTTATCTTGATGCTCTTTTTCAATAGGTTTAGATTTGTCATTAAATTGTTGGTTTCAGATCTCTCCAATTTGTTGATGTAGGAGCTCAGAGGTATAAAGTTGCCTCTGAGAACTGCCTTTGCTTTGTCCCAGAGGAGCTGGTAATTTGTGTGTTCATTTTTGTTGAATAACATGAACATTTGAATTTCCTTTCTAATTTCTCCCATGACCCACTCATGATTCAGCTGTGTGTTGTTCAGCCTCCATATGATACCGGACTTTCTTTGGTGGCTTTGGTGTTGAGTTCTAATTTTGTTCCCTTCTGGTAAGAGAGAATTCAAGGTATCACTTCAATGTTTCTGAATTTAGACAAGTTTGCTTTGTGGCCTAAAATGTGGTCTATTTTAGAAAACGTTCCAAGTGCTGCTGAGAAAAACGTGTATTCTGATGCTGCTGGTGAAATGTTCGGTAAATGTCTGTTAAGTCTAGTTGATCTATGCAGCTGTTTAGATCTGCGGTTTCTCTGTTGAGTTTTTGCCGAGTTGATCTATCTAGTGGGGAGAGTGGTGTGTTAAAATCCCCAACAATTAATGTCTTTGTATCTATATGGGATTTGAGGGAAAGTAGTGTTTCTTTGATAAATTTGGGTGCTCCATTGTTTGGCGAATAGATATTTAGAATTGTAATATCCTCCTGAAGGAGAGAACCCTTAATTAGTATGTAGCGACCTTCTTTATCTCTTCTCACGAATTTTAATTTGAAGTTTATTTTGTCTGATATTGGGATTGCAACTCACGCCTGTTTATGAGGGCCGTTTGCTTGGTAGATTTTGTTCCAGCCTTTAACATTCAAAATGTGTTTGTTTTTACGGGCAAGATGTGACTCCTGAAAGCAGCCAATAGAAGGGTCTTGTTTTTTAATGCAACAAGACAATCTATGTCACTTAATTGGAGAGTTCAGTCCATTGACATTAAGAGATAGGACTGAGAGGTATTTGGGAGTTCCTGCCATGTTATCCACCTACTTGCTGGCTGCAAAATCTGGGTTCTTCCTATGGTTCTTGGATTCTCAGTTTGGGTGCAGTTTCATGGCCTTTATTGTGGTCTTGTTTGTTTTCTATGTGTAGGACAACTTTAAGAAACTTTTGTAGGGCTGTTTTGGTGGAGATATATTGTTTCAATTTTTCTTTGATATGGAAGGTTTTTATTTGGCCTTCAGTTATGAAGGAAAGTTTAGCTGGGTACAGTATTCTTGGTTGGTAGTTGTTTGTTCTTAGGGCATGGCATAAATCATTCCAGACTCTTCTTGCTTTGATTGTCTCTGCTGAGAAATCTGAGGTGATTCTAATAGTTTTCCCTTTATAGGTGATTGATCTTTTCTGCTTGACAGCTTTAAGGATCTTTTCCTTGGTCTGTGTTGATGCTTTGCAGATTATATTGTTTTAGTGAGATATCCTGTTCCGGTCTGGCGTACTTGGACTTCTAAAAGCTTCTTTTATCTAATTAGGCCTATCTTTTTGCATGTTTGGAAAGTTCTCTGCTAGAATCCTGTTAATCAAATTTCCTAGACCATTAACTTCTCTCTCTATGCATTCCTCTATACCCATTATCCTCAGATTAGGTCTTCTGATGTTGTCTTCCAAGTGTTGGATAGATCTATCATATTTCTTGGACTTGTCTTGGATGGTTGTGTGTTCATTCTCTATAATATCTATGCTTTCTTCAATCCCTGAGATTCGATCTTCTCCATGGTCTAACCTGCTGTCAAGAGTCTCTACTTTGTTTTTTATCTCTTTTCCTGTTAATTGGTCAGCTTTAATGGCTTCAAATTCTTTGTTGAAGCTCTGTTTTAGATCTTGTATGAATTTCTTTACTTCCTTAATTTGGTGTTCAGTGTTAATTCTCAAATCACTTAGTTGATTGGTTATGGTTTCTTTGGACTCCCATTCCATCTGTTGGGATCCATTCAGCATTCTCTTTGTGGTCTCCCTGACTTCCTTCAGCTCTTTGTTAATCAATTCCATGAATGCCTTTAGTGATCTTTGTGTATTCTCTTCCTGCTCTCTCAATTCCTGTATTACTCTTTGATTAGTTTCCTCCCGTTCGTGGGATTCCTGCAGTTTTCTTTGAGTGTTCTCAGTCTGCTCACACCATTCCTGCCTTTCTCTTTGATTCTTTTTTTTTTTTTTTTTGGGTCTGGTCGTGGGGCCTGAACTCTGTGCCTGGGCGCTGTCCCTCAGCTCTTCAGCTCAAGGCTAGCACTACCACTTGAGCCACAGCGCCACTACCGGCTTTTTTCTTTTTGCTTATGTGGGCTGAGGAATCGAACCCAGGGCCTCATGCATGCAAGGCAAGTGCTCTACCACTGAGCCACCTTTCCAGCCCTCCTGCCTTTCTCTTTGAGTATTCTCAAGCTGCTCATGCAAATCCTGTATCAGTTTTTGAGTAGCTTCCTCACGCTTATGATATTCCTGTATAAATTTTGGATTGCCTCCTCTCTCTCCCTATCATGCTCATACAGAGTCCTTTGTATGTTTTCAATCTTTTCATTTATCATGTTTGCCAACCATGTTTGTAGAGCTATTTGGGAACTCTCCTCTGGATTATTCATTATCTGATCTGTCCCCTGATTATCAAGATTGGGAGTTGAGATACCCGGATTTGCCATTTTTCTTGTGTTTTTCCGGCTTACTCTGCCCATTTGAGATGAAAATAAAACCAGTTTTTTGCTCTAACACTATCTTAAGGCAACAATCAACCAAAGTCTGAATTTGTACAGTCAATAGTCTACAGATACAATCTAGTTCAATGAATACATCTATTCAACATCAAACCACTATATGTTAATGGGCTTCAAACCACAGAGAAGAATTTGGAAAACCAGAAATTATTAGGGTTAGTGAGAGATGTGGGTAATAAATACGAATAGATTTGTGCGGGGAGGCACAGGGAGAGTTAACTAAGTCCTAATCTCAATGCAGGACATAGGTTGGGTAGGATGAAAGTAGAGAGAGAGAAAAAAGAAGAAAGGGAAAGGGAAAATAAGAGTCAGAAAAAAATAGAAAAGTAAAAATTAATAATATTATGGCCTCTGAAAACAATCTATTTAGAGAAGAACGTGAATATATTGAGGGAAGGGGAGGGACATAGAGGCGATGTGAAAAACTTAAAAATAAAAATGCTTAAAATATTATATAGGTATAAAGAGGAGATGTGAAAAACATAAAAATAAAAATGCTTACAATATTATGTAGGTATAAAGAGGTAGTACTGCTATTAAGGAATTTAAGTCTCAGAGGTTTTGAATTGAGTAATAAATTTGTGGATTAAGTGTGCACACAATGGGGGATAGGGTCTACTAGTTAACTACGGGTTTATGTGAGGATGTGCAGGACAAGAGTTAAGTCACATAAAGAAGAACAAAAGAGAGGAAAAGGTGAAAAGGATAAGAAAGGATGAAAAAAAGATCAGAAATTCAGTAGAGCTAAACCAAAAAACAAAAAGATAATTTAAAAAGAAAAAAAAAAGAGAAAGAAGACAAAAAAAGAAAGAAAATGCACATTCAGGTATCCCTAAAATAAAATTTATAAGAGGAAAAAAGGTTACTGGAAAACAATTTTTTTTCAAAAAAGGCAAAAATTAAAGATTAAAAATGGTTTTAGAAAAGAACAAAAAATTTCTTATATAAGGTACCAAAGGAAAAGAATTAGAAGTAGAAGAAGAAGAAGAAGAAGAAGAAGAAGAAGAAGAAGAAGAAGAAGAAGAAGAAGAAGAAGAAGAAGAAGAAGAAGAAGAAGAAGAAGAAGAAGAAGAAGAAGAAGAAAGTTCTTTGACTTTTTTTGGGAGGGGTGGGAAAAATCCTGTATCTCCCTTGTGTCTGTAACCAGCCTCTTGTTGGAGTCTCTGGTCTGCTTGTGGTCCTGTGGCTTGGTTGGTTTCTTAAATCAGTATGTTCGAACAGGTAGAAAAATGCTCTGCTTTACCCAGGATTTTGAGATCCTCCTCCCTGGTTAATTTAATGGGAGGCTGATCTGCTTTGAGAATCACAAAAGAGGGGGATGCAGTGATGAGGCTAGGTTCTGGGTAGTGTTGAGGCCTTTCAACAAACAGTAGCTTTTCCCTGGGGCTATTTTGTGAAAAACTCACAGAGCCCAGCCTGGAGCCATTCTCAGGGTTTCTGTTTACTGAATTTCAATTGATTGTCCAGGATGCTAGAGGGAGGGGCAACCTTTGGCTCTGATTACCCAGTGAAGAAAGCCACTACTAGGGCTGGCGCCCCAGCTGGGTGACTTTTCCCTGGGTGGAGCTGAGTCTGGAAGGTCATGCCGTCATTAAGTTCTTGTGACCTGCTAAATGACTCGTTTTATTCCAAGGCCTGAGTTGGAGCTAACAGCTCCGCCGAGCTTTGTAGGTATCCAAGATGGAGATCCCGTACTGGGGGGGTGGAGGGGTGGCCTTCCCTACTCTGCTCCCTGGGAAGGAGTGAGGACCACGGGTTTCTACTCACGCTGAGTCTTGATTCCTGGGTCGTCTCTGGTCTGTGAACTGCAGGATGAAGGTGTCTGCTCCTTGTCGGTTCTTGCTGGTGTTGAGTAGAATCTGCTCGCCCGCTGGGTCTGGCTCCTTCGTCCAGGACTCTCTGTGGCTCAGGTATGGTTCCCTGTGTTCACCACCGCCACCGCTGCCGCAGCCAACGCTGCGGCCGCTGCGGTGGCTGCTGGCAAGCGCTCAGATCTGTCTCCTTGCCTGGGTTTCCCCTCTCTGGACTAACTCTCGGTCCTCTGATGGCACACTTGGTGTGATTCTCTGGCTTAGGAATGTTTGACATGATTTTAATTCTTCCTCCTCTTGTTTCAGTATTTCCAATGGAATTACTTCAAAGAATTTAGTGTAAAGAAAATATTTTTGTCTTTATGAACTCAGAATTTTTTATTCAGTTGGGACACATTACATATTTATATTTCATTTTAACTTGGAAATCCTCTTTCCTTCATTTAAAATCACAGTTCTGAATTTATAATACTAAAGTAGCATCTACTAATTTATACGAAATCGTCCAAACTATTTTCACTTCACACTACATGTAATATAGAGTGTAATAATAATGATGAGTAATATAGTATGTAATAATTGCTTTTGGGGAAAGTCAATTACAGTGGTTTTGTGAGATACTGAGTAATAGTAACAGTTATATTTCATTCTACTAAAAAATTCCAAGTTACACCTAAAAATTACTCACAGTTATAAATTAATGCCGAAAAATAACATTGTTTATTAGAAAAAGCCAGAAGGTTCAATAAGCTTGCTTTTTTAAACTTGTCTTGAATCTGGGCTTTGGTAGCTCATGCTGAAATCCTGGCTACCCAAAAGGCTGAGATCTGAGGATAGTGGTTCAAATCCAGCCTGGGTAGAAAAGACTATGAGACTCTTAGCGCCAATATATCTCTTGCAAACTAGAAATGGCACTGTGTCTCAAGTGGTACAGTGTTATTCTTGAGCTGAAGAGCACAGGGACAGTGCCCAAGCCCAATGTTCAAGCCCCACGACATGCAAAAAAAATTGGCATGGATTTTTACTTTATTATTTCATGATTTTTCAATGTGAAAATATGTACCAAAGGTTTACAATTGCATGAACAAAGTAATGAGTACATATCTTATTAAGCATTGTTGCCTCCTCTCTTCTTTCTCCATCCCATCCCTTCCCATCTCCCTTTCTGCCCCCCATCCCCCTGTACCAAAGTTGTAAAGTTCGATTTTCAACACAAAGTCTTGTATATGTCATTGTTGCAATGGGTTCACATGAATCCCAATATGTTTTTTCCTTCCCTTCCCCAAATTATATCAACATCAAATACAGTGAAAATAGAGGTTATTTCGTGGGGGAGGGACATAAAAAGCAACAAAGGAATCATCTTGTAAATATGGTAGAAACAACAGCAAGAAAGAAAAACCATGTGAGTCCTTATCTTGGTGTTCATTTCACCTAAAATCAACTTGTCTGACAGTTTGTGTCTATCTCCGACATATACTAGTTATTGCAAATAAGGGAAACCATGGAAGCTACTTTCTTTTGGCCTGGATTACTTTACTTAATACAATTTTTTCCAACTCTTTCCATTTCCTAACAAATGGGGGAAAGTCATTTTTTCTGATGGAGGCATAGAATTCCATTGTGTATATATAACAATTTTTTTTTATTGTAAGAATACCGTACAGAAGAGTTACAATTACATGGACAATATAAAAAGTACATTTCTTATCAAGTGTGGTTGCCACATTTTATCGATCCATTCATCTACTGATGGACATCTGGGTTGGTTTCATATCTTAGGTATGGTAAATAATACTGCAATAAACATAGTGGTGCTGATAGCTATAGTATGGGCTTGTTTTTGATCATTTGGGTAAATGCCCAAAAGTGGGATTGCTGTGTCATAGGGGAGCTCTATTTGGAGTCTTTTGAGGAACCTCCATGCTACATTCCAGCATGGTTGAACAAGATTTCAGTCCCACCGACATCCTGTACAGCTTGTCTTGTTATTACAGTTCTGCATTATAGCCATTCTAACTGGGTGAGGTGGTATCTCATTGTAGTTTGGATTTGAATTTCTTTTATAGCTAAGAAGGTTGAGCATTTCTTCATGAATCTATTGGCTATCCTTCATTCCTCTTCAGAGAAGTTTCTCTTTAGTCTTTAGCCACTTATTTATTGGGCAGTTCCTTCTTTGAGGATTTGTTGTTGGGGATTTAATTTTTCGAGTACCAGGTATATTTTAGATATGAGACCCTTGTCCGTTGTATGGCTAGTGAAGATCTTCTCCCAATCTGTAGGCTTTCTATTGATCTAGCTAGCTATGTGCTTTGCCATGCAGAAGCTCTGCAATTTCATGCAATTCCATTTGTCCAACCTTTCTTTGATCTGTTGTGTTTCTGGGTCTCTATTAAGAAAATTTCAGCCTGAGCCAAGGACACATAAGTTACCTCCTAGTTTGTCCTGCAATGTTTTCAGGGTGTCTGCTTTGACTCTGAGGTCTTTCATTCATTTGGGGTGGATTCCTTTTTTAATTTTTTATTTATTTTATTGTGAATATACTGTACAGAGTGGTTTCAATTACAATGGCAAGATAATAAGTACATTTCTTATCAAGCATTGTAGCCTCCTCCTTTGTTTCCCCTTCAGTGTGATATATATGGATCTAGCTTTAGTTTTCTACAAGTGATTAACCAATTTTGTCAGCACCATTTACAGAAGAAGTTCTTTCTTCCATTCTATTTCTTAGCTCCATTATTGAAGATTAGGTGGCTACAGATCTGTGGGTTCATTTCTGGGTTTTCAATTCTATTCCATTGGTCCTGAGGTCTGTTCTTGTGTCAGTACCAAGTTGTTTTGATTACAATGGCTTTGTAGTAGAGTTTGAAATTTGGTATTGATATTCCTCTAGCACTATTCATTCTGTTGAACATTTTTGCTCTTCAGAGTCTTTTATTGTTCCATATGAATTTTTGGAATTCCTCTTCTATTTTCTTGAAGAATGAGTTTGTAATATTGATAAGCATCACATTGAATTTGTAGATAGCCTAGGGAAGTATTGCCATTTTCAGGATTTGACTCTACAAATCCAGGAGCATGGTAGGTTTTTCCAATTTCTAAGTTCCATTTTTATTTCCTTTTTCAGGTTTTGAATGTTTTCATCATAAAGATACCTCACATCTTTGATTAAGTTAATACCTAGGTATTTTATTTCTTGTGGGCTATTATGGAGTTGCTTTCCTGATTTCAGCCAGGTTTTCTCATTGATGGCATACAAAAAATCCATTGATTTCAAGAGTTAATTTTTCCCTTGTAACGTTGCCAACGTTTGAATCAGCATGAATAATTTCGGAGTGGAGTCGGTGGTATTATTTAAATATAACATCATGTCATCTGCATATAGGGAGAGTTTTAAATCATCTTTCCCGATTTGGTTCCCTTTTATGTTTGCATCTTGTCTTTTGCTGTAGTTAGGCATTCTAATACTAAATTGAAAAGAAATGGAGAGAGTGGACATCCTTGTCTCGTTCCTGAGTTAGGAAGAAATGGCTTTAGGTTTTCACCATTAAGTACAATGCTGGCTGTAGGTTTGTCATATACTGCCTTTATGGTATTGAGGAATGTTGACTGGATTCATAGTTTTTATAGGTCTTTTATCACAAAGGGTGTTGAGTTCTGATTTTATTCCTTTGGATACTGTTTCTTGGCTCTTACTGTGGTCTTGTTGGTTTTCTATGTGTAGGATATTTTGTCTTTTGTAAGGCTGGTTTGGTGGAGATATATTGTTTCAATGTTTCTTTGCTATGGAAACTTTTTATTTGACCTTCGGTTATGAAGGATAGTTTAGCTGGGTACAGTATTCTTGTTTGTTAATTGTTTGCCTTATTGCATGGCTTACACCATTTTAGGCTCTTCTTGCTTTAATCGGCTCTGCTGAGAAATCTGGGATGATTCTACTTGGTTTCTGTTTATAGGTGATTGTTCTTTTCTCCTTGAGATCTTTAAGGCTCCATTCCTTGGTCTGAATTGATCCTGTGAAGATTATAAGGTGACAGTGGGTTATCTTGTTCTGGTCTGGTCTATTTGGGGTTCTATAAGCTTCTTATATCTGAATAGGCCTATCTTTTTGTATGTATGGGAAGTTCTCTGCTAGGTTTCTGTTAAATAAGTTTTCTGGACCATTAACTTCTTTTTCTAGGTGCTCCTCTACACCCATATCCTCAGATTAGGCCTTCTGATGGTGTCTTCCAAATGTTGAATAGATCTATCATATTTTTTGGATTTGTCTTGCATAGTTTTATGTTTTTTGTCTATAATATATAGGCCGTTTTTAATCCCCGAGATTCAATCTTCTGGATGTTCTAACCTACTGTCAAGACTTTCTACTTTTTTTAAAATTTCTTTTTCTTCTAATTGGTTGGCTTTGATGGCTTCTAAAATTTTGTTGGAGCTTTGTTTTAGATCTTGTATGAAATTCTTTACTTCCTTAATTTTGTGTTCAGTTTCTCAAATCACTTAGTTTATTGGTTATGGTTTCCCTGGACACCCATTCTTTCTGTAGTGCTACATTCAGCATTCCATTTGTGGTCTCCCTGACTTCCTTCAGCAGTCTGTTTATGGATTCTGTGACTGCCTCTATTTATCTTTGTCTAGTCTCATCCTGCTCTCATAATTCCTGTATTGCTCTTTGATTAGTTTCGTCAGGTTCACACAATTCCAGTAATTCTCTATGGCTGTGCTCTGCTTGCTCATGCATTTCCTGTATTTATCTTTGACTTTTTTCAACCTGCTTATGCAATTCCTGCATTAATCTTTAAGCAACTTCCTAATACTTACATGATTCCTGTATTAATCTTTGGTTTGCCTCCTCTCAGTCCCTTTCACGCTCACACTGAGTCCTTTGCAAGGTCAATCATTTCATTCACCATGTTTGCTAGTAGTGTATGTACAGGTTTTTATGGAGCTTCTCTGGAATATTCATTACAATTTTGTCACCTGATTAACATGAGTGGGAGTTGAGATACCTGGACTTGCCATTTTTATTGTTCTTTTCAGCTTTTTCTGCCCATTTAGTATGAAGGTAACACCAATTTTGTGCTAGAACATTATTTTAAGGCAAGCATCAGCCAGAGTCCTATAATTGCACAATCAAAATGGCTTCAGATACAATCTAATTCAACAGATACAATCTATTCAACATCAAACCACTATGTATTACTGTGCTACAAACAACAAAAAATGATTTGGCAAACCAGAAATTATTAGCTTTAGGGAGAAATGTGGGGACAAATAGTACTAGAGGGATGTGGAGGGGTAAAAGGAGCGTAAATTTAACAAATTCCTAATCTCAGAGAGGAAAATGGATTGGACAGAATGACAGGAGAGAAATATAAAAAAAAGAGGGGTGACTGTATAAGATGGTGGAGGAGAAGCTGGAGACTAAACAAGCTCTCCCATAGAAAGTAGTTTTAGAGTTCCAGTGAACAGTCCTAAGCCAGAAAGTCACACCAATGTGCCAACACAGGTCCGAGAGTTAGGCCAGGGAGGGAAAATTCAGGCAAGGAGATAGCTCTGAGCTTTTGCCAGCAGCTGAGGCGGTAGAGGCAGTGGTGTTGGTGGGGCCGCAGATGCCATACCTGAATCACAGAGAGTCCTGAACGAAGGAGCCAGACACAGCAGGCAAGCAGATTCTACTCAACACCAGCAAGAACCTACAAGGAATGGACATCTTCATCCTGCAGTTTGCAGACCAGAGATGACTCAGGAACCAAGAATGGGCGTGAGTAGAAGCCTGATATCCTCACTCCTCAGGGAGCAGAGGAGGGAAGGCCACCCATCCTCCCCCCAGGAATGGAGATTTCCATCTTGGATACTGACTAAGCTTGGCGGAGCTGCTAGCTCCAACTCAGGCCTTGAAATTAAACTAGAGTCCTTTAGCAGGTCCCAAGAACTTAACAGCGTGACCTGCCAGACTCAGCTCCACCCAGGGAAAAGTCACCCAGCTGGGGCGCTAGCCCTAGGAGTGGCTTTCTTCACTGGGTAATCAGAGCCAGAGGCTTCCCCTCCCTTTAGCAGCCTGGACAATCAATTGAAATTCGGTAAACAGAAACCCTGAGAAAGGCTCCAGTCTGGGCTCTGTTTCTCACAAACTCGCCCCTCAGGGAAAAGCTACTGTTTGCTGAAAGACCTCAACTCTACCAAGAACCTAGCCTCATCACAGCATCTCCCTCTTTTGTGATACTCAAAGCAGATCTGCCTCCTATTGAACTAGCATTGGAGGAGGATTGCAAAATCCTGGGTGAAAGCAGAGCATTTTTCTGCCTGTTCCAAAAAATTGACTTAAGTAACCAACCAAGCCACAGGACCACAAGCAGTCCAGAGATTTCCAAAAAGAGGCTGGATACAGACACAAGGGAGACACAAAAATCAAACAACATTTTTTATACTTCTTTTAATCTTTAATTTTTACATTTTTTGAAAAAAATTGTTTTCTAGAAACTTTTTTTTCTCTTATAATTTTTATTTTAGGGATACATGTGTGTGTGCGTTTTTCTTTTTCTTTTTTGTATTCTTTCTCCTTTTTTTAATTATCTTTTTGTTTTTTGTTTAGCTCTACTGAATGTCTGATTTTTTTCTTCCTTTCTTATCCTTTTCATGTTTTCCTCTGTTTTGTTCTTCTTTATGTGACTTAATTATTGTCCTGCACATCCTTAGATAAACCCGTAGTTGACTATTAGACCCTATTTCCATTTGTGTACACACTTAATCCAAAAATTTATTACTCAATTCAAAATCTCTGAGACTTAAATTCCTTAATAGCAGTACTACATCTTTATTCCTATATAATATTTTAAGCATTTTTATTTATTTATTTATTTATTTTGGGTCCGGTTGTGGGGCCTGAATTCTGGGCATGGGCCCTGTCCCTCAGCTCTTCAGCTCAAGGCTAGTGCTCTACCACTTGAGCCACAGCGCCACTTCCAGCTTTTTTCTTTTTGCTTATGTGGTTCTGGGAATCGAACCTAGGGCCTCAGGCATGCAAGGCAAGCGCTGTACCACTGAGCCACCTTCCCAGCCCCAAGCATTTTTATTTTTAAGTTTTTCACATCTCCTTTATAGCCCTCCCCTTCTCTCATTATATTCACGTTCTACTCTAGATAGATTTTTTTTGTTTCGGCACAATATTATTAATTTTTAATTTTCCATTTTTTCTGGTCTCTTTTCCCTTTCTCTTTCTTCTTTTTTTCTCTCTCTCTACTTTTATCCTACCCAACCTATTTCCTGCTTTGAGATTAGGACTTAGTTAACTCTCCCAGTGCCTTCCCAATTCATTCTATTCCCATTTTTTACCCCCTTCTCTCCCTAACCTTAACAATTTCTGGTCTTCCAAAATCTCCTTTGCGGTTCGTAGCCCATTCATATACAGTTGTTTGATGTTGAATAGATATATATGTTGAACTAGACTGTATCTGTAGACTATTGACTGTGCAAATTTAGACTCTGGATGATGCATGCCTTAAGAAAGTGTTCTAGCACAAAACTGGTGTTATTTTCATCCCAAATGGGCAGAGTAAGCCGGAAAAATACAAGAAAAAGGGCAAGTCCGGGTATCTCAACCCCCACTCTTGATAATCAGGGGACAGAACATATAATGAATAATCTAGAGGAGAGTTCTCAAAATGCTCTGCAAACACTGCTGGCAAACACGATAAATGAAAAGAATGAAAACATACAAAGGACTCTGTATGAGCGTGAGAGGGAGAGAGAGGAGGCAATCCAAAGGTTTATACAGGAATATCATGAGCGTGAGGAAGCTACACAAAAACCTAATACAGGATATGTGTGAGCAGCTAGAGAATACTCAAAGACAAAGGCAGGAATGGTGTGAACAGGCTGAGAACACTCAAAGAGAACTAGAGGAATGGCAGGAACGGGAGCGGGAAGAAGCTAAGCAAAGAGTAAGACAGGAATTGAGAGAGCAGGATGAGAATACACAAAGATCACTAAAGGCATTCATGGGATCCATTAACAAAGAGCTAAGGAAGTCAGGGAGACTAAAAAGAGAATGCTGAATGGAACCCAACAGAAGGAATGGGAGTCCAAGGAAACCATAATCAATCAACTAAGTGAACTGAGAATAAACACTGAACACCAAATTAAGGAAGTAAAAAAGTACATATAAGATCTAAAACAAAGCTTCAACAAAGAATTTGAAGCCATCAAAGCTGACCAATTAGAAGAAAAAGAAATAAAAAACAAAGTAGAAAGTCTTGACAGCAGGTTACACCATACAAAAGATTGAATCTCGGGGATTGAAGACAGCCTAGATATTTTAGAGAAAGAACGTACAACCATCCAAGACAAGTTCAAGAAATATGATAGATCTATCAAACACTTAGAAGACACCACTAGAAGGCCTAATCTAAGGATAATATGTGAAGAGGACTATCTAGAAACAGTAGTTAATGGTCTAGGAAATTTGTGTAACAGGATCCTAGCAGAGAACTTACCAAACATGCAAAAAGATAGGCCGATTCAGATACAAGAAGCTTATAGAATTCCAAATAGACCAGACCAGAATAGGACATCCCTCCTTCATATTATAATCCACACAGGATCAACACAGACCAAGGAAAAAATCCTTAAAGCTGTAAAGGAGAAAAGATTAATCACCTATAAAGGAAAACCATTAGAATCAACTCAGATTTCTCAGCAGTGACAATCAAAGCAAGAAGAGTCTGGAATGATGTATGCCATGCCCTAAAATCAAACAACTATCAACCAAGAATACTGCACCCAGCTAAACTCTCTTTCATAACTGAAGGCCAAATAAAAACCTTCCATAGCAAAGAAAAATTAAAACCATACATCTCCACCAAACCAGCCCTACAAAAGATTCTTAAAGATATCCTAAACATAGAAAACCAACAAGAACATAATAAAGGCCAAGAAACTGCACCAAACTGAGAATCCAAGAACCATAGGAAGAACCCAGTTTTAACAGCCCCCAAGAAGATGGATAACATGGCAGGAATTGCCAAGTACCTCTCAGTCCTATCTATCAACATTAGTGTACTTACCTCTCCAATTAAGCGACATAGACAGTCTAGTTGGATTAAAAAACAAGACCGTTCTATCTACTGTCTTCAGGAGTCACATCTTGCCCGTAAAAACAAACACATTTTCAATTTAAAGGCTGGAGCAAAATCTACCAAGCAAACGGCCCTCATAAACAGGCGGGAGATGCAATCCTAATATCAGATAAAATAGACTTCAAATTAAAATTTGTGAGAAGAGATAAAGAAGGTCGATACATACTAATTAAGGGAACTTTCCTTCAGGAAGATATTTCAATTCAAAAGACCTATTCGCCAAACAACGGAGCACCCAAATTTATCCAAGAAACACTACTTTCCCTCAAATCCCACAAAGATCCAAAGACATTAATTGTTGGGGTTTTTAACACACCACTCTCCCCACAAAATAGATCAACACGGCAAAAACTCAACAGAGAAATCGCAGATCTAAGCAGCTGCATAGATAAAGTAGATTTAACAGACATCTACCAAATATTTTACCCAGCAGCATCAGAATACACGTTTTTTTCAGCAGCACATGGAACGTTTTCTAAAATAGACCACATTTAAGGCCAGAAAGCAAACTTGTCTAAATTCAGAAACATTGAAGTTATACCTTGAATTATCTCTTACCAGAAGGGAACAAAATTAGAACTCAACAACAAAGCCACCAAAAAAAGTCCGGTATCATATGGAGGCTGAACAACACACTGCTGAATCATGAGTGGGTCATAGAAGAGATTAGAAAGGAAATACTATTGTTCATGCTATTCAACAAAAATAAACACACAAATTATCTGCTCCTCTGGAACACAGCAAAAGCAGTACTCAGAGGCAAGTTTATAGCTCTGAACTCCTACATCAACGAATTGGAGAGATCTGAAACCAACAATTTAATGACAAATCTAAACCTCCTTGAAAAAGAGCATCAAGATAAACCCCAATCCAGTAGATGGAAAGAAATAATTAAAATTAAATCAGAATTAAATGAATTAGAATAAAAAAAAACTATAGAAAGAATCAACAAAACTAAGAGTTGGTTCTTCAAATAACTTAACAAAATTGACAGACCCTTAGCAAATCTTATCAGAAAAAGAAGAGAACACACCCAAACACATATACTCAGAGATGAGAATAGAAACATCACCACGGAAACAACCAAGATTCAGAAAATTATAAGGGAATACTTCTCAAAACTTTATGCTAATAAGTTTGAGAAATGGACAGAAATGGACTTTTTCCTAGCAAATATTGACATGCGAAAACAAAACCAAGATGAGTTAAACCATCTGAACAGGCCCCAATCAAGCATTGTAATATAAACAGCAATAAAAGACCTCCCAGCTAAGAAAAGTCCAGGACCAGATGGTTTTACAGCGGAATTTTCAAAGGCCTTCAAACAGCGCTCACAGTAATACTCCTTCAACTCTTCAATGAAATTGAAAGAGAAAGTGCACTACCGAACACATTCTATGAAGCCATCATTAACGTCATCACAAACCAAGCAGGGACTCATCAAAGAATGAAAACTATAGACCTATTTCTTTGATGAACATTGATGCAAAAGTTCTCAACAAAATTTTGCCCAATCGACTTCAAAAATTCATCCAAAAACTCATACACCACGATCAAACAAGATTCATTTCAGGGATGCAAACCTAGTTCAATATATGCAAATCAATTATTATTATTCATCTCATCAACAGGAGCAAGAATAAGAACCACATGGTTATCTCAATAGATGCAGAAAAAGCATTCGACAAGATCCAACACCACTTTATGATGAAGCTTTTGGAAAGATTAGGAATCCATGGAACATTCCTCAATACAATAAAGGCTGTATATGACAAACCTACAGCCAGCATTATACTTAATGGTAAAAAACTAAAGCCATTTCCTCTTAGCTCAGGAAAAAGACAAGGATGTCCACTCTCTCCACTTGTCTTCAATCTAGTATTAGAATGCCTAGCTACAGCAATAAGACAAGATTCAAACATAAAGGGGATCCAAATAGGGAAAGAATCAATAAAACTCTCCCTCTTTGCAGATGACATGATCTTTTATTTAACGAATCCCATAGACTCCACTGCCAAATTACTATAGCTGATTCAAAACTTTGGCAGAGTAGCAGGGTATAAAATTAACCCCCAAAATCAATGGCTTTTCTTTATGCCAACAATGAGAAAAGTGGGGCTGAAATTACGAAAGCAACTCCATTTGTAATAGCCCCACAAAAAATAAAATACCTAGGAATTAACTTAACCAAAGAAGTGAAGGACCTCTACGATTAAAACTTTAAAACCTTGAAAAAGGATATCAAAACACAACTTAGAAAATTAGAAAATCTCCCATGCTGCTGGATTGGAAAGATTAACATCGTGAAAATTGCAATACTTCCCAAGGATATCTACAAATTTAACGTGATACCTATCAAAATTCCTACCTTATTCTTCAAGGAAATAGAAGAGGCCATCCAAAAAAGTCATATGGAACAATAAAAGTCCCCGAATAATAAAAACTCTCCACAACGGAAATAACACTGCTGGAGATATATCAATAGCAAATTTCAAACTCTACTATAAAGCCATAGTAATCAAAAGAGCTTGGTACTGGCATAAGAACAGACCTCAGGACCAATGGAATAGAATTGAAAACCCAGCAATGAACCTACAGGCATATAGGCATCTAATCTTCGATAAGGAATCTAAAAAAATGCAATGGAAGAAAGACAGCCTCTTCAGTAAATGGTGCTGGCAAAATTGGTTAACTACTTGTAGAAAACTAAATCTAGATCCTTATATATCACCCTACACCAGAATCAACTCCAAATGGATCAAAGACCTCAGAACCAAAGCAGACAATATGAAAACATTACAGGATGGAATAGGAGAAACCCTAGGTCTCCTTGGCACATGCCGAAATTTTCTAAATAGAGACTCAGAAACACAAAAAATCAAAGAAAGCTTGGACAAATGGGATTGCATGAAGTTGCAGAACTTCTGCATGGCAAAGGACATAGCTAGCAAGATCAATAGAAAGCATCACGGATTTGGAGAAGATCTTCACTAGCCACACAACAGACAAGGGTCTCATATCTAAAATATACTTGGAACTCAAAAAATTAAGTCCCCCAACAACAAATCCTCAACGAAACAACTGCCCATTTAATAAGTGGGCTAAAGACTTCATGAGAAACTTCTCTGAAGAGGAAAGGAAGATGGCCAATAGACACATGAAGAAATGCTCAACCTCCCTAGCCATGAAAAAATGCAAATCAAAACAACATTGAGATACCACCTCACTCCAGTTAGAATCGCAAAAATCAAGAACTCTAACAACAACAGATGCTGGAAGGGATGTGGAGAGAACGGAACCTCACTTCTTTGTTGTTGGGAGTGTAAACTTGTTCAACCACTTGGAAAGCAGTATGGAGGTTCCTCAACATACTTCACATAGAGCTCCCCTATGACCCAGCCATGCCACTTTTGGGCATTTACCCAAATGTTTACAAACAAGACCACACTAAATCTACCAGCACAACTATGTTTATTGCAGCATTATTTACCATAGCTAAGATATGGATTCAACCCAGATGCCCCTCAGTAGATGAGTGGATCAAGAAAATGGGGTATATATACAAAATGGAATTCTATGCCTCCATCAGAAAGAATGACATTGCTCCATTTGTTAGGAAATGGAAAGACTTGGAAAAAATTATATTTAATGAAGTAAGCCAAGCCCTAAGAAATATAGGTCCCATGGTTTCCCTTATTTCAAATATCTAGTATATGTATGAGTCAAATAGAAATGGTCAGATAATGTTATGTTAGGAAAATGAACCCTTAGATATGTATTTTAATGTTTTTTTTCTCTCATGCCTTTGTTTCTAAAGCATTTATAAGATTATTTCTTTGTTGCTTTGTATGTCTCTCCCCCACAGAATAACCCCTGCTTTCACTATATTTGATGTCGGTATAATTTGTGGAGGAGATGGGGAAAAACAAGTGGTTTAAGGATACAGGGGGACCTGTTGCAACAATGAGAAGTACAAGTTGTTATGTCTAAAACGAACTTTTCAACTTTGGTTTGGGTTATGGGGGTGGGGTGGGATGATTGCGTGGGGGTCTGTGGGTGAGCGTGGGAAGGGATGTGAAGGGTAAACCAAGCAGGAGGCAACAGTGTTTGATAAGAAATGTACTCATTATCTTGCCCATGTACTTGTAATCCCTCTGTACAGTATGGTCACAAAAAATTAAAATTAAAATTAAAAAAAAATTAAAAAATTAAAAAATGCAAATTGGAAAAACAAAAAGTAAATTTAAGAAGTGAAACACTTAAAAATTATGTATGTTTAAAGAAATGCTACCGAGAGAAGAAAAGGATAGGATGAGAGTAGCGGGGGGATAGAAAGAAACAAGAAAGCAAAAAAAAATAAAAAATACTAAAATTAGTTACTTGATAATTATGTAGGTATAAAGCGATTATACTGCTTTTAAAGAAGTTAAGCCTAAGAGGTTGTGAATTTAGTAATAAATTTCTGGATTAAGTATGTACACAATAGGGAATAAGGTCTAATAATTGATGACAGGTATATATCTTGGGATGAGCAGAACAGTAATTAAGTCATCCAAAAAAAAGAGAGAAAAAAATGAAAACAATAAAAAAGGACCAAAACTCAAATGAGATTAAACACACACACACACACACACACACACACACACACACACACACACACACACACACACACACACACCCCACAAAAATAAAAATTATGAGAAAAAAAGATTAACAGAAAACACTTTAAAAAAATAAAAATTTAAGAAAAGTTTTAAAAAAGAGTTACTTGATTATTTGTTTTTTTTTTGGGGGGGGTGAATGTGAAGACCCTGTATCTCCCTGTGTCCATAACGAGTCTCTTGGTAGAGTCTCGGGTCTGCTTTTGGTGTTTGGTTTTCCTATGGCTTGATTGGTTTCTTGTCTTTTTGGGCAGGCAGAAACTGCTCTGTGTTAGGCCTGTTTTTTGATCCTCCTCACAGGCTAGTTCAGTGGGAGGGAGATCTGCTTGGCATATCACAAAAGAGGAAGATGGCTGTTTCCTCTAGTTTGGAGATGCTGTAATGAGGCTAGGTTCTGGGTAGGGTTGAGGTCTTTCAGGAAACAGTAGTTTTCCCTGAGGGGCTAACTCCTGAGACACTCACAGAGCCCAGCTTGGAGCTTTTCTTGGGGTTTATGTTTACTGAATTTCAATTGTTTGTCTAGGCTGTTGTAGGGAGAGGCAGTCTCTGGCTGTGTTTACCTGGTGAAGAAAGTCACTCCTATGTGGGCCGAATTTTTCTGCCTGGGCTGGGTGACTTTCTCCTGGGTGGAACTGACATCATAACGGTCATCAGAACTGTCTTCATAAACCTATTGTGTGATCGTGGTATTTCCCCTGCCAGGTAAGTATGGGAAGGGATGAAAAGGGGAAACAAAGGAGGAGGATACAATGCTTGATAAGAAATGTACTCATTATCTTGCCCCTGGAATTGTAAACCCTCTGTACAGTATTTTCACAATTAAAAGAAAAACCTATTGTGACCTATTGTAACATGGTAAACCTACTGTGACCTCATCACCATTATAGCATCACCAACTAAGTATTACATCAAAATATTATTATCACTCGATATTGTGCCATCATATTGCCATTGTGATATCACTGTTCCATTGGGTTTTTCAAACCTATTATGACCTCATAAAATTTTACAAAACTCGTGGCCTTTGAGCCTATTATCTTGTGAACTTGCACACTTATGATGCATAAAACACAAGACAATCCAATGAGGCACATTGACGATAACTTTATTTACACTAGAAATGGGCCTCCATTTACCTTGTTCTGGGCTGTACACTCAGTGACAGCCCAACCCCAACCACCAAACCTCAGACGTCCAATAGGCATAGTTAATTGGTTTGCAAAAGACCAACCCACCAAATTATCATCTCCACGCCCCAAACTTCAATAGGTAAGAGTTTTTCTTTTCCCTTATTCCTTCCTTCTTTATAGACTTTTCCTTCATTTCCCTTTTTCCCTTCCATCACTTCCTTCTTCTCTTTAGGCCTCTCCACTACACTTCTCTGGACTGGTAGCCAATTGGCTTCCTTCCCCTTCTGCTCTCCCTCAAATTCCTCTTCTCCAAGGTCTTTCCCCTCCTGCTGTCTCACCACTTCCTTCTTTGCAGGTCATTCCTTGATTTTCTCCAATTCCATTGCTCTGACCATGCAGCCTATATATAGGTTGAACCCCTCCATCACTCCAGTGGGTTTCCTACCTAACAGTTTTCAACCATCACTTCACAAACTGTTTGTTCCCCAATCAATTCTTCAAAGTTCATTATGTGAGGATGACATCCTACCCCCTCCAGCAGCATGCCCTGCTCACTTGTGTGGCATGCCACATGCACGCCAGTGGGCCAGGTCATGGGGCAACATTGATTAGTGGGCCCTGCTCATTATTAGGACCATGCTGCGTCATATATCCCTCAATGTTTTTCATGTCCAATCAAATCCTTGATTCCTTCTAACCAAATCCTAAAAATTCCCTTCTCTCCACCCAATGAACAGGTTTAAAAGGTAAATTTAATAGAAAACAAGTAAATTATGGAAACACACTAGTTAACACTAATTAACACTTAGTAAGTTTTATCCTTAACAGTCCATCTTGCAGCCTTCTCTGTATATTGGTCCACTACCTATTCCACTTGAGACTGATGGATCCAATGCTGTTTTCGTGCTAATTCAATAGGTGACAGTGAAGTTAGCACCACCAATAAGGTCTTTGCCACTTTGGTTCCAATTCAGGAGCATGATGAATTTTTATCCACTCCAGCTGTCCAGGCAAGAAAGAGTGGGTGGAGTTTCTTATTTTCTTTTTTCAACTCCATTTCTTAGTTTATTTCACTTACCTGGGGTCTAGTTTTTTAATTTACTTCTGAAGTGAGACGCTATAGAATAAACTAAACTACTCTCCTCGAAGAAAATTTCCTTCCAACTGGATTTAATTTCTTATTTTATACTTGAAATTTTTATTTTCATCCTAATGTTTATTTTTAAACACTTTTTATTATTATTATATTTAAATAGTTTTACAAAGAATTTCCCATTCTAAAAAACAGTACACAAATACAAGGTGTCTGACAACATTGTCACCCATTCCTCCTAACCCTTCCCTTCTCACAATTTTTTGTAAAATTTGAGATAGGTGATTACATATATTTCACATATTTCACAGTATTGTGGAATTGTGATACTTAGTTAAAGTCACAAACACATTTCAACCTTGACAAGGCAAATTATTGTTATCATATTCCAAAGTTTGTTAATTCTATGAGCTTTTACAATCCAAATTATTTTTCCCACCTCAGGTGATATTTACATTTTTTTTCCTTTTGATTAATGTAGGCTATTCCATCTTGCCCTCTTTCCCTCTCATTCATCTCTTCCCATCACTGTGTTTGGGTTGCTTAGTTATTTTTCTTCTATGTCCAGTGCAGCTGATGGGCCCCTTTGTTGTATGTTGTTCCATTTTCCACTTATTGTGTTCCTCCTCCTGGCTTCCCTCCATTGCGTGAATATTTCTGCAGAATACAGTCAAGAACATGGAGTCATTAATGGTGATACAACAAAATGAGTGGCTGTCCATTGTTTCTTGAGTCCTGTTTACTTTGTCATACCTTCTTGCATTTTGGCTTTAGCATCCATGTATCAGGTAGACACTATGCCATTTGTCTCATTGTTCTTGGCTTATCTCACTCAAATAATATGGTCTAGTTCCATCCATTTCCCTGCAAATACCTTCATTTTGTCTTTTCTAATGGCTACATGGTATTCCATTGTTTATAGGTTCCACATTTTTTGGGTACACTTATCATTTGTGGCTTATCTGGGTTTTTTTTCCAAATCTTGGCTATTGTGAACAGTGCTGCAGCAATCATAGAGGTGTGTATGTCTATGTACACTGGTTTCTGTTGTTCAGAGTAAATGCTTAGGAGTGGTATGGCCAGTTCATAGGACAGGTGGATATTTAGCTTTCATAAGTACCTCCAGAATGCTTTACAAAGTGGTGGTATTAGTATACATTCCCACTAACAATGTAGTAATGTTTCTTTCTTTGTATCCTTTCCAGCATTTGTCATTGGCTTAATTTAGAATGTGGGCCAATCTGATTGGGGTAAGGTGGTATCTCAGAGTTGTTTTTATTTGCATTTCCCTTACAGCCAGGGATGATGATCATTTCCTCATGTATTTCTTTGCCGTTTTTAACTCTTCTAATAAGTCTCTCTTTAGCTTCCTTGACCATTTCAAGATTGGTTTGTTAGGTTTGTGAAGGGTTAGTTTCTTGACTTCACCATATATAATATAATGGATATTATAATATAATGGATATTAGATGCTTGACTGTTATTTTGCTGGTAAATATTTTTCCCATTTCTTCCCATTTGCTGGTAATCTTTATGATTCTTTTTTTTAGGCTTTTATAGTTTTCATGAAACAGACCCTCTATATCTTTAGTTAAGTTAACTCCTGGACACTTTTTATTTTGATGTTATTGTGAATGGGTTTGTTTCTTTGATTTCCCTTTCTATTTGTACATTGTTAGTATACAGAAAAGCGATTGGTTTCTGTGGGTTAATTTCTATCCTGCTACTTTGCCAAATGGGTTTATAAGCTCTAAGTGTTTGGGGATGGAGCTTTAGGGATCGGTTATTTATAAAATAATGCCATCTGCAAAAGAGATATTTTATCTTCTTCCTCTCCTATGTGGATCCCTTTAATGTCTTTCTCTTGACTTATTGCTCTGTCTAAGAATTCCAGAACTATATTGAAGAAGCATGGATAGAGTGGGCATCCTTACCTTGTTCCTGTTTTTAGGGGAATTGGTTGTAGTTTTCCCATATTAAGTATAATATTGGCCTTTGATGTGCCATGTAAGACTTTTATTATAATATGAAATGTTCCTTCTATTCCTATTTTTTCCATAGCCTTTAACATAAATGAGTGCTGAATTTTATTAAAAGCTTTTTCTGCATCAATGGAGATAATCATGTGGTTCTTGACCTTGGATCTGTTGCTGTGATGGATGAGATTTATTGACTTACATATGCTAAACAATCCCTGCATCTCTGGAATGAAACCCACTTGGTCATAATGTATGATTTTTTTTGAAATGTTTCTGGATTCTGTTGGCTGCAATTTTATTGAGGAGCTTTGTATCTGTCTTAATCAAACAGATTGGTGTGTAGTTCTTTTTTTGTTAGGTCTTTGCCTGGTTTGGAGATGAATGTGATATCGGCTTCATAGAATGAGTTTGGGATTACACCCTCTGTTTCTATTTCTCTGAAGAGCTTGAGGTCTTATAGAATTCTGTAGTGAATCCATCAGGTCCTGGGATTTTCTTGTTGGAAGATTTCTGGTTACTTCTACTATCTCATTGTAGGGAAATTAACATGTTTAATTGATTTCTTTCTTCTTGGTTCTGTTTGGGCAATTTGTATTTCTTATTTTTCAGGCAGAAAAAAATTTTATTTACTGAACTGCTGCCCTCACCATGTATGGTGGAGAAGCATGGCTTAAAAGGAAGGGGGCGACCACCTCTGGGCCAGAACTTAATTAGGTTAGGGAAAGGAAAAAGTTGGCCAGGTGGGGAAAGTGTAGACACACTGGATCTCGATGTGACC
This sequence comes from Dipodomys merriami, assembly GCF_024711535.1. Taxonomy (NCBI): domain Eukaryota; kingdom Metazoa; phylum Chordata; class Mammalia; order Rodentia; family Heteromyidae; genus Dipodomys; species Dipodomys merriami. The sequence goes on along the minus strand of NW_027206357.1, from coordinate 1,889,870 downwards.
TCAGGGCCTGGTACCCTCCTAAAGTCAGATGGGAGGCTTGTGACCAGAGGTGGCCCAGGATGTGATCTAGCAGGAGGAGAAGGTGACTGCTTCCAGGTCTGTTAGTTACCTCTGTAACAGATATTGGGCGGAAACTTAGCCAAGAAGGAGGGAGGTGTTCCTGTTCAGACCTTACATTCCAGCCTTTTGATAATTTTGAAAAAAGGTGAAGATCCTCTCTGGCTATTTCCTGTTTGCAAGGGGTATCAACAGTATGGGTAAAAGGTTGAAATGAGATCCCCTCTGAGAGAAGGCAGCAGGCAACAGCTGTCACTTGGACAATGAGTCCTGTGATGAAATCTGGAGGAGGCAAGTCTCTTGGACGAAGTATGGAGTCATCTCATAAGGCATTGAGGGACTGAAAAAATACTAGAGAGCAAAAATTGGCAAGAGGAAGGACTTGGGGCTGAAAATGTTGTTAGAAATATCCCTAGCTACTTCTGACATCTGGCGACTAGGTAGAGAACAAGTCAAGTGACAAAGGCAAGAATATAAATTCCTGTCCAATTGAAAGGTAGACAGGTATGGTCATTAGATGGACAGTCTTCTTACTTCCATTGACCTCCCTGCTCTGGTTACTTTTGAAAGGGCAGGCACAAAGTGGCTGATGTGGTATCATGTCCTATTACTCTTTTCCATGTTCCTTTCTTCTGCAGACTGGCTGAGTCTAAGTGTCTTGGTAGGATGGTTTGTCCCAGTTGGTATTAAAGGAGGTTTGAACTCAATTCCTGGGCACTATCCCTTAGCACTTCTGTTCAAGGCTAGCACTCTACCACTTTGAGTTATAGAAACTCTTGCAGTGTTTTCTTGTTGGAGATAAGAGGCTCAGTCCAAGCTTCCAGCCTGGCTTTTTGCAGGTTAGTTGTGAGATGGAGTCTTAGGGATATTTCACCCCGGGCTGGATTTGAATTGCAAATTTTGTCACAAAAATTCTTTGTTATTTCCAATTAAAGCAACAAGAAGTTCAAATAGAATAAGTAGAGCTTACCTGGTCCTTATCAAGAATTGACCAAATATTCTGCAATGACACAATGGGCACAGATATGCCCAATATTTTAGAATCACATAGTCAGTACTAGCCTAAACAAGACAAAACAAAAAAGGCAAAACTCAAATCCTAAAATTTTAGACAACAATGTTCTGACATCTTTGCTAACAAAGCACATCAGATGGTTGGGCCACAGTTATCAGAGTCTGTGAAAAGAGCAAATTGTTAGCAAGGCACATTTGAATAGATGGATGGAGGAGAAGAAAGCTTGGTGGAAGGGTAAGGATTGGAGGGGGCCAAATCCTTCACCCACCATTTGACCAAGATGGCGAACTCAAGATGGCAAATTTCTAAAAAAAAAATGCAAAGAAAGCCTGAACAAAAATGAAGCCTAGTTTGGCTAGCCTTTTAGAGGGAACCTAAAATGGGTCCCCTGGACCCAGCCCATGTCACATGCTTCATGGCACAATACAAATAGTTGTAGAAAAGAAATGGAGAGATATAGAAAGTTGGACATGATTAGCAGAGAGCAAAGAGATCCTGAAAGTGAAAAGACTTCGGAACATTTACCATTGCAGAGGCAAAAATTGTCTAAATCTAAGAACAGCATAAAAATATTAGGTGCTCTGGCTATCCAGGGAGCACAAGAGGCATTTCAGAGGGATTTCATGGCTCGGGCATGACTCGTAGCACCCCGTTAAATGAGTAGGCCAGTCGGTCTGGTGAGAGAAGGAGAGCTGACCAGGCAGAAGCAATGTCCCTACTTCCCCTAGAGCAGTCTAGAGAGAAATGGCCAAGATCCCATAACCAAGCAACATTGGGTTTGGAGGTGACCAGCCTTTCCGATTAAGGCTATAGAAACTCTCTATCACGGTGCCACATCTGAACAGAGATTGAGCAACAGAGAGCCGTAGAGAGTAGTTTCACTCACCAGAGAAGAGAAGTGGTGTGGACGTGGATGTGAAGGCCAGCAATGGTATTGGTGAAAAGTCTCCTGTGGTGTCTCAAGGCAGTTTAGTTCACAGAAAAGGAGAGGTTAGGAAATTCTAACATTTCCAACTCAAAAACCCCATCTGAGTTACAGAATCATATGTAAGGAACATTAAATAGGTAAGTTTCATTTGGTAGCCTATGAAGAGAATACTAAACACTTTTAAGGCAGGAAAAGAAATTTATTTACCGAACTGCTAACCCAACCATACATGGTGGAGAAGCAGGTCCAAAAAGGAAAGGGGAGATAGCAATTTGTATTTCTGTAGAAATTCATCCATGTCTGCTAGGTTTTCCTTCCTTTGTAAGTAGAGTCTGGAATTATTTCTTTATGATTGTTTGGATGCCTTGGATGTTTGTTGTAATTTGTCCTGTGGTATCTGTGATAATATTTATTTGGGTCTCCTCTCTTATTTTGTTAGTTTCTCTTGCCAGTGGTCCGTCAGTCTTAATTGATTTTTTTCTTTAAAACAGTTTTTTGTTTTATAAATTTTATTTATAATTTTCTCAGTCTCTATCTCATTAATTTCAGCTCTTTTTTCGGTTATCTCTTTCTGTCTAGCAACTTTAGGTTCAATTTTTTTTCTTGTTTCTCTAGTAGTTTTAGTTGTATCATAAGATTGTTTACTTGGTCTCTGTTTTCTTGATATGTGCACTGAGAGCAATACATTTGCCCCTCAGGACTGCTTTCGCTGGGTCCCATAGGTTTCTTTGTGATGTTTCTTCATTTTCACTGAATTGTAGGAACTTTTTAATTTCTACTTTAACTTCTTCTGTGACCCATGTATTGTTCAACTTAGTTCAGTTTAATTTCCATGTGTTTAAGTTTTTTCTAATTTATGCCTTGTTATTGAGAATCAGTTTGATTCCACTATGGTCAGATAGAATACAGGGTATTATGTCGATTCTCTTGTATTTGCTTAAATTCCTTGTATGAACTAAGAAATGATCTATTGTAGAAAAAGTGAAGGGGTTGGCAAGAATTAGACCCTGCTGGTGTATATGCCTGTAATTGTAGCTACTCAGGAGTGTCAGATCTGTGTATTCAGGTTCAAAGCCAGACCAGACAGGAAAGTTCATGAGGCTTTTCTGGGGTTGTTCAGCACCACACTCTGCGTCATGTCTAGGGTTGTTCACCACCTTTGCCACCATGGGCTGGGCTGGGCTGCTTATGAAAGCCAGTATGGAGAAGCCCTCCACCCTACCAGGAGTGAGGTGTTAACCAGTGCTGTTGCTTCAGGCTGGGCTGGGCTGCTTATATGGGCCAGTATGGAGAGGCACAAGCTGCCATGGGTCTGGAGTTGTTCACTGCAGCTGTCCCCATCCCAGTTATCACTGCCACCCTGGACTGGTCTGGGTTGTTCCTGTATGCTAGTGCCAAGAGGCATTGTGCCCAGAGTCTGGGTGGTTTGCCACTACTGCCAGCTGCTGCTGCTCCTCCAGGTTAGGCTAGGCTGTTTACACCGGCAGGACAGAGGTGCCACACTGTGAGTCTAGAGTCGTTCACCACTGCTGACAGCTGCTGCTGCTCCTGACTGGGTTGGGGTGCTTGCACCAGCCAGGCAGAGGCGCCATGCCAGGGAGGGTGAGGGGAATCTTCATGCTGGCTCTTCTGAGATTTCGGTTTGTATTCTCTGGGTTGGCACTGGACCTGGGGAGTCTTCTGTGAGCCTTGGGTTGTTTGTGGGTGTGTGGTCCTAGGAGGGTCCAGAGTCAGGCCACTTAAGCAAGCTGGCACAAAGCTTCACCACTTAAGCTGTTCAGCAGGGAGCACCATCACCATCAAGGCTTGGGGAAGGGTCTTCCCACTTTACTGTGTGTCTGTGTAGGTTTTTCCCTTTTCTTTTTTCACTTCCTGTATCTCTCTGAGTAATCGCCTTTTTTTTATGGGTCACTTGCAGAAATGGAGCATTGAAATCCAAACTCTGTATTTCGTTGGGGAGAGCTGTGGTGTTTCCCTGCTGTTCCATCGCGATCTTAGCCCCTCCCCTTTAGGTGGAGTTTTTCTTAGGTGGCCGGTGGGCCTTGGTTACCAAAGGATTGGTCCATAAAAGAATATGTTGTAAAGCCTGCAGATTGTAGCTAGACATTTCTGTTAATATAGCCTTCCCAAATTTAGGAACAAAAGGGGGTGTTCCACCTTAAAGTATTTCAAAGTGATTAAATCCTTTAACATAAGGGCTACATCTTGCTCGAAGGAGAGCAAAGTGGAGGATGCTCACCAAGCCATGGACAGTCTCTGTATTTAATTTAGTTAGTTTCCTTTGAGGGCATATTTATTCTTTCTAATGCCTTGAACTCTCAGTTCTATAAATGGATTGCAACTTCCAATTTATTCCTAGAGTGTTAGTTAATAATTGAGAACTTGGGCCATGAATGCAGGCCCATCTTTAGACCCCACAGCTAAGAGTAAGCCAAATCAAGGAATTATTACATGCCTCAGCTCAGCCTGAAAAAGTGTCCACTATTACTAATAGATAACAATACCCATACTTTCCAGGCTTTACCTCTGTGAAGTCCACTTTCCCAAATTCACCATCTGAGGTTCCTCACATATGAATTCTTTCCATAGGTTCCAGCTTTTCAGCATTTACCTATTGGAAATTACCTACACACCTTACAAAGTATTGTCAGGCTAAGGCCCACTGGTTTTCAGAACATTTTTAGGTAGTGGCCTCGGGAAATTTACCAGGGTGCACATATCTACACGTAAACTGACAGAAAGCTTAAGCCTGTATGCATTTTTCACAGGTTCAGTGTCAACATTTGCACACTTATTACAACTGTATTTTTCTTCTTCCTTTAATTTTAACGACTAGTAGCTCTAGAGACCCCACTGCTTTTATAGAGTGATCTCCCAAGCTACCTGATCAGCTCAGATATTTCCCTTTATCTTAGGGTCTCTAGTTTCTTTAATTCCTGTACAGTACTCTGAACCTTGGAGACTTCTTCCATTTTATTCTCCTCCTTTTCTCTCAAAATTGCTTTCAAGATCGCATTGTCCTTCTCAATGTGCTCCTTAACCTGTAACTGTTTTGCAGGGTTACAGGAGAGTTACTTTGACTTGACAACTGCTGCTCCTTCTCACAACACCTTTGCTTGCTCTTCAGCTTCTCCCTTAAGTTCACAAAGGTACTATTACGAGGTATTATTTCCCATCTCCACCTGTTCCATTGGGACACGATGCTTCTGCATTATATTTATGGTGAAGATCTCAGCAGTCTTTTGGGGCTTTTACTCTAGTAGTTTCTCTTTCTAGTTTTCGACTTCAGTGTATTTTTGTGACAGATGTTTCAACTGTTCCTTTAGCTCTTCTGTTTTTCTTCCTAATGCTCTTTCCCTTTCCCCAGCATTCCCTATCAGAGCATGTGGTCCTTTAATTCTTTCTGAAGAGAAAAATCTCTTTCCTGAGCCTGATATTTTCCCGTTTACTTTTCTTGGCCTCATCTTCTATGACACAGTACTTCCCCAAATTCTCTGCTAACTACTCGTTCCTTCTTTCTCTAATGCTTTGAATTTCTGGTGACACTCTTCAAAGCTTATAATCGACATTTACTTCAGCCTAATACATTATTATATTAGGTCCAGCTCCTTTATCATGGCCATGGTTTCTTTTTTTTTTTTTTTGGTCCGGTCGTGGGGTCTGAACTCTGGGCCTGGGCACTGTCCCTCAGCTCTTCAACTCAAGGCTAGCACTCTACCACTTGAGTCACAGCACCACTTCCGGCTTATTATTTTTTGCTTATGTGGTGCTGAGGAATCGACCCCAGGGCTTCAGGCATGCAAGGCAAGCGCTCTACCACTGAGCCACCCTCCCAGCCCAGGCCATGATTTCTTATTGCAGCATCAGAATCTCTTCTTGGCCTCATTTGTGGTTAGCAAGGATGTCAGCATTGGAGTCCTGTGCTTCTGTCAGCCTCTGATTTGTGGTCCCCTAATTTGCCTCATGCTCACCGAGGGTACTGTACTTGAATTTCATTTGATTCTGAGTGTTATCTAGGTTCCTTTTGAGTATTTTCTTTTCATTTTTGACTCTCACAAGTTCCTAATTTATATCTTCAAATCTTTTCTCAACATCAAATAATTCTCTCTGTTTTCTCCAGTTTACTCTTCTATGTGCTTTTAATCTCTTGGTGGGTTTTGACTGGCACATATTGGTGATTCAGTCTTTTATAAGCGTGTTTTTTGAGATAGAAGTGTGTGAATATTTTCTTTGTCACATTTCTTCTTAAGTTCAGAAGGCTCTTTCTTAAATTGAACACAGTTGGAATTCAGAGCCCCATGCTCCTTTGCATATTTCTCAGAGATATGAACACATTTTCCAGATAGTTAATGTGATTACTAACCTGTCATTTTCTATCTCTCTCCTCCTTGGACATTCATTTTCTTAATGTCCATTTTGCTTGCAATAAGCACACTGATCTAGTCCTAGAGGTTCCCTACTGCCAGTTGCAACTGAATTGTACTGTCTTTGCCAAGGATTTCTTCATCCCTATTCTGGTGCTCCTACCAAAACTCAAACCCCCTTCTTAAACTCTTTTTTTCCCAGGGTATCTCTGTTATCAAACACCCACTGAGCAACCACTTCCAACTTAAAATACACTTTCCCTCAAAACCTTCTAACTTTTAAAGGTTTCTTCTAATATCTGGGGCTGACTGGGTAACAAAGGCCATATTTAGGGCTCTTTGATTCTCCAGGGCTTCAAGACCTATAGGCTTATAGGTCCTTTAGGCTTCTGGGAGAACTTTCAGAAGAACATTTGGGTACTCACTGGGGAACTGTATCATCTCACTCACTTTAGATTGATGACTTGGCTTTCTAGCAACTGCGGTATTCCTGCTAACTGAACCTGGCAATAATTGGTAAGCATTTCCATACCTCGATCGCTGATAGTCTCAGCTTGGGTAAGTCTGGGGAAAGACTTGCTCCAATTGGTCTGGTTCAATAGTGGGCCTACTGTCTGGTTCAAGGACCACTTCAAGTCACCGATCAGGATTCACTCCCTTTTCTTCCAGGTGAAAAGCACCTGTAAAGTGTGCTGACACTTATCCCAGATGTGCTTGTTTGTGAAAATTGCTGTCGCTAATGAGGTAATGAGCCCCTGTTTTTTTTTTTCTGAAAAAGATGGATTTTTCTGTTTCCAGTTATACAGGTCACTAGTGGTAAAGTGAACATATATTAGAAAGGGGGCCTGCTCACCATCTCCTCCATATTCCTGTCTCAAGGGTAATAAGGCTAACATACCACATTGTGCCACATCAGGCTGGTACAAGTAACTACTTTTGGTATGGGAGGACTTAACATTAGAGGTGCTGATGGCAAAGAATAGGAGAGAGAGTACATCAGTGCATCTTCCTCTGTGGGACTCTATAACCCTGGGGGAGAATTTTTGGATATGACAACTTTAGGCCTTGTTTTCCCATCCTGAGAAAAGGACTAAACAGAAGTGCATACAGGACACTGATAGAACTATAAGCATACACACAGAGACCAATAGCCACAGACACTTAACCCACATGTCCCACACCTTTCAATGTAGAACTCTACAGAAGGTTCCAGATGACAGACAGAACATCCAAGATTGCCTCTTGAGGAGGTCACAGATGACCTCTGGAAGACGTCACATATGTCCTCCCTAGGAGGCCTTAGATGACCTCTCAGGGAGATTCCAAATGGCTTCCCAAGAAGTGTCAGATGACCTCCAAAGGAGGTCCCAGATGTCCTCACAATGAGGCTGAGATTACCTCTCAAGTATCTCAGATGTCCACTCAAGGAGGCCACATATGAACTCCAGAGGAGGTTCCAGATAACCCTGTTGAGAAAGCCACAGATGACCACCAGAGAAGGTCATATATGGATTCTCAAGGAAGTCCCAGATGATGTCCAAGACGGTCATATTTTTCTCATCAAGGTAACCCGAGATGACCTCCCAAAGAAGCGCCAGATGACATCGTAAGTGGTCCTAGATTGCCTCTTAAGGAAGCCCCAATGACTACTTTTGAAGAGTTCTCAGGTGGCCTCCTTAATAAGCCCCAGATGACCTCTGGAGAAAGTCCAAGATGGCCCCTGAAGACCCCAGATGACCTCCAAGGAAGGTCTCAGATGGCCTCTCAAGGATGTCGCAGATGTACTCATGATGATGTTCCAGATAGCTTCCCAAGGAAGCCCTACATGATCTCTCAAGGAGGTTCCAGATGGCTTCTCAAGGAAGCCACAGATGACCTCCAGATGGAGTCCCCAAAACAGGCTGGCACACTTGCCCAGACGTACCCCTAGAGGTACCTAAATGACTTTTGTCCATGTTGGTCCTCAGGAGACAAACACTTGAGGTCGACTCTCAACCCTGAAGGCTGACACTCTCACCTATGGGGATTTTTCCCTGAGGCCAAGGCCTGATGCCATCCAAATGGATTATATCGATGAGGGTCTCCAAATATTAGAACCTCTATTGTTCAGGAGAATCCATCGAGACACAAAGGGCAAGCATTTTATCCCCCTTCCCTTAGTCTATCCTTCACTGCAGACCTATACTTCCTTCCATGTCTTTTCCCTTCTACCAGTTCTTTCTTCTCTTCAGGCCGCTCTACTCTCCACAGGCCTGAATTGCTTTGCCTGGATCAGTTGCCATCCTTTACCTCCTGCTCTCCCTCAACTGCCTCTCCTCTCATGTCTTTCCCTTTCTGCTACCACACAACTTCCCTTCTTCCAAGACTTTTCCCTTTTTCTCTTCTAATTCTATTGCTCGGAATAAGCAGCCTATATAAAGTCTGTAACCCTTCTCCACACCAACTGCTTAACAGTTTTCAACTGTCACATCCCAAACTGCCCACAGCCCAATCACTTCTTAACAGCTCAACACTTGGTGATTACTGTCCCAGGCCCTCCTACAGAATGCTCCATCTTCTTTGGTGGCATACTTTGTCCTCTCCAGCTGGCCAAGAGATGGGGCCACACCGATTATCAGACCCTATAGATTATCAGGGCTGTGCTGATTATTACAGTATCATCCTTGTGAACTAATAGCAATTGAAATTGGAAATTTGATTGTGATATTACAAACTCATTGTGACATCACAAACCCATTTTGACATCATCACCACCACGACATCACAAACCCATTGTGATAGGATTGTCATTGTGACATCTCAAATCTATTATGACCTCTTAGCTCCTTTGGAAAATCACATGCCCTTTTCAACATCACAGTCCCTTTGTGTACCTATATCCTTGTTGTTAACTAATGACAATTGAGATCAGACATGCCATTATAACATCAAAAAGTGTTTGTGACATCCTCAAAAGTGTGACATCACTTTTTCTTTATGAAAGCATCAGCTCATTGTGACACCACCAAACTCAATGACATAATCGCATTATGACAATTCTCATTGTGACATCATAGACAAATTGTGAATGCTTATTCTGTGATTTCATTGTATTCAAAATGTGGTATGGGAATTGCTATCAGAAATGAATTTTTGTGCCTACATAACAATTTTGAACTGGGCGCTTATGGCTCATGCCTGTAATCCTAGCTACTCAGGAGGCTGAGATCTGAGGATCACGGTTCAAAGACAGCCTGGGCAAGAAAGTCCTAGAAACTCTTATCTCCAATAAACCACTCACAAAACAGAAGTGGCACTGTAACTCAAGTGGTAGAGCGCTAGCCTTGAGCTGAAGAGCTGAGGGACAGTGCCCAAGCCCAGAGTTCAATCCCCACAACCGACGAAAAAAATTGACATCATAATCACTTTGTGCCATCACAGTGCCATTGTGATATCACTAACACGATGTGACATCACAAACCTCTCCTGTCCTCATAACTTTTGTGACATGCTTACATTGTGATATCTTAGACCTTTTTGCCCTCATAATTTGTTTTCAACCTCATATTTCATGTATGACATGAGATACCAGGAATCCACTGTGACATCATGACCATTGTGACATCACACTGACAGATGCCATGGTCATCATATCACATTGTGACATCACAAAAGGTTTTGATCTCACAATTAGTTGGTGATGCCATACTGGTAAGGGGTCACAGTAGGTCTATGATGTCACAATTGGTTGGTGATATTAAAGTGGCATAAAGGATCTCATTTGTCATGAAATCACAGAGAATATGAGTGCACATATGGACTGTGGTTTCTCCAAAGGCATGTTTTGTCACAAATGTGATGAAATCCTAGCAGGATTGTGATGTCACAGTGTGACACAATATTCATGATGTCTGTCAGTATGATGTCACAATGGTCATGATGTCGCAGTGGATTTCTGATTTCACATATCATAACTGAAATATAAGTTTGAAAACAGATTATGAGCTCATAAATGGCCTAAGACATCACAATTACAGCATATCACAAGACTTATGAGGACAGGGCAGGCTTGTGATGTCACAGTGTGTTGGGCATGTCACAATGACATGATTGTTCTCAATGGTCTTTAACTTACAATGAGTATATGAGTTCACAAAGGGACTGTGGTTTCTCTAAAAGTATGTGTTGTCACAAATATATTGAAATCCTAAAAGGTTTGTGATGTCAGAGTTTGACATAATGGTTATGACATCTAGCAGTGTGATGTCACCATTGTCATGATGTCACTGGGAATTTGTGATATCAAATGTCATATGTGAAATCTAATGAGTTCAACAACAGATCATGAGGACAAAAAGGCCTAAGGTATCAGAATTGCAGCATGTCACAAAAGTTATGATGACAGGATAGATTTGTAATGTCACGGTGGGTTAGTGATATCACAATAGCAATGTGATGTACAAAGGGATTGTAATGTCACAATGGTTGTGATTCAGTTTGTTATGATATCAAAGTACAGGCCACATTTGAAATAGAATGAAATCACAAAAAATGGTATTCATGTCTATGATGTCACGATGACAATGTGAAGTTCTAATTCTTTCATACCACTTTAGTTTTGTGATAACACAATTATCAGATCGTGTCACAATGACAATGTGATGTCACAATTGTGATGATCTCAAAAATGTTTCTGATGTTGAAATGTCATGTCTGATTCTCAATTGTCAATAATTCACAGTGGAGATTTGGATACATAAAGGGATTGTAATATCATAAATCTATGTATTTTTTCAAAGGTTATAAGAGGCTATAATAGATTTGGGATGTCAAAAAGTGATCTTGGTGTCAAAACAGCAATGTCACAATGGGTTTGTGATGTCACAGTGGTGATGAGGTCACAATGGTTTAGTTAAGTCATAAGTTTGTAATATCACAATTATTTGTCCAATTTCAATTGCTCCTAGGTCACCATGAGGACACTGTAATAACCAGCAGTGCCCCTATAATCCACGGGAACACATAGTCATCATGACCACCTGGTCTGGACCAACAGAGAGGGGGGTGCATGCCACTGGAGGGGGGTGGTCATGCTGCTGAAAGAGATAAAATGTCAAGCCCCACATGGGGAGCTGCAAAGAGTAATCGTGCATGGACATTAGGGAAGTGATGATTGAAAAATGTTATGCAGGAAACATATTGCAGGGGGGAAGGGTACAGCCTATATATAGGCTGCATGTTCAGAGCAACAGAAGGGGAGAGAAAAAGGGGAAAGGCCTGGAAGGAAATAAGTGATGAGACTGCAAGATGGTAAAGACCTGGGAGAAGAGGAAATTGAAGGAGAGAAGGAGGTGAAGGACTGCAACTGGCCACCTGGTCAGGGCAGGACAAGCTTTTCCAGAGTAGAGCATCCTGAAGAGAAGAAGGGAATGGTTGAAGGAAAAAATGAAAAGACCTGAAAGGTAGGAAAGGTCTTTAGAGAAGGAGGATGAAGAAAAAGGGAAAAGCCTTGCCTTTGAAATGTGGAGCTTTGGAGATCATTATTTTCAAGATTGGTTGTTTGCAGACCAGTCAACAAATGGCTGGGCTGCTCTTTCAAGTTCTGAGGGTCCAGGGTTGAGGCTGCATTGAGCTCTGGGCATCCAGCCCAGGTCAAGGTAGTCGCCTGTTACAAAATTTAAGACAAGACAGGTTTGTGATGTTACATTCCATTAATGATTTCACAATGTCAATATGAGGTCACAAAGGGATTGCAATGTCATAATGGTGATGTGGTCACAATGGGTTTCTAAAATCAACCTATATGCCACATTTGAAATAGAATGAAATCACAGGATAGGCAATCAACTTGTCATTATGACCTCATGATGAAAATGTGATGTCATAATGCTATGATGTCATTGTCATTTTGGGATGTCACAATGGGCTGTTGGTATCATAACAATGTGATCTCACTCTGGAGAAGATGTCACAAAGCATTTGTAATTGTACATGTAAATGCAACATTTATTGATTTTTCCAAAGCTACACTATTTTAGAAATTTGTAGGAAAACAAGTTAAGTTATAAAAACACAAATTAATATGATTGATTGCATACTTTTACATTTAATTTCGTCAAGTAAAAATACCATTTATTTCTTCTGTATAGGAAGGAAAACCCTAAATATTACAGTTTGTGCCATATTTCACATTGGGAAGCTTTGTCTATATCAATAAGTTTATTTCTTTTTTTTCTGTTTTCCTATTCATAATGCTTCTTCTCATAGGATTCTTCTACGGACTTTTACTTTCCCCCATTTGGGGCTTAAACATAACTCATGATCTCACTTTGTTTGCTAACAGTAATCAGTCTACCATTTGAACCATGCCTCCAGCCCAGAAATTTTTGAAGTTAATTGGAGTTAGAACCTCATGAACTTTCCTACCAGGTGGAAAACCATTATCGCCCAAGTCTCATCCTTCTTAATTACTAGGATTATAGAGATGAGTTATGGACCCCAATAATCGATGACTTTTCATGTCTTATAAATTCCACATGTTTGCTAGTAATTGTAATAGTAAACGACCACAGATTGGGTAGCATTAACACTGTAAATACATTGCCTCTGAGTTGGTGGAACTAGAACTCCAAGATCAGAGTTGGCTTCTTCTGAGTCCTCTTTCCTTAACATATTCAAGGCCTTCTGATTCTTTTGGAGGAGACTTCAACTTAAATGCTACCTTTAAGATTCTGTTTCAATATACAATCATTTTCTAATGCAGTGGGTTTTAGATAGTAAGATTTTAATGGGACCGTATTCAACACATAACATATTACTTAATGGATTGAAGAAAATCTCATAGGAAATTATGTGGTTTGGGCATGGAAGTTGTGGTTATACATTAAAAAATTAGCAAAAGAGGTAAAGGTTTTATTAGAGCTTGTAACACCAGTATGAAGTCTTGACCGTAGACATGCCACATTCTTACCTGGTACACACTTAAATTCCTAGCTGTACTGGAGGATTGAACCTAAAACCCTATACTTGTGAAACGGCATATCTACTACTGCCATACCTTCAGATTGTAACTGGATTGCTTATTTTGAGGTAGTATCAGTATGCCTGGGCCTGATTGGACTGTGGTCCTCCTAACACAAGCAAAATATATTGCACCCAGCAAATGATTAGAGTTTCTGAAAATTCTTTTTGTGTCTGTGCTTGCCTGTAACTGGAATTTTCTAATCTCTCTTTCCCAAGTAGATAAGATTACAGGTCTGAGGCTCTTTTCCAATAAAAGTATACAATTTGAAAATATCTTGATATTGCCTATATTTGTGATTAATATATATAACTAACCATAATTTTCTCCCTCTTTTGTTTAGTACTCTGTGTTGAAAACATTGGCTTACTTGATATACATGGCTTTGTTTTGGATGGAATCCCATAACAATCCAAAAAATCTCCCAAAAAGTTATGTTAAAAATAATGGAAAAGAAGGCTTCAGGTTAGAAAAAAAAAACACTGATCCTTAAGTTATAAATGCAATATATTTATAGTATTAGTCAATGCTTTCTTAAGTATGAGAAGAGAAGGAAGGCAGAAATGTGAAAGATGTCAGATATAATTTTGATAACCTACTAGGTCTCTGTGGAAATTCTGTAGTTGTCCCTTCATGTTTACTTCCTTTCTTAAAGCTTGCTTTATTAAAACCCTGTGGGTTGGAATGATTGGTAACCTTCTCCAGGAAATGAGGCTGATTTTAGAAGTCTGATGTTGTGGTAAATAAGGAATGATGAGAATGAGGGCAGATATTGTCACAGAATGAGCCGACCGGGTTCAACTGCTGAACAGCAAAACAAAGCTAAGTAACATGTCTGGAAGATATATAGATAGATACGTATACACATAAATTTACATGCATGCATGAAATAGTAAATCTCCAGTAGAATATAGAGAAACTTGGCCTGACAATTGTTAAAATATATGCAACTGATTGCAGGAAATGTATACTAAAATATCAATAGTTTATCACAGATTTTACATACATTTTAATGGATAAAAATTCTTCCTTCATTATATATTTAACCTTAGTATATTTTAAGTTTTTTTACATTGTAGTAGGAACGTATATACAATGCTGAGAATTAGAATTACACACAATATGCAACATGGCTAGCACTGGTGGTTCAAGGTTGAATCTTAGCTAGTTAAGAAATTGAGATCTGAAGATTACAATTTGAAGCCAGCAGGAATAGGAAAGATGATTAGTTTCTTATCTCCAATTAACCAACTGGGCAAATGGATTTCCAGTTCAAATTACATGTAGATCACTGGCCTTGACCATAAAAGCACCATCCCAGCCCTGAGTTTAAGCCCTAGGATCAACAGAAACAAAAACACAAAATACAACATGGAGTTAGATATTTTATAATAAAGCACAGTTTTATATACTCTACATTGTTAGAAAGACTAAACTTTTGTGTTAGCTTTATAACCTTCCATAATAAGTGATATTGTCCATATATTAAGCAGAAATGCTTACTCAGATTTAAAAGTTTGAAAGTTTCAGTATATGTTCAGTTTGTTTTACTGCTTTGGGGGGCTGTGACAAGACATTGTCAAGGTGGGGAGTATGTCAAAGAGCAATGTTTTTGACCGAGAATGTTTAAAATATAGAAGAAGGAAGATGAGATTCTATGTACTCATAGGTTTCAGTCTAAAGAACTTAATCTCCAGAAGAACTACTCAGGTATTCTCCACAATCTGGGAGGAAAAAGAAAGTCATTTTTTTCACACATAGGTCTTTCTGGGGCATACTAAAATCAAATGGCAACAACTTAACCTATGACAGAATATTAGTCCATTATGATTTACAGAGTAAGTTTCCGGGCATATAATTTTTTTCTTCCTCTTTTTTGGGGGGTGATATAAATATTTTTTTCAGAAAGGCAACCTTGTCTTAACCATTACCCACAAAATTTATACTATCATAGAATCACAGAGTTTTTTGATTAAATTAACATAATAGTAGGCTCATTTATGCCAACACAAAATATAAAAACTAATGACATTTTTCACTGAGCAACCACTCATAAAAAATCATGAAATAATGAAGAACAAATCCATAAAAAGTTTTTTTCTGTGGGTCGTGGGCTTGAATTCTGGGCTTGGGCCAGTGTTCAGCTTTTCAGCTCAAGGCTTCCACTGTACCACTTGTGCCACAGTGCTGTTTCTAGTTTTTAGGTGGTTTATTGGAGATAAGGGTCTCACAGTATTTTCTGACCAGGCTAGCTTTCAACCAATATTCTCAGTTCTCAGACTCCTGAGTAGCTAGGATTATAGGCATGAGCCATGAAGCCCAGTTCCAAGTCAATTTTTAAAAAGCAAGCTTATTTAAACTTCTGGCTTTTTCCAAAAAACAATCTCATTTTTTCAGCATTAGTTTATAACTATGAATTATTTTAGATATAACTGGGATTATTTTTAATAGTATCAAGTATAATTTTTACTATTACTCAGTATCACACAAAAATCCACTTTAATCGACTTTCCCCAAAGTCAATTATTACATACTATCTCTAACTATTATTATTACATTCTATATTGCATATAGTCTGAATGGAAACAAGTTTGGACAATTTCATATAAATTAGTAGATGCTTTTTTAGCATTATAAATTCACATCTGTGGTCTTAAACAAAGGAAAGAAGATGTTCGAGTTGAAATCAAATATAAATGTGTAGTGTGTCCCAATTAAACCAAAAATTCTAAGTTAATACAGACCAAATTATTACCATTGGAAATAGTGAGGCAAGAGGAGGCAGAATTCAATTATGTCAAACAATGTCTCTGTTTTTCTGCTATCCCTTCCACTAACAAGAACTCTCGGGTCCCAGTTGTCACAAAACTTCAAGTGTCTCTATTAGAATTCTATTTGGAAAAGTTCTTAACTACTGATGCTTTTTCTACTTTCTGTTTTATGAAACAAAATATAGGCACAAAACAATTAAAATAAATGTACACATATGTTGAAGTCACCACAGCTGCAAAACCAACCAAGAAATTGGAACTCCCCCAGGAACTAAAACATGTTATGCTCAGTTTCTTTTTTAAGTACAAAAACCTCAAATACATGTTAACTTGAGCAGAAATATAAGGATAACTGTCTTTCAGAAATAAGGTTGTGTTAATTTGTAATTAAATTCATCTGGATGAACCTAATATAGCAAATCCCTTGAATAGATCAAATTGTTTAAAACAAAGGTAACTGTATGTGAAGTAAGATCTGCACATATTAAAAAATATATTGCAGTATTAAATCACAAAAATCATGACATACTAAATCACAAAAATCATGACATACTTAAAAAATTCAGAAATGCAATGAATAAGTCCAATAGTATCCATATTGAGAAATAAATCTTACTGATTTCACAGGAACAAAATATGCAAATAATAGAACCCTAGCAGTGTACCTGAGTGTACATAATTTTAAACAACTCTAAATTACACTGTAGATGATTTAATGTGGGTTATCAAAAGGAAAACATCAACATATGATATAAATGAAATAAAAAATCTAATGAAAAGAGAGAATAGGACTAGTTTCTGGAAAATACTGTTTTAATAAATGTTGGTCAATATCTTTCTAGTACTGGCAAAATTGCATGCCTACTTAGTTAGATCCAAAAAAGACCCAAGTTACTCGAGCTGATTTGAAACTTTGGCAAAGTAACAGGATACAACTGTAACATTATTACAGATTTGACTCTGGCACGGAATTCATTTCCTCTTTGATCTGACAAATGAATATATAAAAGAACATAACTTCTCCAACTAAATATCAAGACCTAACTAAACTTATATAATCAGAAAAATCATCATGCAAATCGTATTCCAAACTGGCATTTAAGAAAAATCAGTGATACGTACCCTGTGTTTTTTTAAATGATTTTTCCATAAATTATTTCCTTTAGCTTGTATTTTTAAAACATTGTGTTAAATTATGTATATCTTGGTAACTAATTTTGGATGCCTCCTTAAATTTAGTTCTGAGTATAACGTCTCAATTCAGTACCTAAACCATGAAATGATGATGATTACAAAACAAATGCTAATAACCACTGTTTATAATACACAAAATCTCATAAACATAATTTCAGTAAGCATAGGTTAACATTTTGATATCATGGTCTCATGACTGATGAGCCCTATCTGCATGAGTATAGTTGTACCTAGATTCCTCAGCCTCAATTTAACCACTGTTAAAAAATGTTTATATCTTTGTCACCCATCAGTGTTTAAACCTGAATATAAAGCCTAAGGAAAATGATAAGGTAAGAAATTAGCTTTTCTGGATATAAAGTAAACAGAAATGCAGCGTAGAGTAACTCATTGGTTTAAAGTCAAACTATTTCTCCAAAACATTCTAAGCATTTCCTTACAATGTGTATTATTCTCAAGAAGGGAATGGGGAATGTGAGAAGATGACTAACGAAGTATTGTCTTCAAAAATACGTAATTTGGATTTACCTCTTTATTTCATTATAGGCACTTTGGATAAAAACTTTTTGAATAATTGATTTCCAGGTAAGGTATAATATATCCTAATTGCATATACCAAACTACATTCAGAAAATGATATAAAGTGATTGAGGAAAGAAAACATATTCAACAAATAGCAAAAAGTATATACCAATAGGGATACTATTTTAAAGAGGGCATTGAAAATACTCTAATATAATAATTAATTGGATTGAACAATTTCACATTGACAGCAATTAACTAGAATACTTTAATTTTAATTGGACAAGATAGTCTTTCTAAATGAGCAAAATCTCCTTTTACTTTATTAGGGAAATAACTGAACAAAAAGTGGAAATTAACATATGAATCTAGAACAACTGGATTGAATTTTTGTCTTCTTATTTTCAAATATTAATTTCACAAGGTATTTTATTATGTTATACACATATCCATATAATGTAGCTTGCTAAATTTTGTTCATTTTATGAATTTCATTATCTTATTTTTATACTTTTATTATGTCATCATGCTAACAAATTATTTGAACATATATATTTTACAATATTTCTCTTCATCTCCTCTCTTACTTTTTTTTCCAAATTTAATCAGTTCCACCTTTTATACCTTGGTCATCCATTTTATTTTCTAGGTCTAGATTCTGCATATGAGAAATCTAGAATTTGTTTTTTACAGTATGGCATATAGCTTTAATATGAATTTTTCTTCTATGTTTTTTCTTGAAGATAATAAGATTTCATTATTATGTCTGGCTAAGTAATATATCATTGTGTGTATATATATTACAATTTCTTTATTTAATGAGTGATTAAGGGATATGTAGATTAATTCTATAGTTATTTATGTTGTATTATGTGGGAGAAAGAAGGATGGAAATAATGAGGTTTGGACTGAGAAACATGCTCTTTAAGGCAGGCACTCTAGTATTTGAAACATCCTCTCAGCTGCTCTTTCATAAGTATTTCAATAATGCACTATATCTAAAAAATAAAATTTAATTACATTTGCAAAATGTGCTTTTTCAGTATCTATATTATTATTTATTACAGTGTCACATTTAGTATGTCATGTGAATATTGGGGTGTATGTAAGCATGAAAATGCATGCATGTTTTTATTTGTAGATGAATCTAAGGAAACTGAATTTATGTGATATAAAGTAAGTTGCTAATTTGATGTATATATCCAGTTTGTGGAGTGTGATTTCAAAATCACACTTTGGTAGGTTTCATACCGAGTAAGTAGATGTTTCTAATCTAAAATCATAAGGACTATAACAGTTACTATGTTTCATAATTATTCAATGTTAGTACTCCAGACATTGTAATAAGTGAAAAAATTGCTTAAAAGTATGATGGGTCAGTAGTAAGCCTTTAGAAACTATATATTTTCCTGAAAATCTTCAGATGTACTCTTTGGATATTAATTACAAATATATTTATAAACATACAGATATAATATGATTTTACATATGTTAATATGTGTATATAGTGTAAATATATATTTAGTTATATTTAAACTTGTATTATAAATATTCATTTATATTCAATTCATTCCATCATATATATACTGTGTGTATGTATATGTATAAGGGTGTATATATATATATATATATATATATATGGTGTATATATATATAGGGTGTATATATATATATAGGGTGTATATATATATATATATATATATATATATATATATATTCTTTTTTTAGGTCAGTCGTGAGGCTTGAACTCTGGGCTTGGGTAGAAGTCCGAAAGGCCATGAATTTTGTAAAATATTATGAGGACATAATAGGTTAGTGAAAATGCAATGGAACAGATATATCCCATTGGCAATGTAATGTTACCATTACATGAGATACTATTGTTTTGAAGTCACAAATATTTGGTGATGCCATACAGGTGATGAGGTCACATAGGTTTGTGATTTCACAATGGGATGGGGATGTTACAATCTCATGCCAGATCTCTAATTGACAATTATATAAGTTCACAGGGATAATGATGTATCCAAACGCATATGTTGGCACAAGTGTAATGAGTCTTAACAGGTTTGTGATGTCACAATGTTTCTCAGTGGTCATGACATCTGGCAGTGTGATGTCACAGTGTTCATCATGTCTCAGTGGATTTCTGATATCATGTTATACCTGACGTAGTATGATTTAAACAATGTATGAACTCAGAGAGGCCAAAGAGATCACACTGGCAGCATGTCAAAACATTATGAGAATGGGGCAGTTTTGTGATGTCAAAGTGGGTTATTGATATCATAATGGCAATAGGTGTCATCAAGGTATTGTGATGTCATAATGGTTATGTGGTCACAATGTATTTCTGATATCAACCCACCTGCCACATTTGAAATAGAAAAAAATCGAAGAATAGGCATTCCAATGAATCTGTGACATCACATCCACAATGTGATGTTATAACACTATGATGTCATTTTAGTTTTATGATGTCACTGTGGGCTGATGTTGTCATAATGATAATGTGATGTTACACTGGTAATGATGTCACAAAGGTTTTGTGATGTTAAAATGGCATGTCTGATCTCAATAGTCATTAGCTCAAAATGAGGATATGGGTGCACAAAGGGCCTATGAAGTCACAAAGGCCGTGCTTTCTTTCAAAGCTTCAGAAGTCATAATAGGTTTGGGATGTCACCATGTGATCATGGTGACACAATGGCTATGTGATATCACAATGGATTTGTGATGTCACCACAGTGATGAAGTCACAATGGGTTAGTTATGTCTCATCAAGTTTGTAATATAACAATGATGTATACAATTTCAATTTCTTCTAATTAACTATGAGGATACTGTAATAACCAGTGGGGCCAGAATTATCTGTGGGAGCCGATAATCATTTTAAATTCTTGGCCTGGCCCACCAGAGAGAGTTGGGAATGCCGCCAAAGGTGGAGGTGTCAAGCCTCACATAGTGAGCTGTCAAGAAGTGATTGAGCATTGGGCAGTTTGGGAAGTGATGTTTGAAAACTATTAGGCAGCATATCCGTTGGAGTGAGGAGGTGTACAACGTATATATAGGTTGCATTTTCAGAGCATTGGAAGGGGAGATAAAAATGGGAGCTACACGGATGGAAGAAAGTGGTGAGACAGCAGGAAGGGAAAAACCTGAGAAGAGAGGAAGTTGAGGGAGAGCAGAAGGTTGGCATGTGGTCACTGGGGCAGAGTAGGGCAGGCCTGTGGAGAGTGGAGAAGCCTAAATAGAAGAAGGAAAGGGTGGAAGGGAAAAAGGGAAAGACCAGGAAGGAAGGACAGGTCTGTAGCGAAGGAGGGAGGAATTGAAAAGTAAAAAGCCTTGCCCATGTTGTTTTTGAGCTTTGGAGATAAAAAAATTTTTGGTTGTTTCTTTGCAGACCGGTGGGGCTGCCTATTGGAGGTCTGAGGTTTGGTGGTCAAGGTTGCTCTTTGACCTGTGTACCCAGTCCAGGATAAGGTAATCACAGTCCCCTTTCTAGTGTAAATTGGTTTATTATATTAAATGTGACACGATTGTTTGTCTCATTGGTGTTGAGGTCATAAGAACACGAGTTCACAGAAAAAGCTCGAAGTCTCAAAGGCCATGGATTTTCTAAGATGTGATGTGGCCATAGAGGTTTGTAAAAACACAATTGGACAGTGATATCACAATGGCAATACCATAATATCATGTCAAAATAATGCTTTGATACCACAATTAGTTGTTGATGCTATTCTCGTGATGAGGTCACAATAAGTTTGTGAAGTCACAATGGGTTCATGATGCCAGTGTGGCATGGCAGATCTCAATTGTCATTAATTGACAATAAATATATGAGTTCAAAAAGGGACTGTAATGTCTCCAAAGGCATGCGTTGTCACAAATGTGATGCCATTCAAAAAGTTGTGTGATGTCACAATGTGACATAATGATCATGATATCTGGCAGAATAATGTCACAGGGGATTTATGATATCACATGTCATGCCAGAAACATGAAATTGAAAACAGATTATGGGCTCACAAAGGACCTAATATATGAAAATGGCAGTATGTCACAAAACTTATAAGAACAGGACTGCTTTGTGATGGCACAGCAGGTTAATGATATAATTATGGCAATGTGATGTCACAAAGGATTGTGATATAACAATGGTTATATGGTCAAAATGGGTTTCTGACATAGAATGAATTTACAGAATAGGCCATAACACTCTTACTTCTATGATGTAACAATGTCACTGTGATTTATAATGCTATGATGCCATTGTCATTTGGTGATATCACAATGAGCTGATGGTGTCATAATGACAATTTGATGTCACTGCTGATTTATGGTGTTACAATGGTTATGAGGTCACACTATATTTCTGATATCAACACACAGGTCAAAATTGAAATAAAATGAAAAAGCCGGGCATGGGTGACTCATGCCTGTAATCCTAGATACTCAGGGGCCTGAGATCTGAGGATAGCAGTTCAAATCCAGCTCAGGCAGGAAAGTCCATGAGATTTATCTCCAATAAAACCACTATAAAACCAGAAGTGGCACTGTGGCTCAAGTGATAGAGAGCTCATCTAGAGCTGAAGAGCACAGACAGCACCCAAGCCCAGAGTTCAAGCCCCATGACAGGCAAAAAAAAGATTAAAAACAGGCATTCACAATCTGTCTATAGCATCACAATGACAACGTGATCTCATAATGTTATCTTGTCATTGTAGTTTTGTGATGTCAAAAGTAGTTGAGGCTGTCATAATGACAATGTTATGTCACACTGGTAATGTCACAAATGGCATGTTTGATATCAATTGCCAGTTCATAATGAGGGTATAGTTACACAAAGGGGCTGTGGTGTCACAAAGGCCATGTGTTTTTTCAAAGGTGCTGAGGTCCTAAAAGGTTTGGGAAGTTGCAATGTGATAGTGATGTCAAATGGCAATGAAATCTCACAATGCGTTTGTGATGTGACATTGGTGATGAAATCAAATAGTTTTGTGAAGTCACATCTCATAATCACATAACCAATTTTAGTTGTACTATATCACAATGTGGATATGAGTTCACAGAAGAAGACAAATAAAAAAGGCCATGAATTTTCTAAAATGCTATGAAGACATACTAGGTTTTTGAAAACACAATGGAACAGTGATATAACAATGGCAATGTGATATTGCAATATGATGACTTAATAATGTTTTGTTATCACAATTGGTGATGCCACACTAGTGACGAGTTTGCAAGAGGTGTATGATGTTACAATGGGTTGGTGATATCAAATGGTGACATGTGATCTCAATCGTCATGAACTCACAATGAGTATATGAGCTCACAACGGGACTGTGATGTCTCCAAAGGCATGCGTTGTCACAAAAGTGAAGTCCTAACAGGTGTGTCTTGTCAGAATGTGACAAAATGCTCATAATATCTATCAGTGTCATGTCACCATGATGTAGATGTCACACTGGATTCGGGTATCACATTTCATACCTGAATTGAGTATGAGAGGATTATCATTTCACAGTGGTTTAGTGATATCACTATGGAAATGTGGAGTCACAAAGGGATTGTGCTACCACAATGGCTATTAGATCACAATGTGTTCTTACTATAGTAGGTTTGTGCTGTCACAATTGGCTGGAAATGTCACAATGGCATGCCGAATCTCAATTGTAATTAATTCACAATGAAGATATGAGTTCAGAAAGGGACTGTGTTGTTCCCAAAGACCTGTGTTGGCCCAAATGTGATGAAGTCCTAACAGATTTGTGAGTTCACAATGTGACACCAGGGTCTTGATGTTTATCAATGTGATATCACAGTGGTCATGATGTCAGAGTCAATTTCTGATACAATATTTCATACCTGAATTATTATGAGTTTGAAAACAGATTCTAAGCTTACTAAACGCCTAAAATATCCTAATGGCAGCATATCACAGAAGTTATGACTAAAAACTCATGCTCTTTGGAGCTTTATTCTTTCTTTGAAATTGTATCCTCATTATGAACTAGTAGAAATTGAAATTGGACATGTCATTTTAATATTAGAAACTCATAGTGACAATAGTGACATCACAAACTCATTGTGACCTCATCACTACTGTGACATCACAAACCCATTGTGACATAAAATTGCTGTTGTGCCTTCACATTCACATTGTGACATCACAAAGCTACTGTTAACTCAGCACCATTTAAAAGACACATAACCTCTGTGGCATCACAGACCATTTGTTTACCTATATCTTCATAGCGAACTAGTGAAAATTGTGATCACACATAGCATTGTATCATCACAAATACTTTGAGCAAAAATTGTGACTGTGAAATCACATTGTCATCATGACACCATCATCTCATTGTGACATCACCAAATCCCAATGACACTATATCATGTTTTTCTTTTTTTTTTCTTCTGTGCATTTTTTATTGTAGTATAGTGTACAGAGGGATTACAGTTACATGAGCAAGGTAATGTTGTGAATGCTTATTCTTGGATTTCAGTCTATTTCAAATGTGCCATGTGGGTTGATATCAGGAAACCATTGTGAACTCATAATCTTTGTCACATCAAAATCTCTTTGTCACAGCACATTGCCTTTGTTACAACACTAACCCACTGTGACATCAAATACCTCTCCTGTCCTCATAACTTTTGTGACATGCCATTGTGATATCTTAGGCTTTTTGTGAGTTGAAAATCTGCGTTCGACCTCACATTTCAGATATGACATGAGATATCTAAAATCCAGTGTAACACCATGATATCACACTGCTGGACATCATAAAAATTGTGTCACTTTGTGACATCTCAGACCTGTTATTTCTTCACCTTTTTGACTACATATACTTTGGTGACATCAGAATCCCTTCCCAAACTCATATACTCATGCTGAGTTAATAACAATTGAGATCCCACATGCCATTGTGCCATCACCAACCCCTTGGGACATGTCAAATCTATTGCAACCTCCTCATCAGTATGGCGTCACCAATTGTGACATCAAAACATTATTATAACATTATGTTGAGACATCACATTATCATTGTGAAATCACTGTTCCATTGGGTTTTCAGATAGTATGACCTCATACTGTGAAGCTTCTCCTATCACCTGGTATACTCATATTCAATTATGAGTAATTGAAATTAGGTATATCATTCAGAAATTACAAACTGTGACATCACAAAACCATTGTGACCTCATCACCACTGTGACATTAAAAACCCAATGGGACATCTCATTTCCATTGTGACATTACAGATCACATTGTGCCATCCCAAACCTATTATGACCTCTTAATACCTTTGAAAACACACATGGCCTCTGTGACATCACAGAACTTTTTTGTATTCATATCCTCATGGGAAACTAATTACAACTGACATCAGACATACCATTGAAACATAACAAATCCTTTCTGACATCATCATAATTGTGACATCATGTTGCCATTACACCATCAGCTCATTTTGACATGTAAAACTACAATGCCATCATGGCATTGTAACATTACATTGTCATTCTGATGTGATAGACACATTGTGTTTGCCTATTATTTTATTTGATTCTACTACTAATGTTGCATGTCAGTTGATATCTGAAACCCATTGTGAGTTTGTGACCATTGTGATATCACGATGCCTTATTAGCATCACATTGCCATTGTGATGTCACATTGCCAAATTGATGTCACAAAAGGATTTTGATGTGACAATAGTCATGATATCAAAATGAGTCTCTGATATCAACCCACATGCCACATTTCAAATACAATGAAATCACAGATTAGGCATCCATAATGTGTCTATGTTATCACAATGACATAATGGCAAATGCTATAATGTCATTGTCATTTTGTGACATCACCATAAGCTAAAAATCTCATGAAAACAATGTGATGTCACACTGGTTATGATATCACACAGGGTTTATAATGTTCAATGTTTATGAGGTCACAATGTGTTTCTGATAGCAAGTGATATGCCACATTTGAAATAGAATGAAATCACAGGATATACAATCACAATGTGTCTGTGACAGCTTTCTTTTTTTTGGGGGGAGGGGTCCTGTCATGGGGCCTGAACTCTGGGCCTGGGCACTGTCCCTCAGCTCTTCAGCTCAAAGCTAGCATTCTACCACTTGAGCCACAGTGCCACTTCTGGCTTTTTTCTTTTTGCTTATGTGGTGCTGAGGAATGGAACACAGGGCCTCATGGATGCAAGGCAAGTGCTCTACCACTGAACTACCTTCTCAGCCCCTATGACAGTAAAATGAAATGCGATGTCATAATGCTATGATGTCACTGTAATTTGGAGATGTCACAATGAGCTGATGGTATCATAATGACAGTCTGATGTCACAGTGGTGATGATGTCACAAAGGGTTTGTGATGTCACACTCTATGTCATGTCAGATCTTAATTGCCATTAGTTTATAGTGCGGATAAGAGAATGAAGTCACAACATACACAAATGAACTGTGATGACACAAAGGCCATGATTTTTTGTCAAAAGTGCTAAAGTTCCTAACAAGTTTCGGTTGTAAAGTGTTAATTGAAGAGCTAAAGTAACTCATTTTAAGATCAAGCCCCCTGAGCTGTGCTGCCCTCAGAGTAGCGTCCTGAGCTGTGCTGCCCTCAGAGTAACTCCCAAAGAGAGCTGTGCTGCCAAAGAAAAACATAGCTCTCAGGAAAACAGCAGGTTGCCACCAACCCTGGCCACCCTTAAGGAACAGAACAGTTGCCAAGGTGTTGCATCAGAAAAAGGGAAGTGCAGTCAAGGTGGACTTAAACCCCCTGAACTTGTGAACTTGCTTGTGTGGAAAACCCCTGAACTTGTAAACTTGTTTGATAGTATAAAAGCTGTGCTAATTTTGTGCTTGGGCCTCTTAGTGGCACTGGTTACTAAGTGTGTGGAGGACCAAGCTCGAGCATACAATAAATGACTCTTTGCTGTTTGCATTGATCGTGGTCTCTGGTGGTCTAAGAGGGGGTATCTGAAAATCGGGTACTTCATTAATGATATAAAAATGGGTTAGTGATGTCAAAACTAGTTTGTAATATCACACCTTATTTCAAATTTCAATTGCTACAAGTTCACAATGATACAAGTTCACAGAAAGAGTTTGATGTCCCAAAGGCCATGAATTTTCTAAGATGTGATGAGGTCATAATAGGTTTGTGAAAACATGATGGTACAGTAATATCACAATTGCAATATGATGTCAAATTATAATGTCATAAGAGTGTTGTTATGTTACAATTAGTTGCTGATGCCATAATAGTGATGAATTCAAAATGGTTTTGTGATGTTGCAGTAGATTGGTGATGTGACAATGTCATTTCAGAACTCAATTGTCATTAACTCACAATGAGTATATGAGTTTAGAATGGGATTGTGAGGATTGCAAAGGTATTTGTTGGCACAAATGTGATGAAGTCAGAACAAATTTGTGATGTGACAACAGAACAGATTTGTGATGTGACAATGTGACAGTGTAATGTCTAGCAGTGTGATGTCACAATATTCATGATGTCACAGTATATTTCTAATATTTCATGTCATACCTGAAATAATGAGGTAGAAAAGAGGTTGAGCTCTCAATGGACCTAACATTACACAGTGGCAACATGTCATAAAAATTATGAGGACAGTGCCACGGACCGGATGACGGAGGACACCTAGGGGAGGAACTGGAATAGGTGGGGAGATGGCAAACAGACAACCCACACACAAGAGGAGTGGATGCTGAGTGCGATTTAATGCAGAGGATAACAGACTTTTATAGCAAAAATTCTCCATAAGAAAGGGCAAAAGGTTACACAATCTTGCTGCAGGGCTTCATTCTTGGGTGGTCACCAGCTGGTCTCCTGATAGGCACTTGTCTCCAGCTTATCTCTAAGAAATACAATGGGTTTCGATGTTTGTCACCAATTAACCATTACCTTCTTTTATAGAGGCCTTAACTGTCCCATAAGATCTTTCCTGTTCCTTCTTTAGTAGTAAGCACCAAGGAGACAAAGATCTAGCAAGTCTCTTAGTAAATAAAAGAGAGTAACAGGAAATTCTTTCTCCTAAGTAGTTATCTCAGCAATTGCCATACATTCTTTCTGTTCTAGCCGTGCCTACAGCTTCTTGTAAATCTCTTACAAACAATTCCTTCTGCTGAAGTGACTTGGTGAAACCCTCAATACTTTTATATTTACTTATGACTTGTCTACTAGCCTCCATAAGAGGGGCTTCCAGGGTAGCACTTAACTCTGGTGAGTTAGTCATATTTTTAAGACACTCATCAGATATTGGAGTCGTCAACACTCTTAAGAAAGAGCTTTGAATAAGGGGACATTGACAATGAGTAAGTACAAAGAGGAGTAGAAACAGTAAAAGATTAATAGGCACTCTTATACAGTGAAGAAAAGAAAAGCAGAAACACATCTTTCCCAGGGGTTTGCCAGCCTTTCCAGGAGGTAGGCCTCTTTGAAGCCCCATTCTCAGGTTTGAACGCAGGTTTCCATGCTAAGCAGACTCCACTGGAGTAGGCGTGGCAGGACAGGATATGTTTGAGTTGTCACATTGTTTAGAGATATCATAATGGCAATGTTATGTCACAAAGGGATTCTGATGTCAAAATGGTTATGAAGTCAAAATATGTTTTTGATATATAACCACATGCAACATGAGTCAAGCGGAAAAGGTCAGATAATGTGATGTTAGGAAAATGAACCCTTAGATAGGTATTCAAATGTGTTTTTTTTTATTTCATGCATTTGTTTCTAACGCATTTATAAGATTATCTCTTTGTTGCTTTGTATGTCCCTCCCCCACAGTATAACCCCTGCTTTTACTATACTTGATGTCAGTATAACTTGTGGAGATGGGGAAAAACAAGTCGTTTAAGGATACAGGTGGACCTGTTGCAACAATGAGAAGTGCAAGTTGTCATGTCGAAAACGAGCTTTACAACGTTGGTGCGGGGGGAGGAGGATTGGTTGGTGGAGGTAGGGGGGGAGGTAGAGAAGGGATGTGAAGGGTAAACAAAGGAGGAGGCTGCAATGCTTGATAAGAAATGTATGCATTATCCTGCCCATGTAATTATAACCCCTCTGTACAGTAGTATGTTCACAAAAAATAAATTAAATTAAAAAAAAGAAATATAATGAAATCACATAATAGGCATTCATAATGTTTATATGATGTCACAATGACAATGTAATATAATAGTGGTAAGATGTCATTACAAATTTGTGATGTCACAATGAGCTGATGTTGTCATTATGACAATGTACTTTCACAGTGATGATTATATTATAAATGCTCTGTGATATTACAATGGCATATCTGACATTTCACAACGAAGATATGGATACACAAAGGGACTGTGATGTCACAAAGGCCACGTGTTTTTTTCCAAAGCGCTAAAGATGTCATAATGGGTTTGGGAGGTCTCAAGGTGATTGTAATGTCCCAACAGCAATGTGATATCACAATGGCTTTGTGATGTCACATTGATAGTGAGGTCACAATGGACAGGACAGGTTTGTGATGTCACAACAGGTTAATGATATCACAATGGCACTGTGATTTGTCACAAAGGGAATTCTCATGTCACAGTAGCTTTGAGTTCACAATGGATTTCTGATATCCACCAATATTGCTCCCTTGAAATAGAATGAAATCACAGAATAGGCATTCACAATATGTCTATAATGCCACTATGACATATGATGTCATAATACTATGATATTTACGTTTAGTGATGTCAAAATGACATGTCTAATCTTATTGGTCATTAGATTACCATGAAGATCCCAAAGGTTGTTATGTGGTGAGTCTTTTAAAAGCCACATTGTGCTGAGTCCATTACACAGAGTTATTTGTGCTATTTTTTAAAGTGTGCTGTGTGCTGTCATTCCAAAGGGTCCTATGTTCTGAGTCCTTGAGAGGTAGATATCCCCGACAATCTCTCTCTCTCTCTCTCTCTCTCTCTCTCTCTCTCTCTCTCTCTCTCTCTCTCTCTCTCTCTCTCTCTCTCTCTCTCTCTCTCTCTCTCTCACTCTCTCTCTCTCTCTCACACACACACACACACACACGCACACACACACACACAAATACAGAGGGTCATCGTGCACCTGCTTGGTGTATGGGGTGGATGGAGAAGATTCTCCCCCAGTGGTTGGACTGAGGGGAGATTCGATCACCCTGGGCAGCTGCTAGGGTTGGGGTAAGCCCTGAGATGAGGTGGGGCTGCTTCTGTCATGGCCTGGTAGCCTTATGGCAGACTCGGGGCAGCACAAGTCTAAGAGGTGGGGGACACGGCAGAGGAGGGAGGGGCATGACCAAGAGGAGGACAGGGTATGGCAGAGGAGGCACATAGCTGCTGCAGCCATTGGCTGACACGCTTGTGCTATAAGGGCAAGACAGCCCTCGAGATAAGTGGTGGCAGAGAGATGAGCAGCCACATGCACCAGGAGAGGTTGCGTTAATGGCTGGCCTCTGTTGCTGTAGGAGTATAGGTCTGGCCCAGGAGCACAGAGCACAAAGCCAGCACAGCAGGCACATCCCTCCCACAGGCCCAGGGAGGCTCAGAGGCCAAGTAGGCCCTGAGTCCAAGGTCCCTGTGCCAGGAGTTCAGCTGTGGCTGAGGCAAGCTTAGCCCTGCCACCTGCTTGCTCCTTTCCTGACCCCTATCCTGCCCTCTCCACGACATCACGTTTCAAACATGTTGCTGCTGGCTCGGACCCACAGTGCCTCTCAGAGTCATCCAGCGATGGTGTGCCCCAGCCCAGATTGTGGCCCTGAACACGTCCTGCCTCCCCCCCGCCCCATCCTCTACTCTGGGCCTGAGCATCTGCCATGATGCTGCCATTGCTGCCATCTTCACCTAGAACAGCAGCCTACAGCTTCACCCAGAAGCACACATGAGTGGATATCCCGTGGTCGCACACCTCGTGATCTCTCCCAACCCCTCTTCCCCCCAACCCAGACCCACGACTCCTGCCTCCCTTCTCGCATCCAAACCTTGCCTCACCAGCTCCAGGTGCCAGCACTGGCTCTGCCACAAATGCACCCCAAGAGTGGGAGATGGGGGAGTGGGTGTGGATCCAGGGATCCCACTCCCATCCCTAGTATCAGTGTCTCAGGAAATGGGGAGATGCAGGGTTTGGTGAGAAGCGAGCCCCTGGCCTGGAGCAGTGGGAACCACACATCCCCACATGTTCACCCTTCCTCTCCAAGATGGGTACCTGGTGGCTTTATTCTGAGGTGGGGAGCAATGCCACACCTGCCTTCTTGGGTCTTTTCATTTTTTCTGGGAGTGTGGGGCATTGGATACAGAAGATAGGGACCCCTTGTTGTGTGAGTCCTTGTCCTCTGTTCTCAGTCACCCTCTTACCTAAAGAGGGTCCCAGAAAAGCCCACTAGGGAGGTTAGGGCACTGGGGGTGAGATGGAAGGTGAATATCTGGGAGTAACACACTCCCTCTGACACACATACACATGGCCTGTTCCCCCCCACCCCACCTGTCAACAGTACTCACAGGGTGATCCCATTTTCCAGCTCTACCAGCATCTGCTGGTGCTCCCGGTCCATCTGGTCTCCTTGTCCTCCCCAAGAATCCACCCAGTCACCCAGAAGCATCTAGGCTGTAAGTAGGGAGTCTGTCCATGTATGTAGACTTTAGAACCCCATCTATTTCCTCAACACCACGCCCACCCCGGGTCAGACACCCCCTGGGTACCCCAAGACCTCTGCTTGTTGTCAGTCCTGGCTCTGAGGAGCCACCTGTCTGGGAATTTTTTCACCCAGTGTCCTGTCTTAGGGTTTTGGTGAATGGGGAGTTAAGGCTGGTTGTTCCAAAGGGGAAGTGTCTCACCCTGGAGGAGGGGAGAAGCGGGGTCATGCTGTGTCATTAGAGTGGTGCTCCCCTTGGGTGGGAGATCTCGGTTTTAACAAGGGAATGGGGAATGGGAACCTGCGTGCTCCAGCTTGTACACTGTCCCAGATGAGGAACCAACAGACAGGAGAGGCACTACTCTGATTCTGTGTGTGTGTGTGTGTGTGTGTGTGTGTGTGTGTGAGAGAGAGAGAGAGAGAGAGAGAGAGAGAGAGAGAGAGAGAGAGAGAGAGAGAGAGAGTGAGTGAGTGAGTGAGAGAGAGAGAGAGAGAGAGAGAGAGAGAGAGAGAGAGAGAGAGAGAGAGAGAGAGAGAGAGAGAGAGAGAATTTTTCTCCTTGTACAGCCTGACTGTGCTCAGTTAAGTGATCAGTTGGCAAATTGCAGGTGCTGCATGGAAGAGTCTTCTGTCACCATTTTGGATGTGTGTGTGTGTGTGTGTGTGTGTGTGTGTGTGTGTGTGTGTGTGTGTGTGTTGAGAGAGCACGAAGATGAGAGCAATGAAAATATAGTTAAGTCACCATGTCTAAAAATAGCAAAAGCATTTTATTCCTCTCTGTGTGTATATTTGTTGTTGTTGTTTTTACATCAATACCAAGTACGAGCCCAGTCACAACTTTTGTTTTCTCCTTCACAGTTTCATGGCTCCTTTATGGAAGATTTCAGTAGCTCATTGTTGTCATCCTAGGTACTCAGGAGCTGAGATCTCAGGATCACGCTTCAAAGCCAGCCTGGGCAGGAAAGACCCTGAGACTCTTATCTCCAAAAAACCACCAGAAACTGGAAGAGGTGCTGTGGCTCAAGTAGTAGAGTGTTCACCTTGAGCTGGAGAGCTCAGGGACAGCACCCAGGCCCAGAGTTCAAGCCCCACAACTGAAAAGTAAAACATTTTTGCCTGCAGAGATATGGAGGTGTGTGTGCGTGCTGTGTTTGAGAGACCAGATACTGGCCTCACTGTACAGACATTTCTAAGAACTCCCCAAGGTTGCCCCCGTTTGAAGCCACAGTAGGATGGGTGGTACATTACCAAGAACTCAAGAGGATGTGGCCTGTGTCAGGCAGGGAGTGGGCAAATGGGTGCTGGTGTGGGGTTGTTGTGTCTGCATTCTATCCATTGAAGGATGGATTTGGATGTGGGGTGTCAAAGTCTGAAATCAAGGGTTACAAGAAGTTTGTGGCCTAACAAATTGGTTTTCCTCTGGGTATTTGAAGGTGGCTGAAGCTGGCTGCTGCCGGTGGCTCACAACTGTCATCTCAGAAGGTTGATATGTGAAGACCATGGTTCCAAGACAGATTGACCAGAAATGTCTGTGATACTTGATATCCAATGAACCACCAGAAAACAGAAAGTGGCCCTGTGGCTCAAGTGGGAAGGTGCTCATCTTCATCTGAAGAGCTGAGGGACAGTGCTCTGGCCCAGAGTTCAAATCTCATGACCAACAATAAACAAAGAGGTGGCTTTAGTTTTCCACATAGCAGTGTGTACGGTAGGAAATTACATGCTGGATTATGTGATATTCCACATATGTGAGAGGCTCAATTTTGTGTCTACAGTTGGTCTGAGTATGATAGTGCCATCTTCTCACGAATTGGATGTTATACTAATGGAGAGAGTTCATAGTTCTCAGGAACTGCTGAGGCCTTGAAATGTCCGTGTTTGTGTGTGTGTGTGTGTGTGTGTGTGTGTGTGTGTGTGTGTGTGTGTGTGTGTGTGTGTGTGTGTGTAACTTTTCCTCATCTTTCTCTGTCCCCTTCCTGGCTGCCTGTCTGTATCTTTCTGACCTAAGATAGTGCCCCTCCTCCACACCAACCTTGCCTTAAGTCCCTTGTCAGGGTCTACAATGAGTCCTAAATTGCCAGAGGCCTGTGTTCCAGGCCTCTGGGGCACAATTCTGACTGTCCAAATATTTGGCTGACTCCAGGGAATTCTGAGACAGCTGGCAGAGTATCTCCACTGCCTCTGAGGGAAGGCCTCAGTCATGTGATGTCCTGTCCTTTACCTCAGCTGCGCCTCTGACTGCACATCCCTCTCCGCAGGCTTGCAGTGGAGTAGGGAATAGGGGGTTGCTGGTGGCTCTGGGCAACTCGAGCTTGACAGCTGACTGAAGACCACCCAAGTAAGGAGGATCCTGGACTACATGGGAGGTGAGGCCAATGTGGCTTGAAAGTATTGATCAGTGTCTAGTAAATGTAAACATACTTTATCATAGGACGGTCTATCTTCCAGCCCCAGCTGGGCCTCTCAGGTCCTTCTAGACAATTCTGGATGCCCAGAATACATAGGCACAGACTTTAGATTCCAGGGCCAGGGAACTGGGGGATAAGAGACTGGTATGGCCAATACCTCAATGTTCTGGGGCATTAGTCTTGACCTGGCTATGCCTCCCCTTTTGTACATTCACTTCTTAACCCAGTGTTGGCTACACACTGGCCACTTGTGGGAGGACTGTGGAAGTGGCAAGAGGGGAAGTGAGATTTAGGATGACCAAAATCTGGATTTATGGCCTGTGGGAGTGGCAAATGGTGTCTTTAAAAAAATCTTAGATCTGGAACTCAGGGCCTAGGCACTGTCCCTCTCCTTCCTTTGCTCAAAGCTAACTTTCTACCATTTGAACCTCAGCTCACCTTTCATCTTTTTTACTAGTTTAGTGGAGATAAGAGTTTCATGGCTTTCTTGCCTGGGCTGGCTTCAAGCTGCCATTCCTAAGATCTCAGCCTCTTGAGTAGCTAGGATTGCTGGTATGAGCCACTGGCACCTGCTAAGAATGTTAGTGAGTGTGTGTGTGTGTGTGTGTGTGTGTGTGTGTGTGTGTGTGTGTGTGTGTGTGTGTGTGTGTGTGTGTGTGTGTGTGTGTGTGTGTTTACTGGGACTTGAACTCAGAGTGTAGACGTAGATGCTATCCTTTAGATTGTTTGCACAAAGTTGGTGCTGTACCACTTGAACTACAGTTGTTCTCTTTCCAGTTCATTGATGATTCATTGGAGATAATAGTCTGCCCAGGCTAGCTTTGAATCTTGATTGATTCTCAGGTCTCAGCCTTGAGTAGCTAGGATGACAGGAATGAGCCAACTATGCCCAGCTAATAATGGCTTTTCTCGACAGTGAACTGGGAGCTCCTGAAAGGTTTTCTGTTTTTTTTCTGTGCCAGTACCCGGTCTTCAACTCAGGGTCTGGGCTCTGGTCTTTTACTTTTTCCCTCAAGCTGGCACTCTACCACTTGAGCCACAGCTCCATTTCTGGCTTTTGATAGCTCATTGGCAAGAAGAGTCTCATGAACTTTCCTCCGCTGAGCTGGCTTTGACCCACGATCTCTGATCTCAGTCTTCTGAGTAGCTAGGATTTACAGGGGTTGAGCCACTGGTGGCATTGGGTTAGAAGATTTTCCTAAGCAAGAGTTCTTCCTTGAGTTTGCCCTGACTCCTCAATGCAAATGATGCCTGAGTGTCAGGAGCTGTGAAAAATAGGCTTTCAGCCACAGGAAATGGCTGAGGTCCATGTTGAAAAGTCAAGCTAATCTTCCCCTGGGCCCCATTCTGGACCCTACCCTCTGCCCTACCTGTGACTCAAGTACAAACCTTGACCCAGCCTTGATTGTTCAGCCAGACTTGTCTGAAGACACAGAAACTTCATTCCCCCCACACCACCTGCTCTAACACCACACCTCAGGACCTTTGCCCATGCTGTATACCTTCTGGCTGAGGCTCTCTGTTCTGTTCCACATTAGAAATCCTGTGGAATTTTGGCACTGGTTATATCACCTCCTAGAGCAAGTCCTTCCTTCCATTCTCCCTCTTTTAAAAAAATATTGAGTTCCTAGAGATGGAACTTGGTAGGTTGACTGGCAAATGCTCTATATTGGTGTGTGTGTGTGTGTGTGTGTGTGTGTGTGTGTGTGTGTGTGTGTGTGTGTGTGCCAGTTCTGGGGTTTGAATTCTAGACCTGGATGGTATCACTGAATTTTTATGCTCAACGCTAGCATTCTACTACTTGAACCACAGCTGTGGCCTTTTGGGGGCTGAATTGGAGAAAAGAGTCTCATATAGACTTTCCTGACTGCACTGGCTTGCAATTATGATCCTCAGGTCTCAGCCTCCTGAGTAGCTAAGATTACAGGGATGAGCCACCAGTACCTGCCCTCTACTTCTTACCTATAACCTTGGCCCTCCTGAGTCCCAGAAGAGTATGTCTCACCAAATTCACTTTTTTTTTGCCAGTGTTGGGGCTTGAACTCAGAGTGTGGGCATGTTCTTGAGCTGCTTTTGCTCAAGGCTACATTCTATCACTTAAGACACAGTGCCACTTTTGGCTTTTTCTGTTTATGTGGTACTGAAGAATCGAACCCAGGGCATCATGCTTGCTAGGTAAGCACTCTACCACTAAGCCACATTCGCAGCTAAGGCTTACTTCTAACAGGAGCTATGAGGGTGGGATTTATTTGCGTACCCTTTTCAACAAAGAAATCACTGGCCATTTCATATCTTTGCCAGGATTTGGGACCAGCCTGAGACTTGGCAATGAGAAATGATGAATGAGTGATAGCCACGAGGCCCCAGAGATCTAGGCTTACATCCTACATAGGGATAGGGAATATGGAGCCAGAACCTTTCACAACTCCTACATCCTAGGAACTGTGGTCTCTCTTGAGGCAGTGGCTGACTGCTAGATATCCCAATGGGACATCTCAGCCAGAACATAATGCACCCATTGCATACACCAACCCAGGGAAGCCTTCAGGGCTTCATTTACTAAATGGCAGAGAAGGATGTTTTGTTTAAGCTGCCAGCTCAGACTTAGTATTCTGTGAGGGCTTGTCCAAACTTGCCCAGGTTGGGGGCTGGGCATGGGCCACATGATGAATGCTCACCATCCATACATCATCCATCCATACACAGAAACATGGAGTTACTGCCTTCTTTTATTTTCTTTGGCAGGTCCAACGTTGAAATATGAGCCCTATCCCTGATCTCCTTTTGCTCAAGGGTGGCGCTCTGCCCTTGAGCCATAGCCCTAACCCATGGGGATATTTTCCTGTGATCTCTTTGAAATATGATTGTCGCGGACTTTCCTGCCCTGGCATTCAAATTGGCATTCTCTACATCTCAGCCTCCTGAGGAGCTAGGACTACAGACAGGAGCCACTGACACCTGGCTTTCTTTTGTTCTTCTTGTTCTTTTTTAAATCGTGACAATCTGAAATCTTCACAGTGTCATTCTAATGGTTTGCATTTGAAGTAAACTACCCAGGCCTGGAGTTGGAAGGCCAGGACTGTCACCCACAAATGGAAGGAGATCCTGACAAACTCATTCCTATTTATGTGAATACTGATGGAATGTTATAAAAGTATTCATTAAATTTTCAGTGAATTCATGATTGTATTTTAGAAAGCCACACAAAAATTATAGGATTTATGTCTTCCATTTTAGCACCATGGTATGATTACCTAATGGAAGGATATTGAGTAATTTTTAATTAATGTTTTTTATAAGTATTCAGCCATGATACTTCATTAAATGGAGACATAACTTAATAACTAATAATTGGTAACTATATATATAATTTAATGTTATCCTCACATTCTCTAAGTGTATATATATATATATATATACAGCAATCTACACATCTATCTATCTATCTATCTATCTATCTATCTATCTATCTATCTATCTATCTATCTATCTATCTATTCCTGGCAGGTCAATTTGCCAGAGGCTAGTGTGATAAGATGTGACCCCATTTACGGATTGGGCATTCTCTAGGCTGTGAGTTGAAATCTCAGCATGGTCAAAAATTATTAATGTAGTAAGAGACCACTTTTGACACATTTTTTTCCTGAAAAAAACTTCTGGTCTCAATATGATGTATAATCCATATCAAATATATCCTGTGTGACAGGATGTAATAAATGAAATATTATTTGTGTAATAATACTAAATAAATAAGGGTAATAAACATCATACTCACTAAACTCATGTATGTAAATAGATATCATATATGAATATTATTTTTTCCAGTGCTGGGGATTTAATTCATGCCCTAGGAACTGGTCTGAATTTCTTGTCTTCAAGGACAGTGAGCTTTCCCTTCACCCACAGTGCCACAGAGTTACACAGACCCTGAGTTTAAATCACAGGCCTGCCAGAAAAATGGTGCAAATTCCAAACCAGGGCCTTTTTTTTTTGGCCAAGCATGGGGTTTGAAGTGAGGTCGTGGCATCTGTACCACAGCTGACCCTGGGATACTAGGACCCAAGTTCAAATCTCAGGCTTGACAAAAAAAATAAAAATAAAAAGGAGAAGGATAAAACAGAGATGTTCAAGAAGGTGGATTTACATTTTTTCTCTTTGCATTGTAACCATTCTTGGTCTAAATGACGAGGCCCAGAAAATGTACATGACCTTGCATGCTGACGTTTGCCTCACTATTAGGGAAACCATAGCCGAAACCTCAACTTAGGCATGGAGGTTGAATCTGGGCCTGCCACTAATGATTGGCAGGAGATTCTAAGAAATGCATTCCAATATACATACATTCAAATGGAATATTATAAATGTAACAATTAAATTAGTAGTTAGTGTATGAGTATACTATAAAATTATACACAACAATTATACTACATTGACTAATATTCAATTAATACTTTATTATGTATTCAACAATGAAACTTAAAAATGGAAGAAATAATTTAATTGTAAGTAATTGGTAGTAATATATGTAATTTCATAATATACAGACATCTTTCTCTTGTTTTATACATACATATGTATATATATATATATATATATATATATATATATATATATATATATATATATATGCCAATCTACACACTAATCTGTTTATATACTTTTCTCTCCTGGCATTCACTGGTATAGTGAGGGTTAGTACATACAAAGCCCTGAATTTGATTCCTTACTTCCACATGCACATAAAAATCAGGAATTTGTGCTGTCACTGAAACACTCGAGCACTAGCTTTAAGCATAAATGTTTAGGGACTGTGTCTAGACCCTCACGGACACCAAAAAAGATTGAATATTATGACTGCAACTCTATAAGGATAGGACTTCAAATACTTCATCACAGAGCAAGCTGGGAGTCTCGTGCAGACAGCTGCCATCTAACCTGACTTAGCCAGAAGTATACCACTGCAACCCAGCTCCACGTAACCATATGCTGCTGACTCGCTCACCTCTGTCATCAAAGGTACTCAGGGGCTGAGATCTGACAGTGGTGGGTTTAAAACCCAGCCCTTTCAGGATGGCTGTGAAACTCTGAATTGTGGCTCAAAGTGGTGGAGCTCTAAACTTGAGCAAAACATCTTAGGATAGTACCCCCAACATTTTAGTGCAATCCCGTGGCTGACTCTACCCCCCAAAAAAAACCCTCTGAATCATTAGATGTGAACGTTGTGTAGTTTGTGATGTGTTTCTGAAAGAATGGTGATACTGATGAAAGCACCCTAATACTATTGACAGCTTGTGGGAAACAGCTATTTGATGAGTCCTTCCTGGGGTGCTGGGTCCCTCCTGGAGTTATGTGTGCTGATTCCTGCACAGGATGCTGTGTGCTGAGTCCTTCACAGGGTGCAGTGTGCTGAGTGCTGCATTGGGTGCTGGGTGCTGAGACTTTCATAGGATGCTGTGTGCTGAGGCCTGTAAAGAGTGTTATGTGGAGCCGGGAGTTGGTGGCTCAAGCCAGTAATCCTGACTACTCAGGGTCAGAGATCTGAGGATCATGGTTCAAAGCCAGCCCAAGCAAGAAAGTCCATGAAACATTTATCTCAATAAATCACCATAAAACTGGAAGTGGCACTGTAGCTCAAGTGGTAGAGCACTAGCCTTGAGCTGAAGACCTGAGGGACAGAGCTCAGGCCCAGAGTTCAAGCCCTATGACCGAAAAAAAAAAAAGAGTGTTGTGTGGTTTGTCCTTCAAAGGGTGCATTCTTTCATCTTTTCCTTGTAAGAGCTCCAGAACTGAGATGATTATGCAGACAAGAATATTGAGGCTCCAATATATCTCCATGGCAGGGACAAAATTATGTATTAGTGAAGACTAGTGGGTTGTCTATTGCAGACAATTGTTTTGTTTTGTTTTGTTTTGTTTCTCAGTCATGAACCTTGATCTCAGGGCCTAGGCAATGACCCTTATCTCTTGGGCGCATGGCTACCACTCCACCATGTGGAGGCAAGGACCCCCTTGCAGCAGAGTGCCATGGCCTATGGTTCTATAGTTGAGGTCTGTCATCCTGCCTTCTCAGGAAGCTGAGATCTGAGTATCTGGGTTCCAAACTATCCCAGACACAAAAGGTCCGATGTGCCTATTATCTCCAATTCACCACTAATTAACCTGAAGTGGAAGCTGGGTGCTTTTGGCTCATGCCTGTCATCTTAGCTACTCATGAGGATGAGATCTGAGGATCATGGTTCAAAGCTAGTCTGACAGGAAAGTCCTTGAGACACTTAGCTCCAATTAACCACAAGAAAACAGGAAGTAGCTCTGTGGCTGAAGTGGTATAGCACAAGATTTGAGCTCAATTGCTCAGGGACAGCAACCAGGCCAAGATTTCAACTCCTACATCGACAACAAAAAAGACAGAAACAAACTAACAAACCTAAAGTACAGGTCAGGGAATGTGCCTTAGGGGTAGGGTGCTTTGCATCTGTGAAACCCTGGGCTTCATTTAT
Source organism: Dipodomys merriami (assembly GCF_024711535.1). Taxonomy (NCBI): domain Eukaryota; kingdom Metazoa; phylum Chordata; class Mammalia; order Rodentia; family Heteromyidae; genus Dipodomys; species Dipodomys merriami. Next base: position 1,849,438 of record NW_027206357.1, on the reverse strand, counting down.
CAGGACCACATCAAAAGGAAAATACCTGAAGTGGCTCTGTGGTTCAAGTAGGAGAGGGCAATCCTTGTACAAGAGACACTAGGTACAGTGATCGTGTCCTGAGTACAAGCTCCAGGACTAGTGAATGTACTCTCTCTCTCTCTCTCTCTCTCTCTCTCTCTCTCTCTCTCTCTCTCTCTCTCTCTCTCTCTCTCTCTTCTGTCTCTCTCTCTCTTTCTGTCTCTCTCTCTCTTTCTTTCTCTCTCTCTCTCTCTCTCTCTCTCTCACACACACACACACACACACACTCATACACACAGAAAGCAATAGTGAAGCTGTGACACAAAATGGTAAAGCACTAGACTTCTCTGAGCTCACAATCTGCACCCAGGCCCTGTATTCAACCACCAAACCTAGCCACCCAGGGGACAACTGGGAGAGGGCAAAGGTTGCAAAACCTGATGAGCTTCACCAGAATTAGAAGACAGGAAGGTTTGTGATATCTGACATGTTCTTCGATTCCCCAAGCTTCTGGAAAACTAGGAGAGGCATCATAGGCCCATCATCAGCCTCAATGAAACATTTCTTTAAGGTCAGTGTCCTAGTTGTCTGCCAGAAGGACTACTGAATTATATTGAGCACTGTATCTGAACACCAGAATATACAAAGGCAGTATAAATGCACAGAACTTGCCCTGCCATGGGAGGTGGCACAAATGAATGCTTCCTGTCAAATCAGAGCACTGGGAAGAGAGATAGCTTGGGGTACAAAGCGGCCTTTTTCTCCTGGCCTTCAGAGCCCACCCACACTTCTCCTCACTAATTGGCCCAGATGGTGTTGCGTGTTACACAGCTGTACAGGAGTGAGGCCTTTTGTCTGCCTGTCCAGACAATGAGAGAGACTTCTGGCCTGGGATGCAGAGAAATCCTTAAGCTACACTGGGAGCAGTGAGGGGAGCCCGGGAACATCCAATGCCATGAAAACAGTCTCTGTGTTATGAACTCATTGAATTGAATACAAATTTCATAGGTTGATGCCATTCATAATATCTACTCTGGAGCTTCTCCTATAGGAATACATCCAAACAAAATGAAAACAGCACCGAAAAATGCCACAAACCACAGACAGTCAGCAGTTTCTGTTTTCCTTCCTTGCATGGTGACTATCCTGGTTCTGAATTACATAGCTGCAACCTATAGGTCACCTGGCATTGCTGAAGGCTGGCGGGCTGTCAGTGAAGCCATAGGCCAACCTGACACTAGACCCTGAGTTCGAATCCTGGTCATGCCATGTAAAAAGGGCTGGAGAGCCTAAGAAATTATTGCCTGTCCATAAGAACACCAGAGGAATGTAATCAATGTCATGGTTGGATGAGTAGTCCGTCAATGTGTCTAGAATAAAATTAGACCCAATAATCACAGGGCAAGGATTGATTTTAATTCAGATTATTATGCATTAAAAGAACTCTTGATTAAATGGAGTGCTCCCTAAACACATGAGAATTGGTAGGAATGTAGTATATGTCATTGAATATTAGATACCTCTGGCAGTACATAAATATCTAAATTTATATTTATTTAGATATAAACATCGTAATAGAAAGTTACAGCTATTTTGGGCAAACCTGGGGCGTGATCTCAAGTCCTGAGATCCACTTGGCAGCTGAATGGGCTAGATGCAGTGGTGCTGCACACACCCATTCATGAATTGGGCCTCTCAGGCCTTCAGATCATGCCCCATCATTGCCAAAAATTTCTTCCTGGTGTAAGATTTCAAGTGTGACACCTGTTTTCCTTTTCTGTGCAAGTTCATAATAGGTCTGCAAAGCTACATGCTACGGAATAGATGGGAAGAAATTTAATAAATGTTATTGGTGCACTCACAGTCCATAAGTGCTAAATAAGTAAATCAATAATAAAATATAATGAATCACTCCAACAAGCACGATATAGACTGAATATATAGAAGTGAGTATAAATCATACATTTAACATGTTTATAAATGTTATGAGGTACTTGAATTCAGGCATAGGGAAGAGTTTAGTTCATGCATGCTTCTCATAGGAAATGATTTTATTTTATTTTGGAACATACTGTACAGAGGGGTTACAATTACAAGGGCAGGATAATGCGTACATTTCTTACCAAGCATTGCAGCCTCCTCCTTTGTTTACCCTTCTCATCCCTTCCCAGCCTCCCCTCCAACCCAATCCTTCTCCTATGCCCCCCTCCCCCCGCATCGATGTTGTAAAACTCGTTTTGGACATGATAACTTGTACTTCTCATTGTTGCAACAGGTCCACCTATATCCTTAAACGATTGTTTTTCCCCATCTCCTCCACAAGTTATACTGACATCAAATATAGTGAAAGCAGGGGTTATACTGTGGGGGGGGGGGCATACAAAGCAACAAAGAAATGATCTTATAAATGCATTAGAAACACATGCATGAAAGAAAAAATATTAAAATACATATCTAAGGGTTCATTTTCCTAACATCACATAATCTGACCTTTTCCACTTGACTCATACATATACTAGATATTGCAAATAAGGGAAACCATGTGGCCTAAGTTTATTTGGGCCTGGCTTACTTCACTTAATATAATTTTTCCAAGTTTTTCCATTTCCCAACAAATGGGGCAATGTCATTCTTTCTGATGGAGGCATAGAATTCCATTGTGTAAATATACCACATGTTCTTGATCCATTCATCTACTGAGGGACATCTGGTTTGGTTCCATATCTTAGCTATGGTAAATAATGCTGCAATAAACATAGTTGTGCTGGTAGCTTTAGTGTGGTCTTGTTTGTAAACATTTGGGTAAATGCCCAAAAGTGGGATTGGTGGGTCATAGGGGAGCTCTATGTGAAGTATTTTCAGGAACCTCCATACTGCTTTCCAAAGTGGTTGAACAAGTTTACATTCCCACCAACAATGAAGTAAGGCTCCCTTCTGCCACATCCCCTCCAGCATCTGTTGTTGTTAGAGTTCTTGATTTTTGCATTTTAACTGGAGTGAGGTGGCCTCTCAATGTTGTTTTGATTTGCATTTCTTTTATGGCTAGAGATTTTGAGCATTTAATCATATGTCTATTGGCCGTCTTTCTTTCTTCTTCAGAGAAGTTTCTCTTTAAGTCTTTCGCCCACATATTTATTGGGCAGTTGTTTCTTTGAGGATTTGTTGTTGGGGGATTTAATTTTTTGAGTTCCAAGTATATTTTAGATATGATTCCCTTGTCCATTGTATGGTTAGTAAAGATCTTTCCCCAGTTCGTGGGCTTTCTATTGATCTTGCTAGCTATGTCCTTTGCCATGCAGAAGCTCTGCAACTTCATGCAATCCCATTTGTCCAACCTTTCTTTGATTTGTTGTGTTTCCGTGTCTGTATTCAGAAAATTTCAGCCTGAGCCAAGGAGACCTAGGGTTTCTCCTATTCCATCCTGTAATGTTTTCAGAGTGTCTGCTTTGACTTTGAGGTCTTTGATCCATTTACAGTTGTTTCTGGTGCAGGGTGATATAGAAGGATCTAGCTTTAGTTTTCTCCAAGTATTTAACCAATTTTGCAAGCACCATTTACTGAAGAGGCTGTCTTTCTTCCATTCGATTGTTTTAGCTCCCTTATCGAAGATTAGATGGCTTTAGGTCTGTAGGTTCATTTCTTGGCTTTCAATTCTCTTCCATTGGTCCTGAGGTCTGTTCTTACGCCAATACCAAGCTGTTTTGATTACTATGGCTTTATAGTAGAGTTTGAAATTTGGTATTGATATTCCTCCAGTAGTGTTCTTTCCGTTGAGGAGCATTTTTGCTATTCTGGGACTTTTATTGTTCCATATGAATTTTTGGATTGCCTCTTCTATTTCCTTGAAGAATGAGGGTGGAATTTTGATAGTTATCGCGTTGAATTTGTAGATAGCTTTGGGAAGTATTGCCATTTTCACGATATTAATCTTTCCAATCCAGGAGCATGGGAGGTTTTGCCATTTTTTAAGTTCTGTGTTGATTTCCTTTTTCAAGATTTTAAAGTTTTCATAATAGAGGTCCTTGACCTCTTTAGTTAAGTTTATTCCTAGGTATTTTATTTTTTGTGGGGCTATTACAAATGGAGTTGCTTTCGTAATTTCAGCTACACTTTTCTCATTGTTGGCATACAGAAAATCCATTGATTTTGGGGGTTAATTTTATACCCTGCTACTTTGCCAACGTTTTGAATCAGCTTGAATAATTTGGGAGTGGAGTCTATGGGATTCTTTAAATACAAGATCATATCGTCTGCAAAGAGGGAGAGTTTTATTTCTTCTTTCCCTATTTGGATCCCCTTTATGTCTGCATCTTGTCTTATTGCTGTAGCTAGGCATTCTAATACTAGATTGAAGAGAAGTTGAGAGAGTGGAACAATGATTTTTTTTTTTTTTGGTCGGTAGTGGGACTTGAACTCTGGGCCTGGGCGCTGTCCCTCAGCTCTTCAGCTCAAGGCGAGCGCTCTACCACTTGAGCTACAGCGCCACTTCCTGTTTTCTTTGTGGTTTATTGGAGATAGGAGTCTCACAGTCTCTCCTGCCCGGGCTGGCTTTGAACCGCGATCCTCAGATCTCAGCCTCCTGAGTAGCTAGGATTACAGGCGTGAGCCACCAGCGCCCGGCTAACAATGATTATTTTTAATTAAGAGTTCATGACGTGTGACAATAAGAATCACACTCAAGAATTGGAGGCATTGGGAAAGATCCAAGAATCGGTACTCACATGGTACATAGGATTCCAACACAGCTCACCACATCTCATACTCTATCCAATAGGTATTTATTAACATACTAGCTTCAGCTTGTGAATGGATGAATATTGTGCCCCAACCCCACCAAGAGGCTCTATCTCAGTTCCTGAGTATGGCCTAGCTGTTAGTGGCTCACAAGTTGGTAGGTTCATGTGTACCCATTGGGATGTTGTGCCTGCTAGGCCCCAAGTTTAAATCCCAGAACTACAAAATGTTTCATCCTGATGTGATGAGCCAATCCTTGCACCTGTTTTCCTGTTCTGTGTAAGTGCTGGGTTTCAGCAAGAATAAAGAATCAAGATAGCATAGGCAACTCCACACCCATGGGAATAGGGTGTCATCCATGTCAGCACAGTTATATATGTCATCCTATAATCAACAAAATACACAATACCTCCTTGAAAAAGACACAAAATAAAACGAATATCTACACTGAATGCAAGATGCATACCACACCTGTATGTAAATAGAGATCTTAGGTTTAAAAGATGTGAGCGTCTTATTTTGTCCACATTAGGGGCTTCAAATCAGGCCCTGGACCAGGCCTGATATTCTAGTCTTCAAGGATGGTGAGCCTCCCCTCCCTCCACATGCAACAGTTACCTAGACCTGAGTTCAAATCCAAGTACTGACAAAAGATTCATCCTGATGTCAGAAGCCAGTTCTGGCATCTGTTTTCCTCTCCTGTGAAAGTCCTGGGTCTCAGCTAGAATGGAGAATGAATGCATAAGCAACCCTGTAACCATGGGAACAGGTTGTCATCCATGTCAGCACAGTTATACCTGTCACCATACTCAGTAAAACACACAATATCTCCATGAATTAGACACAAATTAAGGAGAAGTAAACCTAATGCAAGAGGCTGTCCCCACATGTATGTCAATATAGATCCTATGTTTCAAGTATGAATCTCTTCCTATCCTAGCCTTCCCTGGGGTTCGATGTGAGGTCCTGGGAATGGCCTACCTCCTTAGTTGCTCACAGGCCTGTATCCTCACCTTGACCCTTTCCCCAATTGGACCGGCTAGACTCTGTGTTCAAATCCCAATACTGCTAAAAGATGAATCCTGGTGTGAGAGGCCCATCAATCCACCTGTTTTCCTGCCCTGTGAAAGTCCTAGGTCTCAAGGAGGATGAAGAATGCTATATAGGCAACTCTATAGCCATAGAAATAGGTTGTCATCCGTGTCAGCACAGTTATGTCTGTCATCATACTCAATAAAACACAAAATGCATCCATGACTAAGACACACAATAAAAAGAATAACTACATTGAACATAAGACACATTCCACACATGTATGTAAATAGAGATCCTATGTGTAAAATAGGTGGGTATATTATTTTTGCCGTACTAGGGCTTCAATTCAGGCCCTGCATCATAGACTGATATTGCAATCTTCAAGGACGGTGAGCTTCCTTTTCTCCCACAGTGCTACAGATTTACCACGAACTGAGTTAACTCTACATCAGCTTCAATCATCTCAGGGTGGTGGGCTACCATGGGTCCATAGCCGACCCTGGGATCCTAGGCCCTGAAGTCTTGCCGGAAATAAAACAAAACAAAACAACAAAGAGCGAGAAGGAGAGAGAGAGAGAGAGAGAGAGAGAGAGAGAGAGAGAGAGAGAGAGAGAGAGAGAGAGAGAGAGAGAGAGAGAGAGAGAGAGAGAGAGAGAGAGAGAAAGCCATGGGATGGATATTTTATATTTTGTTCCTTTTCATGGTGACCATCCTGAGTCTCCATGACACACCTACAAAAGGGTACTTCACTTTGCATTAGGGGAGGCTAGTGGGCTATGCCATAGGCCCATGCAGCCATGTAGGCCCTGAATTCTTGTCCTGGTCCTGACACCTACCAGTGGGGTGATTTCCCAAGAGGCTCTTCCTATGCATGGGAATACCAATAGAATGTGAGCAAACTCATGATTGAAAGAAAAGTTTCTGCGTGCATTAGTCTAGTCTAAAATTAGACACAATGATCCTAGGTCGCTGATTGATCTTAATGAATATCTTACTAAACATGAAAAGAATCCTATTCCTTCAATGGTGGTATAATAACAACCTAAGAGTTGGTAGGAATATAGTTGATGTTATTGAATCCTAGGTAGATGTCTCTGGCACAAATATATATTTCTTGGTATATTACCACCTGCCTATCCATGTATGGCTATTTTGTCCACCCCTGCGGCTTGATCTCAGGGTCTGGGAACTTCCTGGCTGCTTCCTGGGATAGAGGTTGCCTTGTTGACACACCCATTCATGAATTGGGTTTGCTAGGCTCTGAGTACATATCCCAGCACTGCCAACAATTGGATCATGTAGTAAGAAGCAGAGTGTGACACCTTTTTTCCCTTTCTCTGAGAGTCCTGGGTGTCAGACATGATGGAGAACACATCAACAAATCTAGATACTATGTGATAGCATGTCATCAATATAATAAATGGAATATGTGTTATCACAGTCAATAAAATAAATGGTAAATAAATGAATACAACAGAAATACAATAAATAACCACAACAAACAAGATATGGACTAAACATCTATAGGTAATTACAAATCCTATCTTTACAATGTATATAAATAGTATGTTTCCCAGGGCTCGAGCTTGAATTCAGGCTTAGGGCACAGGCCTGAATTTCTTGTCTTCAAGCATGGTGAGCTTCCCCTTGATCCATAGTGCTGCAGAGTTACCTAGACCCTGAGTTCAAATCCAAAGCCTGGCAGATAAAACGGCACCAATTGCAAGCCAGGGAGATAATTTTTTTTTTTTTGGCCAAGCAAGATATTGAACTCAGGTCAGTGCAACTCTGCCTCAGCTTCTATCACCCTAGGCTGGGGTGCAGCCACTGGAACCACAGCCAATCCTGGAATCTTAGACCTCCAGGCCTTGCGGGGGATGCCCAGAAAAGAAGAGGTGGGATAGTGCTTTTACATTTTGCACCATGACCATCTGTGCCTGAATGACACGGCTCCAAATGGTACTTCACCTTGCATTGCTAAATGCTGGTGGGCTATTAGGTAAGCCATAGTCCCGCAGGGCGAATCCCAGTAATGTCACTTCCGGCTGGCGGGAGATCCTAGGAGACTTGTTCCCATCCATAGGAATAACGATATAATGTTATAAATGTCACGGTTGAATGAGTTGCTCGTGAATGATTCACCTATAAAATTTGACATCATGATTTCAGTAGGTTGATTATTTTTATTTAATATGAAGCATTAAAAGAATATTATTTCCTACAGGGATGCAATAATTTCAGGACATTGATTTACTTAATAATTTATTAAGTATGAAAACAATGACATTAATTACATGGAGGCATAATAAATACCCAAGAATTGGTAGGAATGTAGTCTATATAACTGAATAATGGATAGACCTCTCTGGCACTATATAAAGATATATATATATATTATATTATATATTATGTATATATAATTATATCATATATAATATATACAATATTATATTATATATATATTAATAAACTACTATCTGCATGTCAATCTGTTCTTATTTTGTCAACCTCTGGGGCTCAATCTCAGGTCCTGGGAACTGCCTGTCAATTCAATTTGCCCGTGGTGGTGTGCTGACCCTCACCCATTCATGAATTGGGCCTTGTAGTCTATGAGTTCAGATGCCAGCACTCCCAAAAAATTAATTGTGGCATAAGAAGCTGATGGTGACACAAGTTTTTCTTTTCTGTGAAAGGCCTGGTTGTCAGGTATGAAGTGGCATACATAAGCAAACATATGTCCTATGTAATCAATGTAATTACTGTTCTACGTGTCATAATAGTCAATAAAATGAACAGTCAATACATGAATAAAACAAAAAATAAAATGAGTAACTACACTGAACACAATATGGAGTCAACATATGAATATAAATCATATATTTAAAATGTACACAAATAGGATGTTTTCTAGTGGTGGGGATAGATTTCAGGCGTAAGGAACGGACTTGAATTTTTTTACTTCAAGGAGGCAAGCTTCCCCTTCACACACAGAGCAACAGTGTTACCCAGACCATGCATTCAAATCCCAGTCCTGGCAGAAAAATGGCACCTTTATAGTATGTGAGGCCCAATTCTTAGGTATTTCATTCTGCCTCCATTTAATGAATGTGATTGTTTAAATGCTTCATAAAGTGTTAGTTAAAATTTATCATTGTCTCATAATATTATTGTGTATAATTTTATCCTAGAAACATTCAAGAACTTCCCATTCAATCATGAAATACATCACATTCCATTGGTAATCATATGAATAGGAATGAGTTTCTTAGGATCTCCTACCATTTGGAGGTGGCACGACCAGGATTCAAACTGTGGGCTCTAGCTCCCACCACTTAGACCTTAGGGTAAGGAACTCACCGGTCTGTTCGAGTACATCAGCAAGACCAATGATTAGGCAGGCACCAGTGGCTCTCAACAGTCCTCCTTGATACTTACAAGGCTGTGATAGGAGGATCATGGTCAAAGTCAACCTAGGCAGGAATGTCCTTGAGACCCCTGTCCAACTTCAGTGCAAACAAAGCCAGAAGTAGAGCTCTATGGCTCCAGTGGTTAGCCTTGAGCAAAAGCAGCTCACAGATTGTGCCTATATCCTGAGTTCAAGGTCTGGGACTGGCAACAAACAGACATACACAACAATCTGTGCAGCCATCTGGCTAAAGCTGGTCACCCTCTTGTCCCCAACTGGATTGGATAGAGTTTCCTGGGAAAGGGACTGCTGTCATCTTGACTCTGCCCATTCTGCCTGCATCACAGTATTCGAGACACACATTCTTTCATGGTTGTTTCTGACCAATGGTATACAAGAATGGTGGCCATGCCCACATTCTATGCTGCCCTGTAGCACCGGGATTACCTCTGTGGTTGACAACAGTACCAGTAGTTGAGGAAGGTAGAAGTGGGTGAGTGGTGAGCAAGAGACTTGAGGCCTAGGAAGAGAGGCCTTGCTCAGCCCCGCCATGTGCCAGCCCGTGCCCTGGCCCCCTCCTACCCTTCCTAGCTGTGCAACATTTCAAACCTGGTGTTGCTAGCTCAGACCTGTGGTGCCTCTTGGAGTCTTCAGGCAATGGTGCAATGGTTCGCCACTGGCCGGCTTGTGGCCCTGACCTAGTCCTGGACCCCTGTCATCTGCTCCGGGCCTGAGTGTCTGCCATGTCTCTGTCATTGCTGCTGGCCTCACCCAGAGCAGCTGCCAAAAGCTTCTCTCAGCAGCACATGTGATTGGCTGCCCACACAGGACCACACCCTACAAGCCCATATCCCCCTCTCCTACCCCCTCCTGACCAGGACCGGCACCGCCCCCATGCCCCACAGTCTGGCCCATGCCCTGCCACAAATGCCCCATGGATGGGGGTGGGTGTTGACCTGAGGATCCCACCCCCATCCCTAGCCTCCACTGTCCCAGGAAACGGGGAGTTGCAGGGTTGGGTGAGGTGTGGTCACTACAGAGCCGTTGGCATGGAGCAGTGGGAGCCACACAGTGGCGCATCTGCACCCTTCCTCTCCATGGTGGAAACCTGGTGGCTTTAGTTCAGAGGAGGGGAGTAACATGTCTACACTTGCCTTCTGGGTACTTTTCCTTTTTTCTGGGGTGGAGGGTGTTGGATGCAGAAGATAGACCCCCTTGCTGTGTGAGCCCTTGTTTTCTTTGCTAGGTCACCCTTTCACTTGAAGAGGTTCCCAGAAAAGCCAGTTAGGGAGGTGAGTGTGTTGGGGGTCGGAGCAGAAGGTGAATATCTGGGAGGAACACCCCACTCACACACATGCACCCCGGCTGTCCACCCCCCGCACCAGCTGTCAACAGTTCTTACAGGGTGATCACATTTCCCAGCTTTGTCAACTTCTGCTTGTGCTCCTGGTCCATCTGGTCTCCAACAAACTCAGGAGAGGCACTGCTCTGAGTCTGTGTGTGTTTGTGTGTGTGTGTGTGTGTGTGAGAGAGAGAGAGAGAGAGAGAGAGAGACAGAGACAGAGAGACAGAGAAAGACAGAGACAGAGATGGAGAGAGACAGAGAGAGAAAGAGAGAGATACAGAGAGAGATAGAAAGAGAGACACAGAGAGAGAGATAATCTTTCTCCTTGTACAGCCTGACTGTACTCAGGTGAGTGATCATTTGGCAAATTGCATGTGCTGTATTGACTAGTCTTCCGTCACCGGTCTGGATGTGTGTGTGTGTGTGTGTGTGTGTGTGTGTGTGTGTGTGTGTGTGTGTGTGTGTGTGTGTGTGTGAGTGTGTGTAGATGTGAGTTGTAACAAGGAGACTGGCTATGGTAACTTCTACCTGCTATCTTTTGGGGGATACATGGGCTTCACAGCTGAGCTCTGGGGACCTGGAAGGGAAGGACGCTTGAAGGGGACTCAGCACTGTTAAAAGAACAAGAGAACTGTGTGCCCTGGAGCTGTGTACTCCCTTGGGCCTGGTTAGTGGCAGTGGGAGTTTGGGAGAACCTGGGAGTGCAGCTTGCATTGGGTGGCTTCCCAGGGGGACAGAGCTTGGCCAACACTTAGTAAGGATATGAGCCCTGCTAGAATGAAGCATAACAACATAGGTCAGACTCCAGGTCTTCTCATCATGATGTCTGATGGGCGAGGCCAACCCTATTTTAAATCTTGAACTGTGATCTTCAGATCTAAGGCTTCTGAGTAGCTAGGATTATAGACAAGAGCTTGTGGTACTGGGCATCTGATTTTTTTTGGTATATTATGGTTTGACCTCAAGGCCTTAGGCTTGCCAATCAGGTCTTCTACCATGCCAGCCAAGCATTTCTGTCTTGGGCATTTCCAACATTGAGGCTTAATAGATGCTCAGGCTGGGCTGGATTGCGGTCCTCCTATCTGTGACAGGCATGTACCACCAGGCCAAGTCCTCTGTAGTTGGGATGGTAGACACGTAGTGTCACACTCAGTAATTTATTTAGATGGATTTTTCCAGACTTAGTCCACGGCAGCCATTTCTTGACCACAGGTGAAGTTCTGGGTTGGGCCTCGACCATCGGACCTCAGTCTCCTCATGGGACAGTTGTGAGGAAACAAGGGATTAATACAGAGGGATCTCTGGAGCAGGGCCAGGCACAGAGGGAGCGGCAGTCAGATATGGTTCTCAGCAATTCTGTGAGAATATGTCAGGAAGATACCCGGAAAGAGCTCAGACAGTGTGTGTTATTAATGGTGCGACAGGTATAGGATTATGAAACAAAACATGGCTCTCTTTCATTATTACCCTATCCTCATGAGGAAGGGGTTCCTTCACTTTGTTCAATTTTGCAGCTGGGGAAATTGAGGAACAGAGAAGCGGGGTGACCTACTCATAACTCCTCTGCCATGTTTCAAGGACAATGGGTGCTATTCAGTCCACTTCTTTTGGTGGGAAGTCCACTGCTTGTCAGTCGTGGGGCTTGAACTCTAGGCCTGGGCACTGTCCCTAGGACTGGGCACTGTCTCTGAGCTCCTCAGCTCAAGGCTAGTGCTCTACCACAGTGCCACTTATGATTTTCTGGTGGTTCTTTGGAGATAAGAGTCGCATAGATGTTCCTGCCCAGGCTGACTATGAACCATGATTGTCAGATTTAGCCTCCTGTGTAGTTAGGATTATGGACCTGAGCCACCGGCACCTGGCTTAAGTGTAATTCTGGCCATCTTTCTTTCACTCTCTCTCTTTCAGGAACTGATTGAATGGGTGCTGGAGAGGTGTCCCAGCATCCCCATGTGGCTGGAACCAAGGGGGCCCTCTCATTCTGGAGGTGAGCTGTGGTTCAGCGGCTGTCTTCTCAGTCTGTTGTACCAGCTACATGAGGTAAGCCCCTCTGTGCCCTGGCTAGACTGTGACAGTCATTCGTTATCCATCTAACATTATTGGACTTAGTATTGTGTTCAACGTCCTTTCCTAGCAAAAATTTCTGGCCAAAATTATGATACATTGTTACAGAATGAAAATGTAAAACCATCTTTAGAAAGTCTTTTGGGGCTCTGGGAATATGGCTTCATGGTACGGTGATTGCCTAGCATGCACGAAACCCTTTGTTCAATTCCTCAGTACACATAAACAGAAAAAGAAACACTGGAAGTGGTGCTGTGCCTCAAGTGGTAGAGGGTTAACTTGAACAAAAAGAAAGAAAAAGCTGAGGAATAATTCTTTAGCCCTGAGTTTAAGCCCCAGGACTGGCAAAATAACAACAACAACAACAATGAATATTTAGTTAGTAAATGCAAAATAAAGAACCCATACTTGGAATAAATAATTGCTCCATGCATACTGATACCTGAGGATAGTACCTAATTAATGTACTTTACCTATATTTGGATACTGTGTTGAAAAAAAAAGTTTTGTTCATTAGGTCACAGCAATTAATGCCAGGAATGTGCTTAGATGTCAGGTGAAGATTAATTCTGGAAATTCAAAGATTCCAGGCTTTTGAGTGGTCACTGCTAATAAAAATGAGAAGGGTAGTTTAAGTGAGATTTAGAAACCTTTTGGCCAGTCCTGGCACCAAAAAGACAGAGGTTAATTAACAGTTGTGTCAGAAGAGAAGGAATAACTCCAGATGAAAGGAATATGTGATAGTCAATAAGGTATAGCAGAAACCGTTCTAAGGAACCATTTTTGGTTATTGAAGAACAAGTTATCAACTAGGCTTATTCCTCATTGTCTTTAACATTCTAAATCTCTTAGGGTAGTTCTTAATCTCCGTGTGATAAATATATCTCCTTCTAGGGTGTTCTTTCATACCTGATCTCCTTTGCTTTCTAAAAACATGTCTTTCTTTATTTCTCTACGAACATTTCCTAATATTAAATATACCTACTGTAAGGTCCATTCCTGGACCACGAACAGACCTCGCCCAGTACCTGCGTTACCTAGGCAACTGGGATACCTGGAAGAGGTCACATCCGCATCTGCTGAGGTCACATCCTAACCTGATGTGGCCACACCTTTCTCCCACCTGATCCCACTTCCCTTTACCTGGACACACCCTTCCCCGCCCCCTACCCTATATAAGGCCTAAACCGCCGCCAGACCGCCCTCTTTTTTTCCTTTGCCAGCCGCGTGGAGTGCCAACCTTGCCTGGTCCCAGCAGGTCTACTGAATAAACCCCTTACCTGAATACCACGTGCGTGGTGCAGTTTCAGTTCTTACTCGGTCACCTCTTTTTAAAAACCTAACATAAATGGTGCCGTGACTCGGATAAAGGGCTTAAAGTCAGGACAGCCGAGATTCCTCTCTGTTTTTTTTCTTTTTTTCATTTTTGTTTTTCCCTTTTTGCTCTGAGGAATACCCACAGTTCTGACGGCCTTTTATGAACCTGTCTATCTGCTGCGGACACAGTGCATCAATTCTATTGCTGGCCTCTGCATCTTCCTCGACACTTCTACATTTTGGTGAGTGACCTGCTCCCTAAGGGGCCTCTGTCGTTCAGTCTCTTTACAGATACCACGCCGGAGAACCTACTAGGCCTTTACTTGACTCCGGTTGTTCGTCACTTCTCTCTAGAGGGCTCGGTGGTAAGTTGGGACACCGCTTCCATTCAGTAAGCCCTCCTTCACTCACTAAATTTTTCCCCCTACGTTTTTCTCTTTTGCATTTCTAATGGGTTGTTGTAAGTCACGCCCAAAGGAGGAAACTCCACTAAAATGCCTCCTGCGTTCCCTGGATGTCTTGTCTATTGACTGCATCGACAAGAAACGCCTGATTTATTATTGCACTCAAGTTTGGCCACAGTACCAACTGGATAATCGTTCTCGATGGCCCAGAGATGGGACTTTGGACTATGTCATTCTCAGAGATTTAGACGATTTTTGCCGTCGTAATGGTAAATGGTCTGAGGTCATTCATATTCAGCCATTCTTTGCTCTCCGGGACAACCCGGCCCTATGCCAATCATGCCCGGCCTTTCCACTCCTCCTGGCACGTGGAGAACCCAACTCTAGCGCAGGGCTCCCTCCGGAGCCTGATGTGCCTGACCCTCTTTTTGACTCTGCCCCTCTTCCTGCTGAGCATCTGGTGCCTTCCCCACCTTCTTCACTCTCCTCTCCTTCACCCTCTATCTCTTCCCCCCCTGCAGCTCACACCCGGTCTCGCACTGGTGGCACACAACCTCCACCAGACCCCCTGTGCCCTTTGCGAGAGGTGGCAGGGGCTGAAGGTGTAATTAGGGTGCATGCGCCATTCTCAATGTTTGATATTGCTCAGATTGAGAAGCGGCTGGGATCTTATGCCCAAGATTCTAATAATTATGTCAAGCAGTTTAAGAACCTGGCTCAGACCTATGACCTTACTTGGCAGGACATATATCTAATGCTATCCTCTACCCTTACTGCTGAGGAAAAAGAAAGGGTGTGGACTGCAGCCCAGGCACATGCCGATGAAGCTCACCGCCTAGATATTAACTTTCCAGTGGGAGCAACAGCTGTGCCTAGGGAAGAGCCCAATTGGAATTATCAACATAATGCTCCTGGGCGGGAAAGCAGAAATAGGATGATAACTTGCTTAGTGGCTGGCCTTCAAAAGGCAGCCTATCTTCCTGTTAATTACGACAAATTAAACCACATTACTCAAAGGCCCAATGAAAACCCGGCGGAATTTCTTGAACGCCTTACAGTAGCGCTCCAGCGCTATACAAGGCTGGACCCAGAGTCACCAGAGCCTAAGGTGGTTCTCAATACTCATTTTATTGCCCAATCAGCCCCCGATATTAGAAAAAAGTTAAAAAAGGCTGAGAACGGTCCTCAGACCCCTCAACGAGATCTGGTGAGTATGGCATTTAAAGTTTTCAATAATCGAGAGGAACAGGAGATTGCCGATAAGACAGCCCGTGAGAGGGAAAACTATCAAATCCTGGCTGCTGCCATCCGGCCTCCTCTGAGGAGACGCACCCAACAAACACCACCTGGAGCATGCTTCAAGTGTGGGCAAGAGGGCCACTGGGCGAAATTCTGTCCCTCACCACGACCTCCACCTGGACCCTGCCCAAGGTGTGGACAACAAGGACATTGGGGAGTCGATTGCCCCTCCTCACCTCCACAAGGTAGGCCAGCCCCTCCCCCACCCCGCCCACCCAGGCAGGCGGAGCCAGACCGGTCGGAGATTTTCTGCTTGGCTACAGAATGAAGGTGCCCAGGGCCACCTGCTCCCAACAACCAAACCATCACAATGACGGAGCCCAGGGTGTGTTTCTATGTAGCCGGTAAGTTAATATCTTTTCTCTTGGATACGGGAGCGACTTACTCGGTGCTATGTCAATATACAGGCAAGACTTTTCCCTCCCAGATCTCGGTGGTGGGTGTAGATGGCCTACCTACCTGTCCCCCAACTACAGGACCAGTATCATGTAAAATAGAAGACTTTCCTTTTTCACACTCCTTCCTAATCCTACCTCACTGTCCTACCCCACTCCTAGGAAGGGACTTGCTCTCTAAATTTCAAGTCTCCCTTTCATTCCATATCCCCAAACAGCCCACACCTGTTCTACTTTTATCTTTAGATGAACCTCCACCTGTAACTTCCCAACTAAATCCTTTCCCTTTACCTCCAGATCTTGTCAACCCTCTTATCTGGGATACTTCCACTCCTACTATGGCTAGACACCATACTCCTGTCCTCATTAAACTTAAAGACCCTACCCATTTCCCTGGTACTTCCCAATACCCCATTTCCCTTAGGCACAGGCAAGGTTTAAAACCCATCATCCTTCGCCTTCTTAAACAAGGACTTCTCAGACCCACTAACTCCCCCTTTAACACCCCTATCCTGCCAGTAGTTAAACCTGATGGGACCTATCGCCTAGTCCAGGACCTGCGCACTATTAATGCTGCAGTCCTTCCCATTCATCCTGTTGTGCCTAACCCATATACTCTCCTTTCACAGATACCTCCTGGTACCACCCACTTCTCGGTGCTGGACCTCAAGGATGCATTCTTCACAATCCCCCTGCATCCTGACTGCCAAGATTTCTTTGCTTTTACTTGGGTGGACCCAGACACTTCAAGGGCACAACAGCTGACCTGGACGGTCCTCCCTCAAGGGTTTCGAGACAGTCCCCATTTCTTTGGACAGGCTTTATCAAAGGATCTCCTCTCTCTTCAGGTGTCTCCTAGCATTGTTCTCCAGTATGTGGATGATCTTTTGCTTTGCAGCCCTTCCTTTGAGTTGGCTCGCCAACATACAGCTGACCTCCTCAACTTCCTGTTGACAAAAGGGTATAGAGTCTCTCCTTCAAAGGCCCAGATAGCGAAGTCAGAGGTAACATACTTGGGTTTGTCCATAACTCCTACAGAGAGAAGAATTACCCTTGATAGAAAAGCCTACATTGAGTCTCTCTCTGTCCCACAGACCAAGGAGGACATTCTGTCTTTCCTGGGACTTGCAGGCTTCCTTCGTATTTGGATACCCGGTTTTGCTACATTGGCCAAACCTCTTTATGAGGCATCCAAAGGTTCCCTACTGGAGCCGCCAGACACCACAAAGCCCATTGACACCCCATTTAAAGTTCTGAAGCAAGCGCTTCTTCGGGCTCCAGCACTGGCTCTACCTAACCTCAAGGAACCCTTTATACTCTATGTCACTGAGAAGTGGGGAATTGGCCTTGGGGTTCTTGGACAAATGTCAGGCCCCTCATTTAGACCTGTGGCCTACCTCTCAAAGCAGCTAGACCCAACGGTAAAAGGCTGGCCAGCATGTCTTCGAGCTTTGGCCGCAGCAGCCACCTTGGCACAGGAGAGCACAAAACTCACTTTTGGCCAACCCACTACCATTCGCTCTCCCCACAGACTAAAGGACCTTTTGTCTCATAAATCCCTGTCTTCCCTTTCCCCTTCCCGCCTACAGCTGTTTCATGTTACTTTTATTCAAAACCCTGACTTTTCACTGGAAAGCTGCTCCCCGCTCAATCCAGCCACCTTGCTTCCATCCAATTCTAACCCTCTTTCCCATTCCTGTACAGAGACCTTGGAGGAATTCACACCCCATTTTACAGGTATCTCGGAAACTCCTCTTCCTGACCCAGAAGACACCTGGTACATCGATGGCAGTTCCACATCTACCTCTTCAGGAAGCCGAGTTGCGGGCTATGCCATCGTTAATAACTCTACCATTCTTGAAAGCAGCCCTCTGCCCCCTAGCACTACCTCACAAAAGGCAGAACTTATAGCTTTAACTAGGGCCTTAATTCTAGCCAAGGGCCGGAAGATCAATATTTATACAGACTCAAAATATGCCTATCATATTCTCCATTCTCATGCAGCAATTTGGAAGGAACGTGGCTTCCTGACCACCAAAGGGACTCCCATAACTAATGCCTCACTTATTCTTAAACTATTAGAAGCTGCTTCCCTTCCCCAACAGGTTGCGGTCATCCACTGCAGAGGACACCAGACAGGATTGGATGCCATTACAGTCGGCAATTCAAAAGCAGACCGGGAGGCAAAGCTAGCAGCCCAGAGACAACTCCAGGGACAACTTCCAGCTCCCTTGCTTCTGGTATTGCCTTCAATTCAACCCTCTTATACCCCACAGGAGATCGAGGAACTTATGCACCAGGGAGCCTCCCAGGAAGCACAGGGATGGTGGTCTCTGGAAGGACGAGTTGTTCTTCCTGAGACACAAGCAGACAGCTTTCTTTCCCAGGTTCACCAGGCGCTGCATATTGGATACAAGCCTCTCTCCCACCTTCTTAAACCTTTAATCCATTGCCCTAGCCTAACTACTCGACTAAAGGCTGTTACCCAAGCCTGCCCCACGTGTTCTCTTACTTCCTCACAGGGTGGTCTCCGACCAGCTGCATTCCCCACACACCAAGCACGGGGACACACCCCAGGGGAAGACTGGCAGATAGACTTCACTCACATGCCCAGATGTAAGCGGCTAAAATACCTTCTAACTATGGTTGATACCTTTTCAGGATGGATTGAAGCCTATCCCACAACGTCGGAGACAGCTGACACAGTTGCCTCTGTCCTTATTAAAGAAATTATTCCTAGGTTTGGCTTACCCAGGTCACTTCAATCTGACAATGGACCTGCTTTCATCTCCAAAGTGACCCAACAGGTGGCATCCTCTCTAAACATCCAGTGGAATCTTCACATTCCTTATAGGCCTCAGTCTTCTGGAAAGGTTGAAAGAGCTAATGCGCTCCTTAAGACACAACTTACTAAACTTTCTCTAGAGCTCCAGCAATCCTGGCCAGAACTGTTACCCCTGGCGCTCACCCGCTTACGTGTTTCTCCCCGCAGCCCTACTTTCCTCAGCCCCTTTGAGTTAATGTATAGAAGACCTTTTCTCCTAGGTAATTTCCCTACTGACAATACCAAAACTCCACTAATAGACTACCTTCCCGTCCTAACCTTTCTTAGGCACATGCTGCGCCAACATGCTGACCAGTGTCTCCCTCAGCCTCATCAAGGCCCCTTTCCCACTCCCCCAATTTTGCCTGGTGATCAAGTGTTTCTCAAGACCCTTAATCCATCTGGTTTACACCCTAAGTGGACAGGCCCTCACCAGGTTCTGCTGACCACCCCCACAGCAGTCAAGCTCAAGGGACAGCCACAGTGGATTCACCTGTCAAGAATAAAAAGGTCTCCTGCTCCTGCCCCTTCTATGCCAACACTGACTTCGAGGTACACCTGTTCCCCCCTTGGGCCTACCAAGCCCCCTGCCTGAGAAGACTTCCTCCAGACTTCATCGAAGAGACTCGCTTCTTGCAGACATCATGGAACTGGCAGACCTGGAAGCAGTCACCTCCTACTAGGTCACCTCTCTTCCCCCCCCTTTCCTTTTTCAGCCATGCTTCTCCACCATGCTGGGTGGGACTACAGTTCAGTAACTTCTTTTCCTGCCTGAATAGCGCATGGTGTTCTTTTCATCTACCCAATAACTACCCCTTTTGTGTGAACCAAAGTGCCTTGACACCATGCGAGATTTTTCACCAATACCATTTCTGGCCTTCACATCCACGTCCACACCACTTCTCTACTCTGGTGAGTGAAACTACTCTACGGCTCTCTGTCACTCAGTCTCTGTCCAGACGTGGCGCCACGCCAGAGAGCTCCTACGGCCTTTAGCTGAAAGGCCGGTCACCTCTGAAGCCGAGGACACTTGGCTTTGGGGGCTTGGCCATTTCTCTCTAGAGGGCTCTGGGGGAAGTCGGGACGCCGCTTCTGCCTGGTCAGCTCTTATTCACTCACCAGACTGACTCTACTTTTTGGCTTGTGCCCTGAAGAGTGTGACGCAGGCTGGGTCCCGGGGACCCTCCCCTCTAGGTTCCCTCTCAAAGGCTAGCCATTCTAGGTTTAAAAATTGTCAGAGTTTCCATTTGTTCAGGTTTCCGTCAATGCCTCATGAAACTTCTCCAGACTCCGTCCAACAGACTCACCTCCTCCAGACTTCATCGAGGAATCAACACCCAAGTGACAGCTGCAGCCTGCTGCCTTCTCCCAGCATGGACCACATCCCAGCCTTTTACCCCTACGACGCCCCTTGCCAGCAGGAAGTAGCCAGAGAGAGTCTTCGCCCTTTTTCATAATTATCAAAAGGCTGGAATGTAAGGTCCATTCCTGGACCACGAACAGACCTCGCCCAGTACCTGCGTTACCTAGGCAACTGGGATACCTGGAAGAGGTCACGTCCGCATCTGCTGAGGTCACATCCTAACCTGATGTGGCCACACCTTTCTCCCACCTGATCCCACTTCCCTTTACCTGGACACACCCTTCCCCGCCCCCTACCCTATATAAGGCCTAAACCGCCGCCAGACCGCCCTCTTTTTTTCCTTTGCCAGCCGCGTGGAGTGCCAACCTTGCCTGGTCCCAGCAGGTCTACTGAATAAACCCCTTACCTGAATACCACGTGCGTGGTGCAGTTTCAGTTCTTACTCGGTCACCTCTTTTTAAAAACCTAACACCTACACAGATGGAAGAGATGGTAATCTAAGGATCCCATAGCTCATGAGGCATTAATGTAACAAAATGGAAAAGGAGGACATATTTATTGCTACCTCAATTATTCTGAAAACTGCAATGTCATATCATTTGACTCAGATTTCCATTCTTTGTATACTTAGTGTCATTAAGTGCACTAAATGCAAATATGAGCCAGGTGTTGGTGGATTATGCCTGTAATCCTGGCTATTCAGGAGGTTGAGACCAGAGGATTGTGGTTCAAAGCCAGCCTGGTCAGGAAAGTCCATGAAACACTTATCTTCAATTAACCACAAGAAACCTGGAAGTGGTGCTGTAGCTAAAGGGGTAGAGCACTCAACATGAGCTGAAGAGCTGAGGGACAGTGTCCAGGATCAGAGTTCAAGCCCCACGACCAAGAAAAAAGTGCAAATATGACTTTAAATTTCCCGAAAAGGAATGACAAAGTCAATAGTAATCTTGCCAAGCAGAGAAAATAATTCCAAAATGATTCAGTACACCTAAATTTACTGAGTTATTTAAGTTATGTATCCTTTGCTGAACATATTTTCTTCTTTTACAAATTGTCAAATATTAGCCTAATAATAAGCTTCATCTAGTATTTCTTGGTTCAAAAGAGAAGTCCATAAAGTTGATGTCACTTAGCTTTCTTACTGTCTTAGTTCAAAGCCAAACCAGACAGGAGAGTGTGTCAAATTCTTATCTGTAATTAAAAACCAAAAAAACAGAAGTGCAGTTTTGGCTCAAACAGTAGAGTACTAGCTTTGAGGGCAGATGGGCAGGGACAGTGTCCAGCCTCTGAGTTCAAGTCCCAGAACCAGCACAAACTAAACAAACAAAACAAACACCAGGTATTTCTTTGGGATCCTCCTTAAAGGAGTACTGGTCTGAGAGGAGGCTGCTTTTGCTGATCATACTCACTGGATCCTGCTTTTTTGGAATCCTTATTGCAATGGCAAACTCCAGACCAGACTAAAGGAATTGATAACTGACTCCTGCAACAAGAAAATCATCTCAGGAGTGAAACATCCTTGCATAAGACACTTTAAAACATCCATGCCTTTGTTTCTTTGCAGCAGAACACTTTTAAAATAAATATTTCCTTTTGTTCATGTTGGCCTTCAAATGGCATATTGTTTCCTTTTGTAATACTCTCAATCAGAAGTTTACAGACAAGTTTTATATGAGTAAAGAACACACTCCAAAAGACTTTAGCCCACTTATTAATTAGGCAGTTGTATCTTTGAAGATTTGTTGTTGGAGAAATTAATTTTTTAATTCCAGGTATATTTTAGATATGACACAATTGTCTGTTGTATGGCTAGTGAAGATCTCCCAATCCATGGGCTTTCTATTGATCTTGCTAGCTATGTCCTTTGCCATGCAGACGCTCTGAAATTTCATGCAATCTCATTTGCGCAAACGTTCACTGATTTCTTGTGTTTCTGGGTCTCCATTAAGAAAATTTCGGCTTGTGCCAAGGAGACCTAGGGTTTCTCCTATTCCTGTGATGTTTTCAGAGTGTCTGCTTTGACTCCGAGGTCTTTGATGAATTTGGAGTTGATTCTGGTGCAGGGTAATATATAAGGGTCTAGCTATAGTTTTCTACAAGTAGTTAACCAATTTTGCCAGCACCATTTACTGAGGATGCTGTCTTTCTTCCATTCTATTTTTTAGCTCCCTTGCCAAAAATTAGATGGTTATAGGTCTTTAGGTTCATTTCTGGGTTTTCAATTGTATTCCATTGGCCCTGGAGTCTGTTCTTGTACTAGGACCAAGCTGCTATTTTATTGTGAAAATATTGTACAGAGGGGTTAAATTAAATATGCAAGATATTGAGTGCATTTCTTATCAAGCATGGTAGCCTCCTATTTGTTTCCCCTTCCCATCCTCCCTAGCCCCCCCCCTGCGAAATCTCCTTATCCACCTGCTGCCCCCACACCAAAGTTGTAATGTTTGTTTTTCGACATAACGTCTTTTATATCTCATTGTTGCAATGGGTCCACCCGTATCCTTGATTTAACCATTTGTTTTTTCCCTTCCCCTTCTCAAATTACACAAACATCATATACAGTGAAAGCAGGGGTCATATAGTGGGGGAGGGACATATAAAGACACCAATAAATAATCTTCTAAATATTTCAGAAACAATCTCAGGAAAGAAAAAAAAACATTTGAATATAAATCTTAGGGTTCATTTCCCTAACATCAACTTATCTGATCTTTTCTGCTTGACTCAGATATATACTAGTTTTTGCAAATAAGGAAAGCCATGGGACGTATTATTTCTTTAGGGCTGCCTTACTTCACTTAATATAATTTTTCCAAGTCTTTCCATTTACTAACAAATGGGGCAATGTAATTCGTTCTGATGGAGGCACAAAATTCCATTGTGTATATATACGACATTTTCTTGATCATTCATCTACTGTGGGACATCTGGATTGGTTCCATATCTTAGCTATGGTAAATAATGCTGCAATAAACATAGTTGTGCTGGTAGCTTTAGCGTGGTCTTGTTTGTGATCATTTGGGTAAATGCCCAAAAGTTGGATTGCTGGGTCATAGGGGAGCTCTATGTGGAGTCTTTGGAGGAACCGCCATAGTGCTTTCCAAGTGATTGAACAAGCTTATGCACCCACCAACAATGTCCACATCCCCTCCAACATCTGTTGTTATTAGAGTTCTTGATTATAGCCATTCTAACTGGGATGAGGTGGTATCTCAATGTTGTTTTTATTTGCATTTCTTTTATGGCAAGAGAAGTTGGGAATTTCTTCATGTGTCTATTGGCCATCATTCTTTCCTCTTCAGAGGAGTTTCTCTTTAAGTTTTTTGCCTACTTATTAATTGGGCAGTTGTTTCTTTGAAGATTTGTTGTTGGGGGAATTAAATTTTTGAATTCCAGGTATATTTTAGATATGAGACCCTTGTCCATTATGTGGCTAGTGAAGATCTTCTCCCAATCCGTGGGCTTTCTATTGATCTTGCTGGCTATGTCCTTTGCCATACAGAAGCTCTGCAATTTCACGCAATACCATTTGTCCAACCTTTCTTGATTTTTGTGTTTCTGGGTCACTATTAACAAAATGTCATCCTGTACCAAGGTGACCTAGGGTTTCTTCTATTCCTTCCTGTAATGTCTTCAGGGTGTATGCTTTGTCTCCGAGGTCTTTGATCCTTTCGGAATTGATTCTAGTGCAGGGTGATATATAAGGATCTAGATTTAGTTTTCTACAAGTAGTTAACAACTTTTGCCAGAGCCATTTACTGAAGAGTCTGTCTTTCTTCCATTCTAATTTTTAGCTCCCTTATTGAAGATTAGATGGCTATATGTCTGTAGGTTCTTTTCTGTGTTTTCAATTCTATTCCATTGGTCCTGAGGTCTGCTCTTGTTCTGGTACCAAGCTGTTTTGATTACTATGGCTTTGTAGTAGATCTTGAAATTTGGTATTGATATGCCTCCAGCACTGTTTTTCTGTTAAGGATCATTTTTGCTTTCGGGGTTTTTTATGCTCCATATGAATTTTTGGTTGCCTCTTCTATTTCCTTCAAGAAGGAGGCAGGAATATTGATAGGTATCGCATTGAATTTTTAGATAGCCTTGGGAAATATTTCCATTTTCTCGATGTTGATTTTTCCAATCCAGGAGCATGGGAATTTTTTGCCACCTTCTAAGTTCTATTTTGATTTCCTTTTTCAGGTTTTTAAAGTCTTCATCATAAATACCCTTCACTTCTTTGTTTAAGTTAACCTTGGTATTTTATTTTGTATGTGTGGGGCTATTACAAATGGAGTTGCTTTCCTAATTTCAGCCACAGTATTCTCATTGTTGACATACAGAAAAGCCATTGATTTTTGAGGGCTAATTTTATACCCTGCTACTTTGCCAAAAGTTTTGGATCACCTTGAGTAATTTGGTAGTGGAGTCTGTGGTGTTCTTTAAATACAAGATCATATCATCTGAAAAGAGGGAGAGTTTTACTTCTTCTTTCCCTATTTGAATCCACTTTATGTTTGCATTTGGTCTTATTGCTCTAGCTAGGCATTCTAATACTAGATTGAAGAACAGTGGGAAGAGTGGACATCCTTGTCTCATTCCTGATTTTAGAGGATTTTAGAGGATTTCAGAGTATAATACTGGCTGTAGGTTTCTCATATATAGCCTTTATTGTATTGAGGAAGGTTCTATAGATTCCTAATTTTCCAGAACACTAATCATAAAGGGGTGTTAGATCTTGTCAAATGCTTTTTCTGCATCTATTGAGGTAACCATGTGGTTTTTATCCTTGCTAGTGTTGATGTGATGAATTATGTTAATTGGTTTGCATATATTGAACCAGCTTTGCATCCCTGAAATGAACCCTGTTTGATCGTTGTGTATGATTTTTTTGATGAATTGTTGAGGTCGATTGGCCAAAATT
The DNA here is from genome assembly GCF_024711535.1 of Dipodomys merriami. Classification (NCBI taxonomy): domain Eukaryota; kingdom Metazoa; phylum Chordata; class Mammalia; order Rodentia; family Heteromyidae; genus Dipodomys; species Dipodomys merriami. The sequence goes on along the minus strand of NW_027206357.1, from coordinate 1,824,340 downwards.
TTGTTGAGAAATTTTGCATCAATGTTCATCACAGAAATGGGTCTATAGTTCTCTTTGTTTGATGAGTCCATGCCTGGTTTTGGGATGAGGATTATTATAGCTTCATAGAATGAATTCGGTAGTGAACTTTCTCTTTCAATTTCATTCAAGAGCTGAGGCAATATTGGTGTGAGTTTTGATTTGAAGGACTTGTAGAATTTTGCTGTAAAACCATCTGGTCCTTTTCTTAGATGGGAGGTCACTTATTGCAGTTTCTATTTCAATGTATGATATGGGCCTGTTAATATGGCTTAACTCATCTTGGTTTAGTTTCCCCATATTAATACTTGCTAGAAAAAGGTCCATTTCTGCCAAGTTCTCAAACTTATGAACATAAAGATTTGAGAAGTATTCCCATATAATGTTCTGAATCTTGGTTGTTTTGTGGTAATGTTTCCATTCTCATCTCTGAGTTTATTTATTTGGGTGTGTTCTCATATTTTTCTGATAAGATTTGCTAAGGGTCTGTTTATTTTGTTAAATTTTTCCAAGAACCAACTCTTTGTTTTGTTGATTCTTTCTATGGTCTTTTTGGATTCTAATTAATTTAAATTCTGATTTAATTTTAATTGTTTCTTTCCATCTACTAGATTGGGGTTTATCTTGCTGCTCTCTTGCAAGGAGGCTCAGATGTCTCATTAAATTGTTGGTTTCAGATCTCTCCAAATTGTTGATGTAGGAACTCAGACCTATACCTTGCTTCTGAGTACTGCCATTGCTATGTTGCAGAGGAACTGGTAATTTGTGTGTACATTTTTGTTGAATATCATGAATACTTGAATTTCATGTCTAATCACTTCCATGACCCACTGGTGGTCCAACAGTGTTGTTCAGCCTCCATGCGTTACAGGAATTTCTTTGGTGGATTTTGGTGTTGAGCTCTAATTTTCTTACCCTGTGCTCTGAGAGAATGCAAGGTATAATTTCAGTGTTTCTGAATTGGGACAAGTTGGCTTTGTGATCTAAAATGTGGTCTATTTTGGGAGATGTTCCATGTGCTGCTGAGAAAAACGTGTATTCTGATACTGCTAGGTGAAATATTCAGTGGATGTCTCTTAAATCTAGTTGATCTATGCATTATTTTTAGGTCTGCGGTTTCTCTGTTGAGTTTTTGCCAAGTTAATCTATCTAGTGGGGAGAGTGGTGTGTTAAAGTCCCCAACAATTAATGTCTTTGGATCTATGTGGGATTTGAGGGAAAGTAGTTTTTCTTGGATAAATTTGGGTGCTCCGTTGTTTGAAAATAGATATTTAGAATTGTAATATCCTCCTGAAGGAGGGATCCCTTAATTAGTATATAGTGAGCTTCCTTATCTCTTCTCATTGATTTTAATTTGAAGTCTATTTTATCTGATATGAGGATTGCAACACCTGCTTGTTTATGGGGGCAGTTTGTTTGGTAGATTTTGTTCCAGCTTTTCACATTCAAAATGTGTTTATTTTTATGGGCAAGATGTGACTCCTGAAGGCAGCAGATAGAAGGATCTTGCTTTTTAATCCAACTAGACAGTCTATGTTGCTTAATTGGAGAGTTCATTACGTTAATTTTGAGAGATAGGACTGAGAGGGATTTTGGAGTTCCTGCCATTTTATCCACCTTCTTGGAAGCTGTGCCAACTGGGTTCTTCCTATGGTTCTTGGATTCTCAGTTTGGATGCAGTTTCTTGGTCTTTATTGTGGTCTTGTTGGTTTGCTATGTGTAGGATATCTTTAAGTATATTTTGTGGGCCTGGCTTGGCAGAGATATATTGTTTCAATTTTTCTTTGCTATTGAAGGTTTTTATTTGACCTTCAGTTATGAAGTAGAGTTTAGCTGGATACAGGGTTCTTGGTTGATAGTTGTTTCTCTTTACGGAATGGCATACAACATCCCAAGCTCTTCTTGCTTTAGTTGTCTTTGCTGAGAAATCTGAGGTGATTCTAATTGGTTTCCCTTTATAGGTGATTGATCTTTTCTCCTTGACAGCTTTAAGGATCTTTTCCTTGGTCTGAATTGATCCTTTGCAAATTATATTGTTTTGGTGAGATGTCCTGTTCCGGACTGGCCTACTTGGACTTCTAAAAGCTTCTTGTGTCTGAATAGGCCTATCTTTTGCATGTTTGGGAAGTTCTCTGCTAGTATCCTGTTAATCAAATTTCCTAGACCATTAACTTCTCTCTCTATGTGTTCCTCTATACCCATTATCCTCAGATTAGGACTTCTGATGATGTCTTCCATATGTTGAATAGATCTGTCATATTTCTTGGATTTGTCTTGGATGGTTGTATGTTATTTCTCTATAATACCTGGGCTGTCTTCAATCCCTGAGATTTGATCTTCTGCATGGACTAACCTATTGGCAAGACTTTCTACTTTGTTTTTTTTTATTTCTTTTCCTTCTAATTTGTCAGTTTCCTTCTAACTTCTGTGTTGGAGCTTTTTTTTAGATCTTCTATGAACTTCTTTACTTCCTTAATTTGGTGTTTAGTGTATATGCTCAAATCACTTAGTTGATTGGTTATGCTTTTCTTGGACTGCCATTCCTTCTGTTGGGCTCCATTCAGCATTTCCTTTTTGGTCTCCCTGACTTCTTTCAGCTCTCTGTTTATGGATTCCATGAATGCCTCTATTGATCTTAGTCTATTCTCATCCCGATCTCTCAGTTCCTATATTTCTCTTTGATTAGCTTCCTCACTTTCATGCAATTCTTGTAGTTCTCTTTGAGTGTTCTCAGCCTGCTCATGCCATTCCTGACTTTCTCTTCATCTGTTCTCAGCTAGCTCACACAATTCCTATCTATCTCTTTGACTGATCTCAACCTTCTCACGCAATTCCTGTCAATCTCTTCGATCTGAACCTGCTCAGGCAATTCCTTTTTTTCTCTTTAAGTGTTCTCAATCTGCTCACGAAATTCCTGTGTCAATCTTTGAGTAGCTTCCCCACGCTCATGACACTCATGTATTGATCTTTTTTTGCTTTCTCTTATCCTTGTCATGCTCACACTGAGACCTTTGCTTGTTTTCACTCTATTCATTAGAAGCTGTCACAATAAGGCTTTAGTCTGGTTCTTACATTCCTCCCTTGAGTTTTGGCACAGTTATCAATCTTGATGACATTACATCTCAGTTTCAACATCAGATGTGTTTACAGGAGAATAGGTGTGTTTTACCATTAATGATATAGTCTCCAACCTTTCCCTTATATATTGTAACAATCTGTTTAGAAAGCAAGGCCCAACAGTACACAATAGCAGTACTGTTAGCAAGGGTCCAATTAATGTAGAAATTAAGGTAGTTAACCAAGGAGAAAAATTAAACCATGATTCAAACCATCCTTGTCCAGACTGTCATTTTTTCTTTCATTCTTCTAATCTTTCCCTAACTTTTGCCATGTTATTTTTTACTACCCCTGAGTGATTTACATAAAAACAGCATTCTTCTCCTAATGCAGCTCATAATCCACCTTGTTGTAAAAATAGTAAGTCTAGTCCTCTTCTATTCTGTAAGGCCACCTCTGTTAAAGAGTTTAAGGAATCTTGCAAGTGGGAAATCGAGCTTTCTATTCTTTTAATATCTTCATCTATTGATTCCCTCAAGGCTGAATAATGCTGTTCCTGTCTTTTTAAAGCCGCTATTTCTGTTCCTAACCCTCCAAATGCTTGCACCTAACAGCAGGCTAATTGTAATAGCTGTGAAAGGCTCTCTTTTATATCTATCTTTCTTAATCTTTCTTAAAATTTGGAGCTTCATATAAATCTAAAAATTCCTCATTACTATGGTAAAAAAAAAAGGGTTGGTAACAATCTTATCATCACACAACATTCCCCTGCATTCATTATAACTTTTATATGCACACAACTAGTTAGTCCAGATTGATTACACACCCACCATGTATTGCTAGGAGGGATCAAATATTTAATTTGTTCATTCCCTTTCTAAGGCAGTTTTGTGGTTTTGTTGCATATCCAGTTCATATCCTGAGGTACTTCACCTATGCAGATCCCTTGACCTGTAACTCGGCCCATTGTTAATCTAACTTGACTAGTCCATCTGCACTCCTTTTGACTCACAGACATGGTTACATTACCTACTACTGCTATCCCCTCATAATAAGGTGGTACAGTGTCATAGCATAGCCAACAAGAGTTAGTTAATTCTGAGGTAGAGGCATTTAATAATGCAAAGGAACCTATAATCAATTCTATTAGTGAATTTGTAGGCAATACTAGTACTAGGTCCACTGGTTCTAATTGTCTTGGGGTTGCTGCCCTACTAATGTAGGGTGTTACTCTGTAACTATAAGTCTCGTTATGTTTTCAGGTTGGGGTGGTGCAGGTGGGGCTTTCTCGGGCAGAATAGGCTGAATAACCTGGTTAGGGCCCACCAGGGCTATTCTAATGACCTCTTGTCTAAGGTTTATTCTGAAAATTAATCCATGGTCATAATCATCCTTATATAGCCTCAGTCCCCATGTCCTTCCTTGGGCCCAACCACAAAATTGTTTCCCTATCTCAGTAAAAGTAATAGTTAGAGGATTACACCAGAATTCATTAACGGTCTATCTAGAATTGCTCCACAAATTTTTTCACCCTGATAGGTTCATTTTCTAGCCATAGTAATAAGGTCCCAGTTAGAGGACGGCTTCCAATGTCCATCTCCTGTGGTTTCACAACCCCATTCTTTGCAAAAATAGTCTTGTTCATAACCGCACTTTTTTGCAAGATCTGGGCTCCTCCCATCTCTAGGACAGACATAGATAGTCCATCTCCCTAAGTAATATCTTCTGGCTGGGGTTGCACATCCTCCTGGCGTTTTGTCTAGCCCATGTGAGTTACAATGTCTTTTTGTTGCTGTACAAGTTGTTTGGCCATTGCATTCAGGCAGTTTGCTAGGGTCATAATGGTCGGGAATATCCCAACTCCCAATTGGTAAATCACATAAGTCTATTATTAAGTCTGGCCACCAGGTATTAAGTGGGGCTTCTGTTGTTGCCACAGGAATGGGTTCGCCCCATTTAGGAGTCACCAGCCAAGTTAGTTGGTAAGGGGCATGAGGGTTAATTCCATTTACCACATACTTATCAATAGTAGAATCAGTCCCTGGACAATCTTCAGATCTTCAATTTTAGTGGGTTATTTGGGTGAGGCACACCCTCCCTTGCTGACACTGAAGATGCTGCTGGCTCTTCCTCCTCAGGATTGAAGGGATCAGCTGGCTTGGCATGGGTGTGGTGGATCCACGCAGTTACTCCGTCCACCTTTAAAGCTTTAAGAGTGGTCAGAATCACCATATATGGACCTTTCCACCTGGGCTCGTGTCCTTGCATGATGCCTTCTGACCAGGACCCAGTGCCCAGGCCTGAAAGAGTGAGATGTGGGTATAGAAGCAGATTCATAAATGGCTTTTGTCTTAGGCCAGATTTCTTCTTGCACTTTCTGCAAGGATGGAAGAGTGGTTATTAATTCTCCATCACCCAGCTCCACCAATAATTCTGATTGGAGGCTAAGGATCATTGGAGTTGGATTGCCATACATGATCTCAAAGGGAGTCAATCCTAACTGGTAAGGAGAGTTCCTAACTCTCAATAGGGCCAAGGGAAGAAGAGTCACCCAGTCTGCACCAGTCTCCAAGGCTAATTTAGTCAAGGTCTCTTTTAGGGTCCAATTCATTCTTTCAACCTGTCCTGAATGCTGGGGTCTATAAGCACAGTGCAATTTCCAATCTGTCCCCAGTTCAGTGGCTCTTCCCTGACTTACCTTGGATACAAAGGCTGGTCCATTGTCCGACCCTATTACTGCATGAAACCCATACCTTGGGAGAATTTCCTCTACAATCTTCTTGGCCACTATTCCTGCAGTCTCTTGCTTGGTTGGGAAAGCCTTGGTCCATCCTGAAAAGATGTCTACAAACACTAGTAAATACTTGTAACCAAACTTTCCTTTCTTAAGTTCAGTGAAAGCCACCTCCAAGTTCGTTCCCGGCCTAGACCCCTTATTCGGCTTCCATTAACTTCCTATCCCCTTCTGGCATTAGTTAGCTGTCATGCTCTACATTTTTTAACAATGTCTTCTATTAGTCCATTTCCTTCTCTTATCTTGATATTCGAGCCTCTTAGCAAGTCTTGCATCCTCCAGGTTCCCATGTGTGAGGCAGAGTGAATTCTTTTTAACATCTCTAGTCCTAGAACTCAGGGAATTAAAATTTTTGAGTTAGCTAGGTGCCAACATCCATCTAGTTTGGGGGCCATAGGATGTTTTTATGCCCATTCCTCTTCTTCTTTAGTGTAGTCTGCCTGTACTGGTAGCATTCTAGGTCCAGGATGTGTGTGTCTGGCCACCAAGATTATTAATTTTCCCGCTGCTGCTTGTCTAGCAGTCTGATCGGCCAATCTGTTGCCTTTCACTGTCTTGGTGTCCCCTTTGTGATGCCCTGGACAGTGCATGATGGCCAGCTCCCACACAGCTCTAAGCAGTCCCAAAAATCTCTTCCTTATTTGTAATAGTTTTTTCCTTCTGCTGTTAGCAGGCCTCTTTCTTTATACATAGCTCCATGTATATGGGCTGTTGCAAAGGCGTACCTGATATCTGTGTAGACATTCAATCTTTTCCTTCCAGCCATGTTTAAGGCTTTTGTTAATGCCAATAGATCCACTCGCTGGGCTGAGGTCCCTCTGGGCAATGCTTCCGCCCAAACTGCCTGATCTTCCTGGTCACTGCAGCTCCTGCATACCTGTGTCCATCCCTGATGAAACTGCTGCCATCGGTGTACAGGGTCAGGTCAGGATTCTGCAATACTTGGTCTTGCAGGTCTGCTCTGGTCCCATGGACATGAGCTAGTATTTCCTCACATTGATGTAGCCGCCGCTTGTAGCCAGGATCTGGCAGTAGAGTTACTGGGTTGAGGGAAGTTGGCACACAAAAGGTTAAGTGTCCTGAGTTGAGAAGGAGAGCCTGATATTGGGTCATCCTGGCATTGCTTATCCATCTATCAGGTGGTGCTTAAGAACTCCTTCCAGAGCATGGGGAGTGGCCACAGTCAGAGCTGTCCCAGCATTATCTTAGTGGCATCTTTAACCAGGAGAGCCACTGCTGTTATTATTCGTAAGCATGGTGGCCATCCAGTTGCCACAGAGTCCAGCCTTTTTGATAAATAAGCTACAGGCTTTTTCCATGGTCCCAGCTTCTGCGTTCGCACCCCCTTAGCCACTTCCTCCTTTTCATCCACAAAAAAAGGGTAAAAGGTTTAGATACATCTGGCAAGGCCAATGCTGGGGCCTGCAAGAGGAGTTGCTTCAGAAGTTCAAAGGCCTGCTGTTGTGAATCAGTACAAATAGTTATTTTATTTTAGTTTTGTGGCCTCATACAGGGCATGGGCTATTTCTGCAAATCCTGGTATCCATAGTCTGCAGAATCCTGCAGTTCCCAGAAACTCCCTCACTTGCTTTGGAGTTTTTGGAGTGGGTATCGTTAACACAGTCTCTTTTCTTGCCTCAGTCAGCCACCTCTGCCCATCTCTGAGGATATATCCCAAATACTGTACTTCTGGTTTACAACGCTGGGCTTTCTTAGCCGATGCCCGATACCTCTCCTTTCCCAGAGTTTGTAACAGATTGGCAGTTCCTTCTCTGCATTCTAATTTGGTCTTAGTGGCTATCAGTAGATCATCAAAATACTGCAACAGACTCAGCCCTGGGTTCTTTTCCCGATACTCACGTAGGTCTTCGTGAAATGCTTCATCAAACAGAGTAGTGAAATTTTTTAATCACTGGGGAAGTCTAGTCCATGTTAGCTCTCTGCTGATGCTTCCCTCAGGATCATACCAATCAAATGCAAACAATACCTGACTTTTCAGGGCCAGAGGAAGGCTGCAAAAAGCATCCTTTAAATCCAGGACTGAATATCATTTCCTGTCCAGAGGTAAGGAACTCAGCAAAGTAAAAGGGTTTGGCAAGGTTGAATGGACTTTCTTCTAGACCTTGTCTTACATCATAGACTTTAGCCATATTAGTAGGTCGGTGTGCAGACACCTTGAGACCGACCAACAGAGCCTTGTCATAGACTAGGAGACATTCCCTACCTTTGACTACATTTTTAAAAAAAACCTAACAGAAGTATAACCTCAGGGAATAAAATAGCTCAAAAATACATACTATGTTGTCCTCCACCAGCTATTGAAATAACCAAACTTCTATTACTAACCACTAGCACTTGTAAAGTTTATAAAATCATAGAATGAGATGCTTTCAGAGATGGAAGGGGCAACAATAAACACATATCCTCAGAAGAAAAGTTATTATAGCTGTTAGTCTAAATCTACCCCATGTATCTACCTTCACCTCTACCTCCTTCTCCCTGAAATATCTGAGTACTGTTCTAGACACTGGCCATACAAGTGATGAAAGTGGGCAAAGTCTTGGCATTTTGGTGGAAAGTTAGGCAAATATAAAGAAGAAATTTGCTGTTTGGGGTGTACACTTCCTGTCATGTGCACTCAATCTGAGCCCACTGTATGAGTCCCTTTTTCAGAGAAACCACAACAAAAGCTCCCCTGATTGGTCTCGATTTACTGTTGCCATCTAGACTATGAGTTTCTAGAGGACAGAAATATTGCTAAGCTTTTTGCAATGCTTATCAGGCTATAACCGCAGGAGAAAGCACAAAATCTCTAAGGCTCATGGCTACTTGTTTGGTCATTCTGCAGGTTTGTTTGATGATATAATCATTAGTTAATTGATACGCAGGAAAAACTTGTTGCAGGGTGGGTATGAAATAGTACATGCCTATAATCCCAATCAGCAGAAAGTCATGAGTTCAAGGCCACTCAGGACTGCTTAGAAGTCAACCTTGACTTATACAGGAGACCTTATGCTCAAGAACCCAAAGGAAAGAAAAAAATAGAATAAAAGAAGAGCTATTGAAGATGTTCTTTCTTGGGGAAAGGGGCAGTCACACAAATAGAATTTGGAGCCAGACATTTGAGATCAGTGCGAGGATAAAGAAGATTGATAATAACAGAGAACAAGAGGGTAGAGTCAATGCCTGACCTCATTTTTAAAAATGTTTGGACCTCAGGTGTGACACAGACTAAAAGTCCCTTTCAACTTGGCAACTTAATGATTAAAAGATTGACCATTTGATTAATAGGACTTAAGTGATTTATGGCAATCCTTCAACAAATGACTGTAGAACCTACTAAATGTCAGGCACTCTGGGGGACTCTGTACGACATCTGGATGAGGACTAAATCTAGAACTCATTTGAGCAAACCTGTTCTGATTCTGAAGGTGTCCAGAGGTCAGACAACAGATAAATGCCTGCCATTATGAATATCATCCGTGTTGACCCCTTTACCATTGGACTACAAATATAATATCCAGTGCCTCAGGCAAATGGAAATCTCTTGGAGGAGTGGTCAGTTGGAGCCTCCTATTTTCCCCCAAACACTTATCAGTTTGGTCATCCCAACATGTGAGAATAAATGTGCTCATTTATTCTACAATTGGATCTGAAATAGCTATTACCTGCCAGGATCCAGAAGTAGAAAACTAGGACTCCATTCCTGGTTCCTCCTCCTTGCCTCCATGACATGAATCTCTTCTTGTGTAAAACTGCCTCTCTGTGCCTGTATGGAAATTGGAGATTGCAAGGGTTTATGTATAAAACATAAAGGGGTGAAAGGATACAAGAGTTGGCATATAAAACACAATTGTTAGGCATTGGTGGCTAACATCTGTAATAGTAACTCTGCAGGAGGCAGAGATATTGAGGGTCATGGTTCAAAGCCAGTCTAAGCCAAAAATCAGAGAGATTCTTATCCCCAATGCACCAACACAAAGATAGAAGTAGGGGTCCGGCTTAAGTGGTGGAACAACAGCTTTGATCAAAAGAGCTAAAGGACAGCAGACCCTGAGTTCAAGCTCCAGGATCAGCAAAAAAAAAAAAAAGGTTGAAAATTTTCATAAAAAAAAAAAAAAACTTGGGGGAAAAAAGAAAACCATTCCACATGTCCTCCCTAACTTAGGGGAGTTGTGCCCCAAACCATGCTGACAATTGATTCTGAAGCATGAATAAAACCAAGATCTCAGAGTAGATAAGGAAGCCTGGGGTTGCTGAGACTCTAGCATTAGTTTCCTTCTGTCTTTCTTTCTTTCTTTTTTTTTTTCAGTCGTGGTGTTTCAACTCTGAACCTGGACGCTGTCCCTCAGCTTTTCAGCTCAAGACAAGCGCTCTACCACTTGAGCCACGGCCCCACTTATGGTTTTCTGAGTAGTTTATTGGAGATAAGAGTCTCAAGGACTTTCCTGCCTGGGCTGGCTTTGAACTGTGATCCTCAGATCTCAGCCGCCTGAGTAGCTAGGATTACAGGCGTGAGCCACCAGTGCTGGGCTTAGGATTTATTTCTAATTGGAATACCAAAGCAGAGATAGCCACATTTTCTTAGCAAGATATGAGAAATTGTTTTCTGCATAACTCAAACATCTCACAGAGAAAAGACCTCAAGAAGAAAATACCCCTCAGAATTCTCCTAAGTCAGCCCATAAAATGCAAACATACACGCACACAAAAAACTCTGGATGAACCCTGTCAGTGGTACCCATGCTTAAATATAAGCAGACAACCAAAGAAGATTGATGTAACAGAAAAGACTTGAACAACAACAGAAAAAGACAAGATAGGATATATATACTTTGGAGGGGTCAGAGCTGAGAGGAGAGTGGAACAAGTACTATTCAGGAAGATGAAAAACTGAAAGAGAAAAATAAAATCTGTCCTTAGTAGCCTGTGAGAGAGAGCTGCCAGAGACACTGAATCCATAAAGTTAAAATATGATTCTATTAAAGGAGTCATATCAAAGCTGAAAGAACTCTTTGAAAATAAGGATGTGATTGGAGAAATAAAAATCTATGGATCATAAGACAGAGAAGATAATCTAGCAAATATAAATACATAAAAGACTAAACAATGGATAACAAGGAAGAAAATACTAGAAAGACAGATAATCACTCCAGAAATTCCAACACCTGTGTAACAGGAATTCTGATACAGAAATGGGGGAAGAATAGAAAGGCAGTAATCACAGAATATTTTCTAATTCTTTCCTATAAGGAAATAACCTGAGTTTCCACAGTGAGAGGCTCAGCACAAGGTGAGCTGTAATTACAAGCTCATGTCTGTAATCCTAGATACTAAGGAGGCTGAGATCTGAGGATAATTGTTCAAAGCCAACCTGGTCAGCAAAGTCCCTGTGAGCCTCTTATCTCTAAAACTCAAAAACCCAGAAATGGTGCTGTGGCTCAAGTGGTAGAGCACTAGCTGTGAGCACAAAAATGTTCTGGGACAGTATCCAGGCCCTGAGCTCGAGCCCCACAACAGACAAAACAACCAAAAGATCAGTACAGGATAAAAGAGGCTTAAGTCAAGTCTAGTGCTCAACAATCAATGATCAAATAAATTTCCAATTTCTCCAGATGAAGAACAAAAGATATAAATGTTGTTTTCGGTGGTGATGGTATTTTTGCTTTTTTTTCTTCTGTGAGGTGAGTAAAGAAAGGGCCCAGAAAGGGAGGAAGGGAGAATAAACAAATGCACTTATGCTATTCAGGAGACACTATGTGGAAAATGACTTACATAACTTTTGGGCAGGGATGGGAGGGGGAAACAGGGAAAGTAAAGGAAGGGGTGACAGTGTCCAAAAGGAGAAATGGACTCATTACTTGACTTATGAAATAGTAGGCTCTCTGCACAACACATTAAAATTATATTAAATATATGAACAATAAATTATATTAAAATAATATTTAAATTTTTGTATTAAAATTTAAATTATTTTAAAATTAAAATCATATTTAAAAAGCTAAAAATTCCCCTAGAGAAAAAAAACCCACGTGAATACACACCAATTCTCACTCAATAGAACTTCATGAAACTTTAAAGAAAATGAAACCAGGCCTTTTAAATGAGAAGAGAAAATAATTTCTAACCCAGAGTCCTCTTCCCAAGTCAAAGGTCAATGAAGTGCAAAGATTAAACCAGTAATATTTCAGGAAACAGTTTTCCTTTCAATGATTGCGCCTGTGTGTCTATTCTGAGAAAAATCCCCAAAGAAGCTCTTCACTACGGTCAATAGATACATGAAGAAATGCTCAATTTCTCTAGCCATAAAAGAAGAGCTAATCAAAACAATATTGAGATTCCACCTCACCCCACGTAGAATGGCTAGAATCAAGAAAGCTAATAAGAACAGATGCTGGAGGAGATGTGGACAGAAGGGAAGCCTACTGCATTATTGGTGGGAGTGGGAACTTGTTCAACCACTTTTGGAAAGTAGTATGGAGGTTCCTCAAAAGACTCCACATAGAGCTCCCCTATGACCCAGCAATCCCAGTTTTGGGCCCCAAATGATCACAAACAAGACTACACTAAAGCTACCAGCACAACTATGTTTATCTCAGCTAAGGTATGGAACCAACTCAGATGCCCTCGGTAGATGAATGGATCAAGAAATGTGGTATATATAAATACAATGAAATTCTATGCCTCCATCAGAAAGAATGATACTGCCCCATTTGTTAGCAAATGGAAAGACTAGGAAAAAATTATATTAAATGAAGTAAGCCAGGCCCAAAGAAACATAGGTCCCATGGTTTCTCTTATTTGCAATAACTGGTCTATGTCTAGGACACGCAGCAAAGGTCAAAAGCTGTGTACATATGACCATAAGATGATATTAAGCAAAATGAAACCCAAGATAGACAGTGTTTTTTTTTCTTTCTAGCTATTGTTTTTAACATATTTATAATGTAGTATGTGGGTTTTTTGTTTCTTTGGTATGTTCCTTCCCCATGGTATAACCCCTGTTTTCACTGTATTTGATTCTAGTGTCCTGATCCTTGTATAAACATTTTTCTAATTTGGGGAGGGGAAGGGAAAAAACAAGATGCTTAAATAGGGATAGAGGTTGGCTCATTTTAACAATGAGATGTACAAGACACCATGTTGAAAACAAACTTTAGAACCTCAGGCACAGAGGCGGGGAGTGTTGAGAGGAGTTGGGGAGGTGGGGAGGAAAGGAACCATAGGGGAAAAACAAAGGGGGGATAACAATGCTCGATAAGAAATGTACTCATTACCTTACTCAAGCAACTGTAACCTCTGTACAATAACCCCTCTGTACAGTATATTTACAATAAAAATATATATTAAAAAAACAAGCTCTTCACCAAGATGACAAGAGCAAAAAAGCAAGGTGATGGACATGAGGTTCAGTAAGGGAAAAGAAGATAAGGAATTCACAAACATGACAACAGGAGAGACCCCAATAGGAGAGCAGACAGAAAACAGAGAGACAAACAGGGACATATAGAGGTTCAAACAAGTCAGAAACTCAACAGGTCATAATTCCAAAAATATGTTGTAGAACATTTCCCGAAAGTATGTTCTAAATGGGTTCTAGAATAGGCATTGGAATAGTCTCCAGGATTGAGTCTGGAACATATTCTAGAATCTATTGTACAATGTTTTCTACAATCGGTTGTACACTCAATATGTCTGAAAATAGTGAAGAGAAATTAGAACACATAAGGACAGTATGGCTGATGGAGGCATATTTTAATCTTTAATTTTAATTTTTAAATTTATTTAATTGGGATTAGAACAGATAAAGAATAATCCAGAGAAGAGTTCCCAAATAGCTCTACAAACACTACTAGCAAACATCATGAATGAGAAGTTTGACAATGTACAAAGGACTCTGTATGTGCGTGATAGGGAGAGAGAGGAGGCATCCCAAAGTTTATACAGGAATATCATAAGCGTGAGGAAGCTACTCAAAAACTGATACAGGATTTGCGTGAACAACTTGAGAATACGCAAAGAGAAAGGGAGGAATGGCATGAGCAGGCTGAGAACACTCAAAGAGAACTGCAGGAATCCCACGAACGGGAAGAAAGAGAACTGCAGGAATCCCACAGACGGGAGGAAGCTAATCAAAGAGTAATTCAGGAATTGAGAGACCAGGTAGAGAATACACAAAGATCACTAAAGGCATTCATGGAATCCATTAACAAAGAGCTGAAAGAAGTCAGGGAGACAACAAAGGGAATGCTGAATGGAACCCAACAGATGGAAAGGGAGTCCAATGAAACCATAACCAATCAACTAAGTGATTTGAGAACAAACACTGAACACCAAATTAAGGAAGTAAAGAAATTCATACAAGACCTACAACAGAGCTTCAACAAAGAACTTGAAGCCATCAAAGCTGACCAATTAGAAGGAAAAGAGATAAAAAACAAAGTAGAGACTCTTGACAGCAGGTTAGACCATGCAGAAGATCGAATCTCACGGATTGAAGACAGCCTAGATATTATAGAGAAAGAACATACAACCATCCAAGACAAACCCAAGAAATATGATAGGTCTATCCAACACCTGGAAGACACCATCAGAAGGCCCAATCTAAGGATAATGGGTGTAGAGGAGCACCTAGAAAGAGAAGTTAATGGTCTAGGAAATTTGTTTAACAGGATCCTAGCAGAGCACTTCCCAAACATACAAAAAGATAGGCCTATTCAGATACAAGAAGCTTTTAGAACCCCAAATAGACCAGACTATAATAGGACATCCCACTGTCACATTATAATCCACACAGGATCAACTCAGAACAAGGAAAAGATCCTTAAGCTGTCAAGGAGAAAAGGTTAATCACCTATAAAGGGAAACCAATTAGAATTACCTCAGATTTCTCAGCAGAGACAATCAAAGCAAGAAGAGCCTGGAATGACGTATGCCATGCCCTAAAAACAAACAACTATCAACCAAGTATACTGTACCCAGCTAAACTCTCCTTCATAACTGAAGGCCAAATAAAAACCTTCCATAGCAAAGAAAAATTGAAACAATACATCTCCACCAAACCAGCCCTACAAACGTTTCTTAAAGATGTCCTACACATAGAAAACCAACAAGACCGCAACAAAGGCCTAGAAACTGCACCCAAACTGAGAATCCAAGAACCTTAGGAAGAACCCAGTTTTCACAGCCCCCAAGAAGGTGGATAACATGGCAGGAACTCCCAAATACCTCTCAGTCCTATCTCTTAACGTTAACGGACTGAACTCTCCAATTAAGCGACATAGACTGTCTAGTTGGATTAAAAAACAAGACCCTTTTATCTGCTGCCGGCAGGAGTCACATCTTGCCCGTAAAAACGAATACATTTTCAATGTTAAAGGCTGGAACAAAATCTACCAAGCAAACGGCCCTCATAAACAGGCAGGAGTTGCAATCCTAATATCAGATAAAATAGACTTCAAATTAAAATTCGTGAGAAGAGATAAAGAAGGTCGCTACATACTAATTAAAGGATCTCTCCTTCAGGAGGATATTACAATTCTAAATATCTATTCGCCAAACAATGGAGCACCCAAATTTATCAAAGAAACACTACTTTCCCTCAAATCCCATATAGATACAAAGACATTAATTGTTGGGGATTTTAACACACCACTCTCCCCACTAGATAGATCAACTCGGCAAAAACACAACAGAGAAACCGCAGATCTAAACAGCTGCATAGATCAACTAGACTTAACAGACATTTACCGAACATTTCACCAGCAGCATCAGAATACACGTTTTTCTCAGAAGCACATGGAACGTTTTCTAAAATAGACCACATTTTAGGCCACAAAGCAAACTTGTCTAAATTCAGAAACATTGAAGTTAAACCTTGCATTCTCTCTGACCACAAGGAAATAAAATTAGAACTCAACACCAAAAGCCACCAAAGAAAGTCCGGTATCACATGGAGGCTGAACAATACACTGCTGAATCATGAGTGGGTCATGGAAGAGATTAGAAAGGAAATTCAAATGTTCATGCTATTCAACATAAATGAACACACAAATTACCAGTTCCTCTGGGACACAGCAAAGGCAGTACTCAGAGGCAAGTTTACAGCTCTGAGCTCCTACATCAACAAATTGGAGAGATCGGAAACTAACAACTTAATGACACATCTAAACCTCCTTGAAAAAGAGCAGCAAGATAAACAACAATCCAGTAGACGGAAAGAAATAATCAAAATTAAATCAGAATTAAATGAATTAGAATCCAAAAAAACTATAGAAAAATCAACAAAACAAAGAGTTGGTTCTTCGAAAAACTTAACAAAATTGACAGACCCTTAGCAAAACTTAACAGAAAAAGGAGAGAACACACCCAAATTAATAAACTCAGAGATGAGAATGGAAACATCACCACGGAAACAACCAAGATTCAGAATATTATAAGGGAATACTTCTCAAAACTTCATGCTAATAAGTTTCAGAACTTGACATAAATGGACCTTTTCCTAGCAAATATTGACATGCCAAAACTAAACCAAGATGAGTTAAACCAGCTTAATAGGCCCATATCAAGCATTGAAATAGATACAGCAATAAGAGACTTCCCAGCTAAGAAAAGTCCAGTACCAGATGGTTTTACAGCAGAATTTTACAAGGCCTTCAAAGCAGAGCTCACACCAATACTCCTCCAACTCTTCAATGAAATTGAAAGAGAAAGCTCACTACCGAACACATTCTATGAAGCCCTCATAACCCTCATCCTAAAACCAGGCAGGGACTCATCAAAGAAAGAGAACTCTACACCCATTTCTTTGATGAACATTGATGCAAAACTTCTCAACAAAATTTTGGCCAATCGACTTCAACCATTCATCCAAAAAATCATACACCATGATCAAACAGGATTCATTTCAGTGATGCAAAGCTGGTTCAATGTACGCAAATCAATTAATATTATTCATCACATCAACAGGAGCAAGAATAAGAACCACATGGTAATCTCAGTAGATGCAGAAAAAGCATTCAACAAGATCCAACACCCCTTTATGATGAAGGTTTTTGAAAAATTAGGAATCCATGGAACATTCCTCAATACAATAAAGGCTGTATATGAGAAACCTACATTATACAAACCAGCATTATACTCAATGGTGAAAAACTAAAGCCATTTCCTCTTAACTCAGGAACAAGACAAGGATGCCCACTCTCTCCACTTCTCTTCAATCTAGTATTAGAATGCCTAGCTACAGCAATAAGACAAGATGCAGACATAAAGGGGATCCAAATAGGGAAAGAAGAAATAAAACTCTCCCTCTTTGCAGATGACATGATCTTGTATTTAAAGAATCCCATAGACTCCACTCCCAAATTACTCAAGCTGATTCAAAATGTTGGCAAAGTAGCAGGGTATAAAATTAAACCCCAAAAATCAATGGCTTTTCTGTATGCCAACAATGAGAAAAGTGTGGCTGAAATTAGGAAAGCAACTCCATTTGTAATAGTCCCACAAAAAATAAAATACCTAGGGATTAACTTAACTAAAGAAGTGAAGGACCTCTATGATGATAACTTTAAAATCTTGAAAAAGGAAATCAACACAGAACTTAAAAAATGGCAAAACCTCCCATGCTCCTGGATTGGAAAGATTAACATCGTGAAAATGGCAATACTTCCCAAGGCTATCTACAAATTCAACGCGATACCTATCAAAATTCCACCCTCATTCTTCAAGGAAATAGAAGAGGCAATCCAAAAATTCATATGGAACAATAAAAGACCCAGAATAGCAAAAACGCTCCTCAACGGAAAGAACACTACTGGAGGAATATCAATACCAAATTTCAAACTCTACTATAAAGCCATAGTAATCAAAACAGCTTGGTATTGGCATAAGAACAGACCTCAGGACCAATGGAATAGAATTGAAAACCCAGAAATGAACCTACAGACCTATAGCCATCTAATCTTCGATAAGGAAGCTAAAACAATAGAATGGAAGAAAGATAGCCTCTTCAGTAAATGGTGCTGGCAAAATTGGTTAACTACACGTAGAAAACTAAAGCTAGATCCTTCTATATCACCCTGCACCAGAATCAACTCCAAATGGATCAAAGACCTTGAACTCAAAGCAGACACTCTGAAAACATTACAGGATGGAATAGGAGAAACCCTAGGTCTCCTTGGCTCAGGCCGAAATTTTCTGAATAGAGACCCGGAAATACAACAAATCAAAGAAAGGTTAGACAAATGGGAATGCATAAGGTTGCAGAGCTTCTGTAGGGCAAATGACATAGCTAGCAAGATCAATAGAAAGCCCACCGATTGGGAGAAGATCTTTACTAGCCATACAACGGACAAGGGTCTCATATCTAAAATATACTTGGAACTCAAAAAATTAAACCACCCTTCAACAAATCCTCAAAGAAACAACTGCCCAATAAATAAATGGGCGAAAGACTTAAAGAGAAGCTTCTCTGAAGAAGAAAGAAGGATGGCCAATAGACACAATGAAGAAATGTTCAACATCCCTAGCCATAAAAGAAAAGCAAATCAAAACAACATTGAGATAGCACCTCACTGCAGTTAGAACAGCAAAAATCAAGGACTCTAACAACAACAGATGCTGGAGGGGATGTGGACAGAAAGGAACCTTACTTCATTGTTGTTGGGAATGTAAACTTGTTCAATCACTTTGGAAAGTAGTATGGAGGTTCCTCAAAAGACTTCACATAGATCTCCCTTATGATCCAGCAATCCCACTTTTGGGCATTTACCCAAATGTTTACAAACAAGACCACACTAAAGCTACCAGCACAACTATGTTTATTGCAGCATTATTTACCATAGCTAAGATATGGAACCAACCTAGATGCCCCTCAGTAGATGAATGGATCAAGAAAATGGGGTATATATACACAATGGAATTCTATGCCTCCATCAGAAAGAATGACATTTCCCCATTTGTTAGGAAATGGAAAGGTTGGGAAAAAATTATATTAAGTGAAGTAAGCCAGGCCCAAAGAAACATAGGTCCCATGGTTTCCCTTATTTGCAATATCTAGTATAGGTATGAGTCAAGAGGAAAAGGTCAGATAATTTGATGTTAGGAAAATGAACCCTTAAATATGTATTTTAATGTTTTCGTTTCTTTCATGCATGTGTTTCTAACGCATTTATAAGATTATTTCTTTGTTGCTTTGTATGTCCCTCCCCCACAGTGTAACCCCCGCTTTCA
The DNA here is from genome assembly GCF_024711535.1 of Dipodomys merriami. Taxonomy (NCBI): domain Eukaryota; kingdom Metazoa; phylum Chordata; class Mammalia; order Rodentia; family Heteromyidae; genus Dipodomys; species Dipodomys merriami. The sequence goes on along the minus strand of NW_027206357.1, from coordinate 1,805,241 downwards.
CTATATTTGATGTCAGTATAACATGTGGAGGAGATGGGGACAAACAAGTCGTTTAAGGATTCAGGTGGACCTGTTGCAACAATGAGAAGTACAAAATGTCATGTCAAAACCAGCTTTACAATGTCGCTGTGGGGGGAGTAGGGGGGTATGATTGGTTGGGGGGAAGGGGGAGGCTGGGAAGGGAGGTGAAGGGTAAACAAAGGAGGAGGCTGCAATGCTTGGTAAGAAATGTATGCATTTTCCTACCCATGTAATTGTAACCCCTCCGTACAGTATGTTCTCAAATAAAATAAAATAAAATAAAATAAAATAAAAATTTATTTAATTTTAAATTACATATGTATATAATTTATACATAAATTTTATGTATGCATTTACTTATATATTTATATAATTTTATATAATTTATGTATACATATACATTAGCATATATTATACATTATATTATACATATATTACATTACAATCACATTAAATTATATACATATATATTTGTATTTATACACAAATTATATACATATATGTAGAGGCAAGTCCACAGAAAATAAAGTTAGAATCATGTCTTTGTGGCTTAGCAAAGAATGACATTCACCTAAAGTAAGCATCCAATATTCATGCAATCACCTATGTAGTACTCACAGGAAGGATTCAAATGATGAAGATGGGATTTCTGCCTTAAAGGGGTATTGGGGATTACCAATAACTACTATTTCTCTTTACTGGAGCATGTGTGCCAGAACTGGGACTTGAACTTCGGGCCTGGACCCTGACCCTGATCTTTTGTGCTCAAGGCTAGCACTCTACGACTTGAGCCACAGCTCCACTTCTAGCTTTTTGGTGTTTAACAGGAGATAAGAGTTTCACGGACTTCTTTTTTGCCTGAGTTGGCACTGAACCATGATCCTCAGATCTCCAGCCTCCTGAGTAGCAAGGACTTACAGGTGTGAGTCACCAGTGCCCAGCTGACACACCCTTTTAAAGTTATAAAATTGAAATTGTTGGTTACTATATATATTAAATTATCCTTGAAAGAAGTATTTGATTTTGTAAACTTTTATTCAAAATGAAAAACTATTCAGGCACTGGTGGCTCATTTATTTAATCCTAGAGACTCAGAAGCCTGAGATCTGAGGATCTTAATCTGAAGCAAAAAGAAGCTGGAAGCGGAGCTGTGTCTCAAGTGGTCAAACTAGCCTTGAGTAAAAGAAGCTCAGGGACAGCACCCAGGCCCTAAATTCAAGCCCCAGGACAGGCACAAAAATATTTAAAGCCATATTTAGATGCATGGAACTGAATGCCCTAAATTTAAGCCCAAGGATAGGCAAAAAATATATTTAAAAATACATTTAGATGCATGGAACTGAATATGGAGCTTAAATATAAACCCCACCATCTATAGCCAAGTGATGTTTGACCACGCCCAGAAAAGACAGGCAGGTACTGGAAAAGGGACAATCTTTTCAATACATGAGACTGGAGAAATTAGATATCTTGCCTGCAGATGAATAAAATCAGATTCCTACCTCTAGCAGTTTTAAAAGAAGAAATCAACTCAAATGGATCCATGATTTAAATGAAGATTTGAAACTGTGTGATTATGATGTTTATATGTAATATTTCAATGAGGTAATACTTTATTTTCCTCACACATTTTCTTTTGAGACTGGGACTCAAACTGGGTATCTGATGTTTTTGCTCATTGGCTGGTGCTCTATCACCTGAGCCATGCCTCCAACCCCAAACACCATTGCTTTATGACAATTGCAAATTAGGGACAAGTACTGGGAAAAGCAGACTAGCACATTACTTACAGGAACTCACAAAGGATCAAGGCCATCACAGGCCAAGTCCCTATAGAATAATGAGATGGGATTGTTTTTACAATCAAATGACTCTCACACTCTTACCTTTCCTTCTGGTCTCCTCAATTAGAGCCAAGCAGCTTTTGGTTACATTCATAGAGGTGGACTTTTTTCTCTAAACCCTTTTTCTTATTAGACAACTTAAAAAATAAAAATATCCAGGTGCTGGTAGCTCACACCAGTAATCCTTGATATTCAGGAGGCTGAGATATGAGGATTGAGATCCAAAGCCAGCCCACGAAGGAATGTTTCCAAGATTCTTATCTCCAATAAACCATCAGAAAATTGGAAGTGGTACTGTTGCTCAAAGTGATAGATAGCTAACTTTGAGCTGAATAGCTCAGAGACAGTGCCCAGGCCCTGAGTTCAAGCCCCATGACTGACCAAAAAAAAAAAAAAAAAGCAAAAATACCTTTATGAATACACAGATGAACAACACTTTCACTTAGCTCCCTTCCAAAAAAGGACAGAATACAAACAAATATAGTAGCACAAAAGAAAATTTTAAATGAAGTTGTAAGTCATTTTTAGAGATAACAGGATATTCCTTCCACATACAAGAAAATGGGTTTTGCAAGATTGGCCAAAAGAAGGAAAATCGTAAGGAAAAAATAGTCTCATACAGTAGGATGCTATGAGAATATTCAACTTCAGAAGACAATATGGAAACAGCTATAATAAATTAAATCACATTTCTGAATCAGCAGTTTCTTCACTAAGCATTTAGCCTAAAGTATGCCAAGGAAATTGTAGAGCTGTATATAAAGCAACCAGTAAAGAAAGAAAAACCCACAAGCATCTGTCAATATCAAACTGGGCTAGACACCTGTGGCTCACACCTGTAATTCCAGCTACTCCGGAAGCTGAGATCAGAAGATCAAAATTTGAAGCCAACCCAGTCAGGAAAGTCTGTGAGATCTGATCTCCAATTAACCCACAAAAAGTAGAAGTGGAGCTATGGATCAAGTGGTAGTGCTCGGCCCCTGTACTGACACACACACACAGAGCCATTGGGTTGCATCATTAAGTATTGCACATCCCTACAATATAATCCTGCACAATCTTTAAAAAGAATAAATTCAACATATTGCACTGGCACAGAAAGGCTTCTAAGATAAATGGTTTAGCTAAGAAAATCAAGGTTCTACACAGAACACCCTCATATTTTTTTTACGTGTCCAAAAACTGCTTTCCAGAAAGGAAAAGCTGTCACTTTGGAGAGAGGCTAGAGCTCAGGAGGAAGAACTTTGGTTGGCTGCTATTTGGTTTTGTGCTGTTGGATGAACTGGGGGCCTCATATACGTTAGACAAATGCTTTACCATCAAGCTATACTTCCAGCCTTTGCTTGGTTTCTAAGCCTTTTGAAATGTATCTTTTTTGCAGCGGGGGGGGGGGGTCCTGGTCTGGGGCCTGAACTCTGGGCCTGGGCGCTGTCCCTCAGCTCTTCAGGTCAAGGCTAGCACTCTACCACTTGAGCCACAGCACCACTTCCGGCTTTTTTCCTTTTGCTTATGTGGTGCTGAGGAATCGAACCCTGGGCCTCATGCAGGCAAGGCAAGCGCTCTACCACTGAGCCACATCCAGAGTCCCTTTCTAAGCCTTTTGAAAGATTTCGTGGCCCACCATAACTAAGGATCATCTATATTTTTTATTTTTTTGAGGGGTTGTCCGGTCATGGGGCCTGAACTCTGGGCCTGAGCGCTGTCCCTCAGCTCTTCAACTCAAGGCTAGCGCTCTACCACTTGAGCCACAGCGCCACTTCCGACTTTTTTTCTTTTTGCTTATGTGGTGCTGAGGAATCGAGCCCAGGGCCTCAGGCATGCAAGGCAAGTGCTCTACCACTGAGCAACCTTCCCAGCCCTCATTTATTTATTTTTAAATCACCAATTGTAAAGAGAGAGATCATGCATGAAAAGCAAAGGATTAGTTCTGGCTCCAAGGATGAAAATGGCTTTCTGAACTTTTATTCAAAAATTAGCAACAAGCTGTGTGCCGACAGTCATGCCTATAATCCTAGCTACTCAGGAGGCTGAGATCTGAGAATCCTGGGCATACAAATCTTGGAGGTTGTTATTTCCAATTAACCAGCACAAGAAAGTACAGGTATGGATAAAGTGGTAGAAAACCAGCCATAAGCAACAAAGTTGAACAAGAGCAAGCAGAAGTTTCTAAGTTCAACTTCAGTACTGGCATGCATGCGCAAGCATTTGTGCGTGCGCGCGCACGCGCGCGCACACACACACACACACACACACACACACATGGTTAGCAGCAATCTCAGAACTAAACTTTCAGACTCTTGCTGACTACCATGGAGGAATGGTAGCACTTGTTTCTTCTCATCTTTTAGAAGAGGTCAGAGACTACTGGCTGCTACCAGTAGCTAGGAATCAGCAACTTGCTCAATACATGCATAAACAAATGGGGGTTGAAAGAGGAAATGCCTGCCAAACATGCCAGAAGGAGGTGACCGCCCTTCCCCGAGGGAGCTAAGGCCCTCTGTCCCCCTGAGACGTGACCCCTCAACACTGAATCCTCATTTGGGATGAAGGTGACTGTCGCACTGACTCCATTGTCTGGCATGATGGATGAGGAGGATAAGAACATAAACGGAAGTTTTCTGCAGTGGCGGCTTCTATTGGCTTTCTGAACACATCATGCAGCTGGCTGGCTGTCAGGTGTGGGGCCCAGCAATTTGTGATAATCCCTAAGCAGAAGCAGCCTCTACAAGGCTGGTTTGGCAGTAGCCCAGGGACCAGAGCCAAATTCTCACTCTTCTTGAAGTTGTAGCTCCTCCTGCACCAATGCAGAAGAAGGAAGAGGCCCTGGTGTCTCTCTCTCTCATGGGACCTGAATATATCACTGTTGTTGAGACAATGTCCACCTGGGTGACCCAGATAGCTTCACCAAGCTCAGCCCTGCCAAGTGATACACAGGGATTTGTCACCCATCTCAATATGCCATAATTCATGTTGCCAACAACCAAGCAGAGCTCTGCAGCTGATATGGCAGTCCAGGAAGAACAAGTATGACTGATGGAGCCCATGAGGCATGAGTTTATTCCCTAGCTTTGCTGTTTGTCAGTGAGTTAATCTTGGACAAGCTTCTTAACCTGTGTCTCCAGTTCTTAACTATAAAATGACAAGTGTGTGTGTGTGTATATGTGCATGTGTGTGTATGTGTGTGTGAATATGACAGTCTTAGAGCTTGAATTCAGGGACTAGGCACTGCTCCTGAGCTTTTTTGCAGCACAAGGTTGGTGCTGTACATAAAGCTCTTTATTTTTTGGTGGTTAATTGGAGATAAGAGGCTCTCATATTTGTCTGCCCAACCTGGCTTCAAACCATGATCCTCAGATCTCAGCTAGAATTGTAAGTATAAAGCACTGGCCCACAGTTTGGCAATTTTTATAAAAGACAACTGCTTTGATCATAGGCTTGTTGTGAGAACAGAAGGAGATAGGCCATTTGTGGAGGCCATTGTGTAACAGGAAGTTCAGGAAGTAAAATGGGATCCTATTTATGATCAAAGAGATTGCATCTGGTAATCATATCACACATGGCTTCTTGAAAGGGTAAGGGATTGGGAAGAAGATGGCTAAAACATTTTTCACCAGATGGAGGTAGCCAGGAATGAACAAAAGGAACCACAGAAACAGGACAAAAGGAAGAAGAGGTAACCATATTCAGGCACCAGTGGCACATGTCTGTAATCCTAGCTACATGGGAAGCTGAGATCTGAGGAGAGATCTGAGATCTGAGATCTCATCATTCAATCTCAGCCTGGGCAGGAAAATGTATGAGACTCTTTTTGTCAATTAAACACCACACACACACACACACACACACATACACACACACACACACACACACACACACACACACACACACACACACACACACACACACACACACACACACCACAGAGGTAGAGCTGTGGCTCAAGTGATAGACAGTACTCTGAGACAACACTCAGGCCCTGAGCTTAAGCCCCAAAACCAGCAACAAGAAGAAAAAAGAGAGAGAGAGAAACAGAACCATGCCCAGAGATGATGTGTGGTTTATGGGTCAGCAGGAAAACTATTGAATAGAAGACTGAAGATGCTTGTCTGAGAGTCTCTGAGTACCAGCAGAGCAATCCAACACTGCACTTCTAAAAAAGTCACTTGACAATACCTTGCTTAGCACAGGGGACAGAAGACGCTAACAGAGCTAAAAACAAGAAACCAACATCCCTGGCTCTTTCTCCCTCCTTTCTTCTCCAACCCTGCTAAACAACCAGCTGCCCACAGAGGCTGATTCTCTAGAGGGATGTATGCATTCTATGGCTGTATCTAAAAAAAATGTCCCCGGGCAAATTCATTTCTCCTGTTTCTGCATGGTGAGTGGGGAGCCCAAGGCCAGACAGTTCTTTGCTTCCCAAAGTAACATGCGCTGCTACACTGGATTTGGCCACCAGGGGCGCTGTTCGCTGAGAGCCCTGCCCACAGAAATTCCACAGGCCACTCAAGTCCCCTCCCTGGGCCTTTGGCTTCCCTACCCCAAAAACTCAGCATGAAGGAATGATTGTCAGTCCACATTCTCTACAACCACATGCATTCACCATTATTCACCATATTCCACCCACCTCATCTATTAGGATCCCGTCCATCTTTCTACCATTTCTCTCACATTTCTTTTTTTCTTTTTTGGCCCACTCGTGGGGCCTGAACTCTGGGCCTGGGAGCTGTCCCTCATCTCTTCAGCTCAAGGCTAGCACTCTACCACTGGAGCCACAGTGCAACTTCCAGCTTTTTCTTTTTGCATATGTGGTGCTGAGGAATAGAACCCAGAGCCTCAGGCATGCAAGGCAAACACTCTAACACTGATTCCCCTTCCCAGCCCCTCACATTTCTATGACCTTTTTAATTACAAAGAAATCAATAGGAGAAAAATAAAGACAACACAAAGCATTACGAAACTCTGAATCCTTTCCATCTCTTTTCCACTTGGAGGAGAAACTGGTGGTGTTCAGGAGAAAGGAATTGAGGTTCTCAGCAAACTACAAGAAGGAAAGAGGGCTGACAAGAGAAAGAAAACCATCCTCAAACATGAATGCAGGGCTTGGAATGCAGAGCTTAGTGGTAGAGTGCTTGCCTAGCATGTATGAAGCCCTGGGTTTGATTCCTCAGGACAATATACACAGAAAAAGCTGGATATGGGGCTGTGACTCAAATGGTAGAGTGCTAGCCTTGAGCAAAAGGATCACAGGGACAGTGCCCAGGTCCTGAGTTCAACCCCCAGGTCTGACAAAAAAGAAAAAAGAATCCAGCCAGCTATCAGTGATACACACCTGTAATCCTAGCTACTCAGGAGGCTGAGATCTGAGAATCACTGTTCAAAGTTTGATTCCTTTTGCCCAGAGACACCGGCACCCATTTATCTCAAGGAAAAGCAACAAAGACCTTCCAGTGATGATGTAGGTGTCTAAGTTTGAAGCCTCCCCACCCCTACTTCTCAGGGACATGAAAGAGAAAAAGCTACTGTGCAGATAGCATTATCTCTGAAGAATATCTGACTATTGTGGGAAGGAGAGGCACAGGGGGTCAGGGATGGAAATGCTCTACAAAGCGCGTTCTGTTGGAGATCAAAGAAGGATCGCTTCAGAGCAACTTCACATGTGGAGAATCCAAAAAGGAACTTATGTCAAGAAGGAAGAAACCCAGACATTCCCTTTGTGGCCATCAAAGAGATTCCAGGGTCTCTGCTGTGTGCTTTCCCATTTTATCACATACTGCCTGGGTCTTATAATAGCCCACACTATGTAATCCTCACCACTAAATGCCCAGGAGAATTCACCTCATGTGAAGGTAAACTCTGCTTTGTACTGTGTGGGCTATGGCCCTAAGCAGGATATAAATCCATACAAGACATGTTTACAATCTGGATCAGAAGCAAAAACAAAAACAAAAAACAAAACAAAAAAACATGGTGTGAATCTGGATGCTGGTGGCTCGTGCCTATAATCCTAGCTTTTCAGAAGGCTGAGAACTAAGTACCTCGGTTTGAAGCCAGCCTAGGCAGGAAAGTCTGTGAGAGCCTGATCTCCAATCAACAGCAAAGAATTGGGAAAAGGGGCTGGGAAGGTGGCTGAGTGGTAGAGTGCTTGCCTAGCATGGCTAAAGGCCTCAGTTCAATTCCTCAGTGCCACATACACAGAAAAACCAGAAGTAGCACTGTGGCTCAAGTGGTAGAACGCTAGCCTTGAGTAAAAGAAGCTTAGGAACACTGCCCAGGCCCTGAGATCAAGTCCCACGACTGGCAAAAAAGGGTTGGAAATGGAGCTGTGTTCGATATGGTAAGTACAGTCTTAAGCAATAAAAGCCAAATGAGAGCTCCAGGCCCTGAGTCCAAGCCCTAGTACTAGCACAATTATAAATGTGCGTGCGCGCGTGCACACACACACACACACACACACACACACACACACACACACACACACACACAAAGTTTAGAGGGAGGAAGAAATGAATTAGAAAAGGTTGAGAGAGGGTTGAGATGATATGAATTCTTGTTCCTTTTGTCACCCCAGTGATTCAGGCAAAAGTTCTATTTCCTTTACAGCTATGCTGACTCACTCCTCTAGAGGTAGAGATAGGAGAACCATAGTCGAAGGCTAGCCAAGACAAAATTTAGGGAGAACCTACCTAAAAAGGAGGAGGAGGAGGAGGAGAAGCTCGAGGAGAAATAGGAGGAGGACGAGGAGGAGGAGGACGAGGAAAAGGAGGACGAGGAGGAGCAGGAGGAAGAGGAGGGGAGGAGGAAGAGGAGAAGAAGAAGAGGAGAAGGAGGAGGAGGAGAAAAGGTGGAAGAGGAGGAAGAGGAGGAGGAAGAGGAGGAGAAGGAGAAAGAGGAGGAGGAGGAGGAGGAGGAGGAGGAGGAGGAAGAGGAAGAGGAAGAGAAGGTAAAGACACTGGTGGATCACATCTGCACTCCTAGCTATTCAGGAGGCTGAGATCTGAAGATCAAATTCTCAGCCAGCCCAAACAGAAAATCCTCTGGGTCTTATATCCAACCACCCATCAAAAAGCAAGAAGTAGAGTTGTGGCTGAAGGGGTAGAATACCAGCCTTGAGCCTCAAAGCCCTGAATTCAAATTTTAATACAAATACTTAAAAAAAATCCAGACATGATAATGCATGACTATAATTCCAGCTACTCTGGAGGCAAAGGTAAAATGACTGTGGTCCAAGGTCAGTAGGAGTAAAAACATGAGACCCCTAACTGAGGGAAACAAAGAAAGAAAGAAAAAAACCCTAAAAGTAAACAGGACTGAGGGTATAGTTAACATAGTAGAGTACTTGCCTGATAAATGTGAGACTTTAAATTCAATCCCAAGGGCCACAAAATAATCAAGTTCTGTTTCTGGTTTCTTAGGTATTTTTGGGAAGGTATGTGGAAAAGAGATTTCCTGAATAGAAAAGAGATCCCTCTGGACACTGGTGGCTCATGCCCGTAATCCTAGCTATTCAGGAGGCTGAGATCTGAGGATCACAGTTCAAAGCCAGCCAATGCAGGAACATCTGTGAGACTCATCTCCAATTAACCACCAGAAAACCAGAAATGTGCTGTGACTCAAGTGGTAGGGCACTGAAGACCTCAAGATCAGTACCCAGGCCCAGAGTTCAAGTCCCATGACTGACAAAAAAAAAGAAAGAAAAAGAAAGAAAAGGGAACCCTACTAGATTTTCCATGCCCCCCTGTGACCCCTGAGGAACTTAGATTAACAATACAAGCGTGAACTCATCCACAAACCCACACACAAGTTAGCTGACAGTATCCTGCCAGTTGCCAGGAGTGGGAGAATTTGACGGCTTCTGCCAAACAGAGAATTAGGGCCTTCGTAGGTGACCTTCATGTCTCTATGTGGGTTGGAGCTCCTTATTCACAAACTGGTCACCTGGATGAAGGGTTGCCTAGCAACTTCTCAATTATCCTTTGGTTGTTTTTCTTCATTTTGATACTATTATGCAAGACTGGCACAGTGGATCTGGATTGGCAAAGGGGTTTTGTGACATGGAAGTCTGCTCTTCATGATCGTATTTAAGATACTCATTCTGGTCATAGATTTACCATAAAAAGGCACTTTTTATCCCACACCTATTTACTTCTCTGGAGCAGAAATCTTTACTCTACATGTGGAAAAAAGAAAAAAGAAAAAACGAAAGTGTTAGAAAGAATGCAGGTCTGTGGGTTCTTGAAACAGTTTTTGATTCAACTTCTTATGGTTCTAATGATTTTTCCACCGATTATTTGTTGTTGTTGTTGTTGTTGATGTGGGGTTTGAACTGTGGTCCTGGGCGCTGTCCCTCAGCTCTTCAGCTCAAGGTGAGCACTCTACCAGTTGAGCCATAGTGCCACTTCCAGTTTTGGTTTATTGGAGATAAGAGTCTCATGCACTTTCCTGCCCAGGCTGGCTTTGAACCAGGATCCTCAGATCTCAAGCCTCCTGAGTAGCTAGGATTAAAGATGTGAGTCACCAGCACCCAGCCAGAGTGTTTATTTTTTTAGCCTGATTATACCCTCACTCCTAATTCCAGCTTAATTTTTTGAATATATTTTCTAGCTTCCCTATCACTTTACCCTGCCTATATTATCCCAACTATGGATTCTTTTTTTGATTGTAATAGATTGCAGAAAATGACAACCATTTAGTAGAAATCATATCTTGAATTTGTGGGTAAGGGGTTTGGAGGGTAAGTTCATGCACCCGCTTGCCAGTCCTGGGGCTTGAACTCAGGACCTGAGCACTGTCCCTTGATCAAGGATAACACTCTACCACTTGAGTCATAGCTTCACTTCTGGCTTTTGGTGGTTCATTGGAGATAAAAGTTTCATGGGCTTTCATGCCTTGGTTGGCTTTGAACCATAATCCTCATATCTCAACCTCCTGAGCAGCTAGGTTGACAGGCGTGAGCCACCAGTATTTGGCTCATATCTTGAATTTTCAATGTGAATCTTTTCTCAGGCTGATGAATGGGATTTTCTCCTGCAAAGCTGAACAGAGATGGTACCTACAGTTTCAGATCAGCCCAGCAAATCTGAGAGTTAATAACTAACCACTCTAGCACATTGTTGCTAGGCAAAGATATCCAGTAGCCAGGGTAAATTAAACACATTTTCCAACACACAATATTTTTTGCTTATAATCATCTTTTCACATACAACTCCATCACACATTAGGGAGCACCTGAGAAAACTCAAAGAAGGCTGGGGAAAAGAAAAAAAAAGACAATTACAATTCTGGCAGTGATGGCTCACAACAGTATTCCTAGCTACTCAGGAGACTAAGATTTGAGGATCATGGTTCAAAGCCAGCCTAGGCTGGAATGTCCCTAAGACTTTTATCTCCAATGAACCACCAAAAAGCCAGAAGTGGAACTGTGGCACAGATGATAGAATACTAGCCTTGAGTAGAAAAATTCAGAAACAGTGCCCAGGTCCAGAGTTCAAGCTTCAGGACCAGAACATGCACCCGTGCGTTCACACACAAGTGTACACACACACACACACACACACACACACACACACACACACACACACACACACAATGGCTCACCATTTCCTTCCCAAGATACCTGGCTCCAGAAAGTACCACAGCATCACTGTTTGCAGTGCCCATGAGACAATCGGCATCCTATATAAGACAAGCAATGTGTTTTGATCAAATGTTTGCTCTAGTATGTAAAGCATGGTTACCTTGACAATGAAGGCCACCCGTATGAAGCACTAAGTACTGTCCTGTATGAAGTTTGCCAGGTATGTCAATTCACTTCATCCTAGCAGTAATTAGCTTGAAAGGAATGCTATGATACTCTCATTTAAGAGCAGAAAGTTGAGAATGAAGGAATACGGTAGCTCACTCATAAACAGTCCTTAAGATGGTGGCAAGCCTGTAGCCTGGGTAACCTAGTTCTGAAATCAAGTTCCAAAAAGAATGACCTCATCATAATGACCTCACATTTCTAGTTGACCAAGAAGTCAGGGAGGGGCAACGATATGTGCCAGGGGCAGGCAGCCAATGTGATGATCTTGGTGATGGGCTGGACCTAATTGGTTGTGAAATAACCAAAAAACAACAGGAACACATAGGAGTAAATTCAGCAGGAGCATCTGCTCCATGTCTCAGCAGGAAACAAAATGCCCCATGAAAAGCCCAGTACTAGTAGCTCATGCCTGTCATCCTAGCTATTCAGGCAGCTGAGGTTTGAAGATCAAGATTTGAAGCCAGCCTGGGCAGAAAAGTCTGTGAGACTCTGATCTCCAATTGACCAAAAAGCAGGAAGTAGAGCTGTGGCTCAAAGTGTAGAACACAAGTCTTGAGTGCACTCAAAACAAATAAAGAGACCCAAGTCTATGTACTTGCATACACACACACACACACACACACACACACACACACACACACACACACACACACACACACACACAAATTTAGTTCACTTGTGTGAACCAACTGGAAGAAAGAAGTGATAGGTAGGAGGTTAAAGAATAAACAAGGGCCACTGAGCCACATGGAGATTGGCAGCAAAAGAGAGCTGTGGATTCCCCGAGGCCAAAGGAGATGAAAGCTCAGAAGAAGTGTTATCAGAGTCCACAGAGAGTCAGATTTGTGCACAAGGGAACGTCCATCAGGGACCACACAGATGGAAGCCATGATGATCACCAATGTCACACTGAATCAAGAAATCAATAGAGAAGGGCCTAGGCCTCCTTCCTGCCTCCCACTGACCCAGCCCATCAAAACACATCCAAGTATAATGGTTCACTGGCGCCTCTGCATGTGAGACCAACCAGCAAAACTCATCCAGGTGAAGTTTCCTAGAAGGACCAATCTCCCAGGAGAGAAAATGGGTCATAAGAGCTTCAAAATAGTTGGAGAGAGCTGAAAACTCAATCACATAGAACAGCTTTGGCCGAGGAATGGTAACCAGATGGGAATAGAACCTTCACCAAACGACATGAATGGTTGACACCCGCAGAGAAAGGAGAGGTTCCCCACTGCCCTACTGAGCAGCATCAAGCAGAGTTCTCATCATTTGAATGAAGGTCAAGCACATCTCTACCAAATCTGTAGGAGTGTGCTGTAGCATACTGCTTTATTTTGTTGTTGTCTTCTCTAGAGGCTGGCACTGGGACATCAACTCAGGGTCTGGGAGTTGTTCCTGAATCTTTTTTGCTTTTTTTGTTGTTGTTGTTTTGCTCAGGGCTACCAGTTTCGCACTTGGGCCACAGCTCCATTTCTAGCTTTCTGGGGAGATTAATTGGAGATATAAATCTCATGATGAGGCTGGGAAGGTGACTCAGTGGTAGAGGGCTTGTCTTGCATGCCTGAGGCCCTGGGTTCAATTCCTCAGCACCACACAAGCAAAAAGAAAAGAGCCGGAAGTGGCACTGTGGCTCAAGTGGTAGAGTGCTAGTCTTGAGCTGCAGAGCTGAGGGACAGCGCCCAGGCCCAGAGTTCAGGCCCCACAACCGCTCCCCCCCCCAAAAAAAAATCTCATGATGGACTTTCCTCCTCGGCTAGCTTTGAGCCATGATCCTCACATCTCAGTCTCTTAAATACAAGGATGACAGGTGTGAGCTACCAGTGCCCAGCTACAGGTGGAGGTTTTTGCAGGGTTAATTAAAGTTAACGGTGTCATGGACCTTCTTTTGCAGGTTGGCTTTGAACTTAGATCCTCAGATCACAGTCTTCTGATTAGCCAGGATTACAGGTGTGTGCCAGCAGCACCAGGCTATGCTGAGTTTCTCAGTCCACTGCTGAGCTTTTATAAGAAAATCTTCACTATAGCTATGGGTCCAGATGATCTTTATAACATCACCTAGTTTTGTAACTGTGTAATGTTTGCACAGGCCCAGCTGGTCAAATCTCACCAGAGATTGCTGAGCTAAATGTTGCCCAGAGCACCAGCCTCAGGTCTCTGCCAGTGTCATGGAGCTGAGCTCTTTTTTCACCTCTCCCTGACGTTGCAAGCAATGTTTTACTTCCTGGCTACATTCAGCCTGACAGTTAGTATCTCATCACAATGCCAAACTTTGACCTCTCTGGAGGACACTGTCTCATCCCAAGCACACGGATGGTATATTCAGAGGGCTGAGGATTCCTTCCTATGACATGTGAAATGAGAAATCTATCCCAGATGGAAACTTCCTGCTTTGAAAACTCGCCTTATTGGTGTTATTTAATTGGATGACCAGTTGGCCCAATCTCTGCTGTTGGATGATTCTAGTGGTTCCAGGGCAAGAGGTTGTGTTTTGTCAGTCAATCTGCATCAGAGGTTGGCCCGTAAATTCCTTAGCTTCTTTGAACCTCTGTTTCCTCTTCTAACAAGTGGGAGATGTTAATGCCTACAACTCAAAAGAATACGTTGAGAGATGGTGTTGAAATCATCCTAAATTCTACTAAATAAAGGCTGTTATCATCAATAAAGTTAATGATACACATTCTTTCTGGGAGAGGGGGTGAAATGTCAGACAGACAGGAAAATATCAATCTGCCTTTATTTCCCCTTTTGGCTGGAAGAATGGAGCAAGCCTTGCTGTAGTTAGAACCCTCAGGAGAATCTGGATCATGCTAAGCAGATGATCTGCTCAGGGATGCAGGCAGCAATCTCTACTGAGCCATCTGGGTGAGTGGAGATGAAGTTCCCCTGCTCCCCCTCCCGAAAAAATCACCTTTCTGGCCTTTCAAATGGTGGGAAGTTGGAGGCATAGAAATGGAGGGACAAAGGGTGAACCAATGCTGTAACAGTACTCAATGGACACTTTTAAATGAACTATCCAACTTACTGGTGGAGATGGGAGGGGAGGGAACACTGCAAGAGAGCATGGGAAGCGGTGAACAATGGCCAAGGAGAACTGTCCTCATGACTTGACTTATGGAACTGTAACCCCTCTGTGCATCATCTTTATAATAACAAGGATTTTTTTTTCTTTTTTTGTCAGTCATGGGACTTGAACTCTGGGCTGGGTGCTGTCCCTCAGCTCTTCAGCTCAAGGCTAGCACTCTACCACTTGAGCTACAGTGCCACTTCCGGTTTTCTGGTGGTTTATTGGAGATAGGAGTCTCACGGACTTTCCTGCCCGGGCTTGCTTTGGACCGAGATCCTCAGATCTCAGCCCCCTGAGTAGCTAGGATTATAGGTGTGAGCCACCAGCCCCCGGCTACAATGACATTTTTTAATGGTAGCAATTTTCAACTCCAGCTATCTGTTCCTCCAAATGCAGAATGAAACCATCTATTCTTTAAATGATGACAACTAATTTGTGTGTGGTAGTGGGCACTGAAACTTCAACTCAGGGTTTCATGCTCTGATTTAGCATTTTTTTTAAAATAAAAATTGGTGCTCTACCAACTTGAGCCACACCTCTTCCTCTGGTTTTTTGCTGGTTAATTGGAGATAAGAGCCTCTCCAATTGGTCTGCCCAGCCTGGCTTTGAACCTTGATCCTCAGATCTCAGCCTCTTGAGTAGCTGGGATGACATGTGTGAGCCAGAGGCACCAGACCTGACAAACTAATTTGAAAGTCTAAAATCTTCTGTGGGTCAAGCAAAACCATCTTTGGGTAACAATCTGGGGGATCTATAGCACAATATAATATCAACATAATATTGTCTCTTTTAAACACACACACACACACACACACACACACACACACACACACACACACACACACACACACACACACACACACACACACACAAGAAAAGGTAGAGAGATCCATGTACCCAAACTTCCACAACCAGTTGGTATTTCTGTGGATGAAATAATCATGGAGTTTTCTCCTTGATCTCTTTGTTACTCTACATTTGGCAATGGTCAAGGCTTCTAGTCTAGTTGCCTATGTTCTGCATCTGTGTATTCTCTGTCCCGCTGAACTCTTCAAGAATCATTTCCAATGCAGTCTTCTGCCCAGTGTTTACTGGAAGTAATCATAGTTCAAAGTGAGACATGCAGCTCAATTCTAAAATGTTGAGGGAGCGTCAGGCATGGGGTGACCAAACAACTTCAGCCCCCAGGCAGGATAGAGACCCAGTCTGAGCAACAACCTTTTGCTGATGACCTCCTTCTAAACAGCAACAGCTTATGATCATGCTTCTATGCTTATGAAAATAGTACTGTTTGGGACTAAAATACACTTTCAGGTAGGTAAAAGAATACACTGTATAGAGCACTGTTAGAGGCAGGGCCTAGACCAGAGACTTCCCATGAGTTATCTTTGCAATCACCCAGGGAGGTAAATATTATCTTAATTCCCATTAGGTAGACCAGAAAACTGAAGAACAGGAGTAGAGACAGAAGGAATAAGTCAGCCTGACACAGAAATCAATGTGATTCCCCATCCCACGTGTCTGTCATCTTTGGAGCAGCGAAAGAGACGTGTGGTCACACAATCACATGATCTTCTGGTCATATAATCATGTGGTCTCCTTCCTGAAGATGTGGAGGAGAGATCAACACAAAGCATCAGCCGACTTGTGCCAACTTTGTCTGTGAAACAAAATTAGGCAGGTGACCTATTCCAGGATTCAGGCAGCATGGATCCTGGAGCAAAATTCCATGGAAGGAATTTGGGGACTATATTTCTCAGTACTTGCCTCAGTCCTTGTTATTTCTTCATTTGACTCTCCTGGGAGTCTGGCCTCAAAGGTCATGCCCAAATACCCCCTATGGCAAGAAAGAAGGGCCAGCATTGGACTTGTGCTTATGATATTACAGGATTATGAAAGAATGAATGCATTAGGGAATGAATGAAATGATATAAACACTTGGAAAATTGGTTCCAACTCTCCAGTGACATTTGATATACATAAGCAAAGGTTTCAAAGAGAAGCTTTTCCATTTTAAGCTTAAAATATAATCAGCAGAGCCAGGTGCCTGTGGCTCACCCCTGTCATCCTAACTACTCAGGAGGCTGAGATCTGAGGATTGCAGTTCAAAACCAAGTTGGGTAGGAAAGCATGTGAGACCCTTCTTTTTAATTAACTACCAAAAGAAACCACCAGGGCTGGGAAGGTGGCTCAGTGGTAGATTGTTTGCCTTGCATGCCTGAGGCCCTGGGTTCAATTCCTAAGCACAACATAACCAAAAATAAAGCCAGAAAGTGGCGCTGTGGCTCAAGTGGTAGAGCGCTAGCCTTGAGCTGAAGAGCTGAGTGACAGCACCCAGGCCCAGAGTTCAGGCCCCACGACCAGACACTCCAAAAAAAAATTAAACAAAAGAAACCACCAGAAGTGGAGATGTGACTCAAGTGGTAGAGTTCAGGCTTGAGAAAAAATAATTCAGGGACAGTGTCCAGGACTGGTACAAAAAGAAAAAGCAAGAAACAAAAAAACAACCAATAATAAGCAGAAAACCCACAAGGGTGAAAACAAAGATGGGGTGAATAAATCTTTTCAATGCTAACAAAGCAATTGTTCCCTGAGAAGGATAAATGAGTAGATAAACCTATTGGGAGCTTCTGTTCTGGATGCTTGGGTCTCTGCAGAGAACAGAAATTTTAGAAGAAGAAAAAGCAAAGAAAGATGGAAAAAGAAGTAGGAGGCGGGCTTCACTCTGAAGCTTCACCTCTTCCTCTTCCTCCCTGTCACTCTAATGCCTTCCTACAAGTCCATTCATTCCCAGGACCTAGGTTTGCTCAGATAAGGGATTTGCAGAGAAATATCTCTCCCCTGAAGAAGAAAAGTTCTTCCCACTTTCCTCTCTGCCAGTTTCCCAAATGTGATCTCCTTGACAAAAAAAAAAAAAAAATACACTGAATTTTTAAAAAGGGCCGTGACAGCCCAAAAAACTCTCTGTTCCACCCCAGAGAATTTTTCTCAGCCAGGGCTGGTTTGCTAAATCCCTCTTATCAATGATTGGCTCAGCAATTGGCCAGGTGACCCAGTTCTGGCCAATGAGGGAATGCATGTCAAGGGTGTAAGGGAGGAGGGAAGAAGTTTCCCGTCTTTGTGAAGCAGCAGACAATGTCTCCTAGATCAAGGCCACCCATCTTATTCCCAAAGATGGAATTAATATGTTGAATAGATATGCCAAAATCAACCATGATGCATCCCCATCCAGCTACTCTCTGCGTCTTACCTTGAAACATCCCTCCTTCTGTACCTACACATGGTATATACCTGATGTGGTATATGTTGTTTATTTAAATTCATTTGTGCCAGGGGGTTCTGTTCATGGTAGACAGAAGCCTCCAAAGTGATGAAACAACTCCTTTCCCCTACTGACCAAATGGATTCACTCACTGTCTCTAAAAGTGTGGGCAACAGGGCTATCACCAAAAACTGTGAACAACAGAAGTGGAACCAAAAAAAAGGAGGAAAGAGATAAAGCAGCATGGGGGGGAGGGGTGCAGCTATGCTCTGAGCCTCCCTCTCAAATTGAGAAAAAGGTGAGTCTTTCCAATTCTGTATTTCAAGACAAGTTCCACGTAAGCCTCTAGCAGGGGACGAATCTTCAGCACAATGGACAGAGCTCTCTGAAAGAATGACTGAAGAGCTTCCAGCAGCTCTGCTGTACCCACTGAATTGCCCGGAGTTTGTGAATGACTGTCTCCCCATGATTTCTTCTCTTACTCAGAGATGCAAAGGTTGAGGCAAGACTGGTCACGATTTTGCTTGAAATGTGTCCCCAAAGTGTCTGGTGGATACATTTTGTTTTTTCTACCTTAGGCCTGAGTAAATGAGCTGTGATTCAAGACCAGAGGTAGTAGCCACATCAGACTGTTGGTGTGAGCTAGTGATAATCCTTGCATTGTTAAAACAGTGTTCAAAATAAGAGGAAGGAAGAAGAGTGGGTACATAGATCCTAGGATCCACAAAGTCCAAGATGTTTCTTGTCTGTGCTTTTTGGTGGATTAACTTTGTTGGTCCTGAGTAATAGCCTAAAGTTCATCTGTCATTAGCAGCCATCAAAGATAAATAAAGCCAGGTGCCAGTGCCTCACACCTGTAATCCTAGCTACTCAGGAAGCTGAGATCTGAGGTCACAGTTCAGAGTCAGCCTAGGCAGGAAAGTCCATGAGATTCTTATATTCCATAAACCACCAGAAAACCAGAAGTGGCGCTGTGGCTCAAGTGGTAGTGCCTTGCCTTGAGCTGAAATGCTGAGGGACAGTGTTCAGGCCCAGAATTCAAGCCCCATAACCGGCCAGAAAAAGAGATAAATAAAAGAGTCCTGTGTGCTGAAATGAAAGCAAAAATGTTAAGCAAAAATGAAGGAGGTGCCCGGCGCTGGTGGTTCACGCCTGTAATCCTAGCTACTCAGAAGGCTGAGATCTGAGGATCGCGGTTCAAAGCCAGCCCGGGCAGGAGAGACCGTGAGACTCCTATCTCCCATAAACCACCAGAAAACCGGAAGTGGCGCTGTAGCTCAAGTGGTAGAGCACTCGCCTTGAGCTGAAGAGCTGAGGGACAGCGCCCAGGCCCAGAGTTCAAGCCCCACGACCGACAAAAAAAAAAAAAAAAAATGAAGGAGGTCTGCACACACCATGAGTGGCCTAATTACTGTTGTGTTAAAATACTGGGGGAGAAAGAATTTATTAGATTCATCCACATAAATTGTTGAAGTAAGCACTCAGGAAACTTAACAACGACCATCTCTGAAGTAAATGAGACGTCATGACATAGAGATGCAGAGAAAGCCTTGTCTTTTGTGCCAGTACTAGGATTTGAACTCAGGACCTTACACTTGCTCTTGGCTTTTTTGTTTCCTTGGCTCAAATTTGGCACTCTACCACTTGAGCCACAGGGCAACTTCATATTATGTGAACAATGCCTATTCTGTCTATGGTGGATGCTGTGTGACTCTGATAAAGTCACACACCTTATCTGGGAATCATGTACTTACTTCTAAGGTAAAATGATTGCCTGGATCAGGTGTCATAAATGATTGGGCCATCAAGTATTAAAATGGCTAGACAGGTCAAGAGGTCTGGAACTAGAGAGCTCTGGGCAAGTGCAAAGCAAGGTGTATACTCATTCATATGTACACACACATATGCACACACATGCATGCATGCACACACACACACACACACACACACACACACACACACACACACACACACACACACACACACCAATTTCCCATAGTATACTACTGAAGACGTATAAGGATCAATATTGACTGGAAATGTGACTTAATGGTAGAGTGCTTCCCTATCATGCATGAAGTCTTGGGTTCAATTCCTCAGTACCACATAAATAGAAAAAGCCGGAAGTAGTGCCATGGTTCAAGTGATAGCATGCTAGCCCTGATCAAAAGAAGCTCAGGGACAGTGTCCTAAGTTCAAGCCCCAAGACTGGCAAAAAAAGACCAATGTTATCAAAAAATTTGGTGTCCCAAAGGAGCCAGAAACACATATGAATTGCATGTGAAAATATCTCATTTTAAAGTCAGGCACCAGTGGCTCATGCCTGTAATTCTATTTACTCAGGAGGCTGAGATCTGAGGATCATGATTCAAAGCCATCCTGAAAATTCATGAGACTCTCATCTCCACTTAACCAAAAGGCTGGAAGTGGACTTGAGGCTCAAGTGATAGAGCAGCAGCCCTGAGCACAAAAACTCAGGGACAGCACCCAAGCTCCAAGCTTAAATTCCAGGAACAATTTGATGGTACTAAACCAAACCCATCTAACAAGTCATCTACCTACAGGCTGCCTATAGCTACCTCTCGCTAAAAAGTCATTGTAAGCTGGGCACTGTTGGCTCAGGCCTGTAATCCAAGCTACTCAGGAAACTGAGATCTGAGGCTCAATGTTCAAAGCTAGCTTAGGCAAGAAAATCTATGAGACTCTTATCTCCAATTTACACCAAAATGACGGGAGTGGAGCTATGGCTCATGTAGTAGAGTGCTAGCCTAAAGATGAACATCCAGGCCCTGAGTTCAAGCCCCACTTATAGCACAAAAAAAGTGATTGTGGATACTGGAAGTCCAAAGCATTGAAGCCCTGATGGAGATACAGAACTCCATCTTCCAGAAAGTTCTACTGAGCTTCCACTAGCCCCCTCCACCAAAAGCTCATATTTCCTTTTCCCACTGGTGTCTCTTCCTCCCACAGCCAAATGAGAGCTGGCAGAAGTCCCTCGGGATAAAAATTCTGAGCAAAGCCAAGCATGGGTGGCTCACACCTTTAATCTGAGCTGAGATCTGATTATCATAGTTCAAAGGGCAGGTTACAAAAAAGCCTGTCGGGGCTGGAAAGGTGGCTCAGTGGTAGAGCGCTTGCCTTGCATGCCTGAGGCCCTGGGTTCGATTCCTCAGCAGCACATAAGCAAAAGGAAAAAAGCCGTAAGTGACGCTGTAGCTCAAGTGGTAGAGCATTAGCCTTGAGCTGAAGAACTGAGGGACAGCGCCCAGGCCCAGAGTTCAAGCCCTACGACCAGACCCCCCCAAAAAAAAGCCTGTCATATGACCATATAAGATGATGCTAAGTGAAATGAACTCCCCCCCACCCCAAGATAGGGAAACAAGAGGTTTTTATCTTTCTTACTGTTATTTTAATGTATGTATCATGTACTATGTGATTTTTTGGTTCTTTTGTCTGTTCTTTCCCCATGGTATAACCCCTGGTTCACTGATTGTAGTGCCCTTCATCTTGTATATACAATTTTCTAATTTGGGGAAGGGAAGAGAAATAACAAAATGCTGAAATAAAGATACAGGTTGACACATTGTAACAATGAGATGTACAAGAAATTTGTTGAAAATGAAGTTTACAACTTCTGGTGGAGGGTGGGGAGGGAGGAGTGGGGAGGTAGGGAGGGAATGGATGGTATGGGAAAACAGAGGAGGAGGTAACAATGCTTCCATGGGAAATGTACTCATTACCTTACTCATGTAACTGTAACCCTCTGTACAGTATCTTTACAAAAAATATATTAAATAAATAAAGGTTTCATAATATATATTTGAATATATATCTGTATATATATATATATATCTGTATATATACACACACACACACACACACACACACACACACACATATATATATATATATATATATATATATATATATATATATATATATATCTGAAAACGGAGCTTTGACTCAAATGGTAAGGCACCAGCTGCAGATTTCCACCCAGAGGATCTGTGCATGGTGCAGGCCCTCTGTCTCACTGCTTCAGACTCAGCCTGAGTATTTTTACTTCCCATATGTTCACCTTAGTATAGGGTCAATGTGCTGGTGGAGGTGGTTTTGCAGGGCTGTGGAAACACCATTTCTACTTCACATGATTATAGAGATGAGGAGACCTCCTAAGAGCATGCACACTACCATTATTACCTGAAGAACTCAGTGAATGCTTTGCACCCCTGAGAGGGAAGGCAAGGACTATAAAACTCATCCCACAGCTCAGCCATCAAGGTTATGGAACTGAGTGTTGGGTCACACAAAAACGTTGAGGATGGCCTGACTTCTGTACTCCTCACCTCCTGTCAGTACCCCCTAATAGCTCGATCCCTTCATAAAGAGAATTCCAACAAGTAAAAGCTAATTCAGACAGTAGAACCATGATTGCATCTATTTTTATTATTATTTTGTGCTTGTCCTGGGGCTTGAACTGGTATCCTGGGGCCTGGCTAGTATCCTTGGTCTTGTTTTCTTTTTGGTCTATTGTGGAGCTTGAACTCAGGGACTGGATGCTGTCTCTGAGCTCTTTTTGCTCAAGGCTAGCACTCCACCACTTTGTGCCACAGCACCACATCCAGTTTTGTGGTGGTTCATGAGTCTCATTGACTTTCTTACCAGGGCTAGCTTTGAACTGCAATCCTCAGATCTCAGACGTCTCAGTAGCTAGGATTACAAGCATAAGCCCCCAGGGCCTGGCTGACCAACAGAATTTTGAAGTCTCGAGTTCTGTCCATTTCATTTCCATGTAGCTCACCTTAGTCTGGTGTCTAATTCCATGTGATTCCTGAGTGAAATAGAAATTAGAATTCATAAATGAGCTTATGCTGTTTGAATGGGCATCACCAAATATAGCTCCATACTATTTATTTGGAAAGCTGGCTTCATGAATCTTTTTATCCCAGTACTCAGAAATCACAATGGTGGCCTGGAAATAATACCAATATACAGAGGACAAACTGACACTTTTGTTCACAGTGTGTTTAATTCTATTCAGGAGAAAGGGATAAAAATCCTAGAAAAAGAGGGCGCTGATGTCTAACTTCTCTAATGCTAGCTACTCAGGAGGCTGCGATCTGAGGATCACGATTCAAAACCAGCCCAGGCTGGAAAGTCTGTGAGACTCTTGTCTCCAATAAACTACTAGAGAAACAGGAAGTGGTGCTGTGGCTCAAGTGGTAGAGCGCTAGCCTTGAGCTGAAAAGTACAAGGACAGCGCCGAAGCCCAGAGTTCAGGCCCTATGATTGGCAAAAAAAAAAAAAAAAAAAAAAAAAAAAAAAAAAAATCCTAGCCATCATCCCTTCTCCCTCTATCTCAAGTTCATGGCATGTTTCCTGGTGCTCATATGATTTCACATGGAACTCCTTAATATACCTGTTTAGCACACAGAATGTTTTATATCAGAGATGCGGAAAGTGAGATCACTGTGGTCTGAGTGCACACACACACACACACACACACACACACACACACACACACACACGAGTTCACACGCTGAACACTTAATCCCCATCCTCTCAGTGTTAGAAGGTGGTGACTTGGGGAGGTGTTTAGGCCAGGAGGGCTCTGACGTTGTGGAGAGATTAATGTTATCAGAAAGGAATCTAAGGGGAGTCTGACTGCTGGTGTCTATGTTCAGCAAGTGTCCGTCCCCATCCAAAGATGCTGTGTTCCAAGCACCATGTTGGAAGCTAACTGTAGCATCATTTGATAATTGAGCCTCTGACAGCTGGGCCATGAACTTGTCTCCATTTTCAAGGCAATAAAACACAAGTTTCTCTTGTTAATAAAGTGTGTAGCCTCTGGTATTTTGTTATAGTCATACCAATGGACTAAAATGACAAAGATGGGTCCCAGAGCCATGTGGTACACTGTGGTGGCTCTCCTAAATATCTAACAATGTGGAAGTGGGTTTGGAGCAGGATACAGGGCCCAAGCTAGAAGGGTTTGGAGATGAATGCCATGAGGAGTCTTGCTTTTTTGTAAATGAAGCATTAGGCCATAGGTTCTGTTAGAATAAAGTGGTAGGGAGGGAAAACAATTGTGTTCTCAGCAGTTGCAGTCAGGACTTAGAATCAGCTGAAATGGAGCCTCAGACATGCTGAGCAAAGTGTGAGAAAGGAAGAAGAGGAAAGGCCAGCCTTGCTGTGACCTTGCAAAGATTCTAGGTGAATTCTGTCCCTTTCCTCAGATGCTATAGAAGGCAGAATGTGTGGGGTGATGCTCTGGAATCAAGCAGGAGAAATCTCTCCAGGCAGCAAAGGTTCTGGAATCTATGTGGCTTCTCTGAACAGCTTCTTGTAAAATGCAAAAAGAGAGGAATTATCAAATGATCTGAAGCCCAGAATTTACACTCAGGTGGGAATGAGCATAGGAAGATCTGGAAAGTTCTGAGACTGTCCATGTAAAAAGTCAAAAAAGCATGTTCAAGCTGAGCACTAGTGGCTCATAACTGTAATCCTAGTTACTCAGTGAGGCTGAGATCTGAGGATCACGGTTCACTAGTGGCTCATACCTGTAATCATAGCTACTCAGGGAGCCTGACATCTGATGATCATGGTTCAAAGCAAGACAGGTTATACAACTCTAGGAAACTCTTATCTTCATCTAACCAGCCAAAAAGCAAAGCCAGAAATGGAGATGTGGCCCATGTGTTAGAGCACCAGCCCTGAGCATAAAAGCTCAGCAAGAGCTCAAAGTCCTCAGTTCAAGTCCTAGTACCCATGCAAAGAGCCAAAAATGGAGGTGTGGCTCCAGTGGCAGAGCACCAGCCTTGAGCAAAATAGCTAAGTGAGAGCACAAAGTCTTGAGTTCAAACCCCAAGACCAGCATGTACACATGCATGCATACAAGTTTGCACATACACACCATAAACAAAGTGTGCTGAGGACAGAAAAGCAAAGTTGTGACCAAGTAATCATATGGAGATTAGCAAAGATAGAAAGAAGCTTCTAGAAGGCATTTCAGAGATTTCTAGTGTTACCCATCCCCTCACAGGCTCAGAGTACCTGTGGGACCTACGGGGATCCTTGCCAAGAGTTGTTGTAGTTTCTGATCCCTACATTCTGCCACAGCACTCCTCTGCCACACCCCCAGCTGTGGCTCTGAGGCCCAAGATGTGCCTCAGGCCACCACAATGCAAGCCTTGTTTGTATACTGTCCACATACAGTGAATTCCACAGGCAATCTGAAGGTGGGAGCTATGGGGGCATGGCTTCCTCCGGCCAGATTTCAAAGGATGCTTGCAAAAGCTTTGAAGACCAGGCAGGGTTCTACTTCAGGGACAGAGCTGTTATAGAGAACAGGCTGTGACACTGGAGTTTATCAAGATCTCTGCTAGGACAATATTGAGAGGACTGATGGAAGACCTGGCTACACACACACACACACACACACACACACACACACACACACACACACACACACACACACACACACAAGCACAGAGCTACAATATATAGCCTCAGCCTAAAGAAGTCATAGGCATGAAATTTCAGCATGAGCGGAACCATGAGCATCACCTAGGAAATTCTTCCTGAGGCCTTGAGTGTCCACGAAATGGAATCTCATTAAGATGACCCATCTCCAGCCTTGAGATTTAATGTTGCTTACTCTGTTGGATTTTGGATACTTAATGCCTATTCCTTTCTTCTGTTCTATGTAGCCCTCTAGAAATGAGGATGTGCATTTTGGGGGAGGGGTCCAGTCATGGGGCCTGAACTCTGGGCCTGTGTGCTGTCCCTCGGCTCTTCAGCTCAAGGCTAGTGCTCTACCACTTGAGCCACAGTGCCACTTCTGGGTTTTTTCTTTTTGCTTATGTGGTGCAGAGGAATCAAACCCAGGGCCTCAGGCATGCAAGGCAAGTGCTCTACCACTGAGCCACCTTCCCAGCCCGAGGATGTTCATTCTATGACAGTCTGCCATTGTATATAAAACTATACATTAGGTTCTGCTGGCATACAGCCTCAGAAGGAAGCGTGATTTAAAGCTGGTCTGTATGTGACTTAGGTCATACTGGGGATTTTAGACAAAGTTGATGCTGAAATAAGTGGCAAAGTTTACATTTTTGTGGGTGCAGGGATGGGGAATACTAGGATGAAGTTAAGGTGTCTATTTTGTTTCTTGGGGGTTTTTTTTGGTCATGGGGCTTGAACTCTAGGTCCAGACACTGTCCCTCAGCTCTTCAGCTCAAGGCAAGCACTTTATCACTTAAGCCACAGCACCACTTCTGTTTTTCTGGTGGTTAATTGGAGATAAGAGTCTCATGGACTTTCCTTCCTGGGCTGGCTTTGAACCATGAACCTCAGATCTCATTCTGAGCACCTAGGATTACAAGTGTGAGCCACTGGTGCCAGGTGAGTTAATGTGTTTTGCAAGTAGAAAAGACATGAGTTTAGGGGTATGAATGAGTGCCATTGTCTGAATGTCTCTCTTACAAAATATGTGTCTCCCTCAAATCCCTCCCTGGTGTGGGGGGAGGGGGCTATCACCTGTTAGGAACCATTTGGCCATAAGGGCTGCCATTATTAAGGGACTTGACAGAGTAGAAAGTTATATGCTTGACAAAGAGACAGTCTAAGATGGAGGATTCGTTATAGCACTTTACTGTCCAACATTGAAATTAATATTTTATGTATGTTTCACTTCATTTAGAGATATAATTGATTCCTGGGCACTAATATCTCATATATGTTATCCTAGCTACGCAAGAGGTTGAGACCTGAGGCTTGCTATCCAAAGCCAGACTGGACAGAAAAGACTGTGCAATTCTTATCTCCAATTAATGAGTAAAAGAAAGGCCAGAAGTGAGGCTGTGGCTCAAGTGGTAGAGCACCAGCTTTGTGAGTAAAAGGTAAACGACAGTGCCCAGGTCCTGAGTTCAAGTCCCAAAACTGGCACCAGGAATAAATAAAATTTAAAAATGTCTTAAATATATAGGAGAGAAGAAGGAGCCTGGGAAAAGCAAGAGGACAAGGCCAACGGGACTGGAGAAGAACATAGAGATTGCTAAGCATGAACTCCATTGTTTGAATGGGCAAATGAGCAGCCAGGAGATAGATACAAGGTCACAGAGCTGATGGAGATTCTATTCTAGCCCATGTGTCTCCTGTCTCAGTACAAGTGCATTATGGTCAGTTATAGAGCAACCCTGCTGTGCTCAGGACAGGCAGCAAGCCCTACCTCTTCTGTGTACATGCAGACTTCCAGGTTGTGTAGGTTAAGGATCTGGACAGTAAAGTGGATTTTCAGTTCCTGGGTATCTCAAAAGGAACTCACCAAGGCTAAGTTTATTTCTACAGAAGAATGCACCATCAGTCAAAAAGTTGGCAAGCAACCACACAGAGCAGGCAGGCTGGCTGTTCCCATTCTATCCCTGATCCAGCAGGCACCACCCTCTGCTCCCATTGACTGAGCTCAGGCTCACAATGTGGAAAGGGATGTAGATGTAATTAAAATTCAAGGAGCTTCTCAGGTGCTCAGGAAAAGGAAGTTTGTAAGTAAAGTGTACTTAACAAGGGCCAAGCCACCTGGCCAAAGCAGGAACCCTTCAGAAAAACAATTCTCACCAGGCACTGGTGGCTCACACCTGTAATCCTAGCTACTCAGGAGGCTGAGATCTGAGGATCACAGTTCAAAGCCAGCCTGGGCAGGAAAGTCCATGAAACTCTTTATCTCCAACAAACCACCAGAAAACCAGAAGTGGCGCTGTGGCTCAAATGGTAGAGCTCTCACCTTGAGCTGAAGAGCTCAGAGACAGTGCCCAGACTCAGAGATAAAGACCCATAGTGGACAAAATGGAAAAAGAAAAGAAAATCTCTCAAGATTAACAGAAATGAAGAAAACTCCTTTGATAGAAAAGACTTTTTCTCACATTAGTGCTAATAGCTCATGTCTCTAATCCTAGCCACTCAAGAGGCTGAGACCTGAGGATCAAGGTTGAAAAATGGCCAGGGCAGACAAATCCATGGAAAATTTCTCTCCAATTAACCAGAAAAAAGTCAAAATTGGAGAGGTCAGTCGAATGGAGGGTAAAGCACTAGTCTGGAGCAAAACAAGCTAAGCAAATGCATGAGGTCCAGAGTTCAAGCCTCATTGCCAGCATAAAAATATTTATGTGTCTGCACATTTAATAGATCTTTGGAGGAGAGAAGGGTGAAGGGCAAAGTCTGAGTTGCAAGTTGCCTGCTTCATGCTTTAACAAAGCCTGATGCTTGGTCCTATGTGTGTGTATATCCTTGAGCTGCATGATGACGCGGGCCACAGTGGTGACCTGTGTGTACAGACATGTGGTGCATGCCATAGGAACTGCATTGTTTCTGCCCTTCTATGTGATGCCTCTGCATTTCCAAAGATCAGAAACAAATGGAAGATGACTAGGATCAGAGAGAGACAGAGAGACAGAGAGACAGAGAGAGGGGGGAGTGGGAGAGGGAGAGGGAGAGGGAGAAAGAGAAAGAGCGAGCACTGCAGAAAAAATGCCTGAGATGCAGAACATTAAAAGGCAAGTCATATAAACCGGCAAACCTGCACCACCACAGCCATAAAACACCCATGCCTGCTATCATCCACAGCCTTGCGCCCCGCCTGGCTGCATTGCTCCAAATTCTGCACCAGGCTGTTCTAGAGCCCATGTTATAGTTTCCTGGAGAGTGTGAACCCATCCTTAGCCAGAACCTGATTGCCTTCCTCCTCCTCCTCCTCCTCCCCTCACTCCCCAGGCCACCCAGTGTGGGCCCCACCTGCTGAGATGAGAAGGAAAGAGGAAAGCAGCCTTGGTCTGTCACCTATATGGGTTTTCCAGACAGCAGGGCAACAGCACTTGGAATTCCCTACCATCCATCAATCCTCTCTACCAACCCCCACCTCCCACCAGGGCCACATCCCATGTCACATGGCCCATGAGCTGCTCCTCCCAGGTGAACTGCTATTTCTTCGGTCCTGACCCTCCTACAGCTCCTTTCCCCAGCAGCTGTCACAACCAAGAAGCACCCAGAATACCTGATTTTACTTAGCACTTAGGGACTCTTGTGAGCACCTTGCTGAGGGCTACATCTGCACTGCCTACAGTAAGGTATGACAGGTACTATGGCTCCAATGCTGTAGCATTGACAATCAGGAAACCAAGATAGCTAGAAGGAGATCAAGGAGTGTAAGCGAAAGGTCAGACTCTGTGCCCTTTTGTGCAGGTTTGCATTTTAACCAGAATCACAGTGATCTTCTTTGGGGAAAAGTAAATAAATCAGTAAATAAATCTTATGGTGGAATTTTTAATTTATACAAGTGAACTGACAAGGTTCTATTGACCAAAGGGCGTTCTCTGGGCTCCATGAAAGCAATGCTAGAACCATCTGAGCCCCAGAAATTACCTACTTCATGCTGAATGGAGCCCCTGAACATCATCCTACAAAAGTAAATTGGCCAAGATCCACTTGCTCTTATAGAAACCATTCTGGCTCCATTCATGGGGGTTGCAAGATCAGCCATCCATTGTGGATCTAGAAGAGTCTAGAAGGTCTCTATCACAGGAATGTTATGAAGTGAGGAGTGGACATGAGGTGGTGGAATGGAGGAGTGTGGAACAGGTGACATGAAGGGCAGGCAGGCTCAGCAACTGGCTGGTTGTGTGTGTCACACTAAGCGAATGGCTTCACTCAATGAAACCTCTTTGCTTTCTCTGAAAAGTTGGGATTCATAATGGTCTCCTCCCTCTGGAGGAGTCATGAGCATTGAACGAACTAATGACTGAGAGTATGAGAACACCCTTTTGAAATTGTAAGTGATATGTATATGTGTGTGTTTCTGAAGAGTATAGAATTATTAATTTTTTTGTCGGTCATGGGGCTTGAACTCTAGGCCTGGGTGCTGTCCCTCAGCTCTTCAGTTCAAGGCTAGCACTCTACCATTTGAGCCACAGCACCACTCCGGGTTTTCTGGTGGTTAATTGGAGACAAGAGTCACAGACATTCTTGCTTTGGCTGGCTTCAAACTGTGATCCTCAGATCTCAGCCTCCTGAGTAGCTAGGATTATAGTGGTGCCTGGCAGAAAATAAGTTTGTTTGTTTAAGAAAAGCATTTGCTCCTTTTGCCTAGAAATTCTACCACTAAGAAATCACCCTATAGAAAGAATCACATGTACTTTCATTACTGAGTTACAACTGTGCTATTTCAGATCCTTTTTAAAAGGCAAAAAAATAAAACAACAAAAACTAACCTGGAAACATCATAAACTGTCCAACTAGATAAATATATCATGGCACTAGCTGGGTGCCTGTGGCTCATGCCTGTTTTCTGAGCTACTCAGGAGGGTAAGAAGTAAGACTCGTAGCTCCAAGCTAGCCAGGGCAGAAAAGTCCTTGAGACTTTTATCTCCAATTAATCATCAAGAAGCCAGAAGTAGAGCTCTGGCTTGAGTTGTGCTATGCCAGCCTTGAGCAGAAAAGTCAAAGCAAAAACTCATTCTCTTAGTTCAAGTCCTATTACCAGCACACACACACACATGCATACACATACACGAAAGAAAGACCCATGACCAGCAAAAAAAAAAAAAAAAAAAAAAAAAAGAAGAATCTCAGATTTGTCTGCCAGGGCTGGTTTTGAACCTTGATCCTCAGACCTCAGCTTCCTAAGTAGCTGGGATTACAGGTGTGAGCCAGCAGCACCTGGCCTAAACATCCATCTTTCTTTTTCTTTCTCTTTTGTCAGCCATAGCTCCACTTCCAGTTTTCTAGTGGTTAATTGGAGATAAGAGTCTCATTAATTTTCCTGCCTGGACTGGTTTCCAACTACAATCCTCAGATACTTAGTCTTCTGAGTAACTAGGATTATAGGTGGGAGCCACCAATGCCTAGCCTAAATGTGTTTTTGTTGGTGGTGGTGGTCATGGGGCTTGAACTCTGGGCCTGGACTCTGTCCCTGAGCTCTTCAGCTCAAGGCAAATTCTCTACCACTTGGGCCACAGCGCCACTTCTGGCTTTTTGCTGATTAATTGGAGATAAGAGTCTCTTGGACTTTCCTTGCCTGGGGTGGCTTTGAATCATGATCCTCAGATCTCAGCCTCCTGAGCAGCTAAGGTTACAGGTGTGTGCCCGGCCTAACCATTTCTTAATATGGGTCTTGGTAAAAAATATTCAAAGCCAAGTATGGTGGTATGTGCTGGCAATTAGGAGAATCAGAAGTTCCAGGCCAGTCTGGGTTATATAGTGAGACACTGTTTCAAAATCAAAACAAACTAAGGAAAAGTATGTAGGTGAAACTATTCTTGTAGCCATCTTTGGAAAATACACCCAGCAACTTAGCAATGTGGGTTTCAGAGAAAGCACTAGTGATGGCAGCTTCATTTTGCTGTCTGAAGTGTCTGCCTGGCGAGGGGCTTGGATGGTGGTGGTCATGGTGGTGGTGGAGGTGGTGGTGGTGGTGGTGATGGTGTGTGTGTGTGTGTATGTGTGCGTGCATGTGTACATGCGCACACTCATGCCTGTCCTGGGACTTGAACAGAGTCTGGGTGCTGTCCCTGAGTTTTTTTCACTCAAGGCTGTTACTCTACCATTTGAGCTCCATTTTGGCTTTTTAGTTAATTGGAAATGAGTGTCACAGACTTTTCTTCCTTGGCTGGCTTTGAACTGTGATCCTCAGATCTCAGTCTCCTGAGGAGCAAGGATTTTATATGGGAGCCTCCAGGACTTGGCTTCCTCTCCTGTTCTTTGAAACAGGGTTTTGCTATGGAGTTCCAGGTGGCCTGGAACTTATAATTATCTTGCCTCTGCCTTCTGGTTGCTGGGATTACAGACACACACCACCTTGCCTGGCTCTCTGTTCAGGAAGACATTTGATAAGCCTTCCTTCCTTCCTTCCTTCCTTCCTTCCTTCCTTCCTTTCTTCCTTCCTTCCTTCCTTCCTTCCTTCCTTCCTTCCGTCCTTCCTTCCTTCCTACCTTTCTTCCTTCCCTCTATCTCCTTTAACTTGAGGCCTTGTTCTCTTACTGAACCTTTTTGCTCAAGGCTGGTGCTCTACCACTTGATCCACAGCTCTGCTTCCAGTAGTTTGCTGATTAATTGTGGATAAGTGTCTTTCAGGGTTTTTCTGCCTATGCTGGCTTTGAACTGCGATCCTGAGATCTCAACCTCCTGAGTAGTTAGGATTACAGGTGTGAGCCACCAGCCAAGATTTTTCAATAATTCTCCATGGACTTGGTTTGGAGGGCATTTCTTGATAAATGTCCTATTTCCGTCCCATGACCACAATAGCGTAATGGTTGAAATACGTGGATTTTAAAAATTGTTTTTCTTTTTTATTGTTTTGCTTTTTTATTGTCTGCCCTCAGGCTTGGAGACAAGGACTGGGTGCAGTCTCCTCCAGGTGTCTTTTGTTCAAGGTGAGCATTCTACCACTTGAGCCACAGTGCCACTTCTGGCTTTTTTTGTTGTTGTTGTTCAGTTTTAGGGCCCGAACTCTGGGTCTGGGCACTGTCCTTTGAGCTCTTCAGCTCAAGACTGGCACTCTACCACTTGAGCCATAGCACCACATTTTTCTGCTTATGTTGTGCTGAATCATTGAACCCAGGGCCTCAAGCACGCAAGGCAAAGCACTCTATCACTGAGCCACCATCTCAGCCCCATAAGGAGTCTAGAAGTGGATTTTTTGTTGTTGGTTGTGGTGGTTGTGGGGCTTGAACTCTGGGCCTGGGCACTATTGCTCAGCTCAAGCTCAAGGCTAGCGCTCTTCCACTTCTAGCTTTTTTTGAGTAGTTTATCATAGATAAGGGTCTCACAGATTTTCCTGCCCAGGCTGCTTCAAACTGCAATCCTGAGATCTTAGCCTCCTGAATAGCTAGGATTACAGATATGAGCCATGGTGCCTATTAATTGTTTTATTATTATAAAGGTGATGTACAGAGGGGTCACAGTTATGTGAGTCAGGTAATGACTATATTTATTTTTGGACACTGGCACCGAAGGAATATTTGTTTAAAAAAATTCAACAATTTCTGAATCTAAATTCTCCTTCCTTTCTTCTTAGCAGGCAAATCTTTATCCTGCTCTTCATGCATTAGAAGTTAGTAAATTAGAAATAAATGCACAGCTGTGTGGCTGTAGGGACAGAGGAAGTTCAGAAGAGAAGATAAACACGTCATGGAAACACATGCTTAATCATCATCATCAACAACAGTAACCAAGCCTACATAATTGGATCAATGATCTTAAAATGGATCACAGAATTAAAGGCAAACTAAAAATAAAATATAACCTCGTGCTTGTAGCTCACTCCTGTAATCCTAGCCACTGAGGAGGCTGAGAGCTGAGGATTGCAGTTCAAAGCCAGCCTGGGCTTTGGAGATAAGAGTCTTATCTCCAATTTATCACAGTAAATGCTGGAGGTGGCACTGTGGCTCAAGTGTAGAGTGTTAGCCTTGCACAAAAGGAGCTCAGGGACAGCATTCAGGTCCAGTTCAAACCCTAGGATCAAATACATATATCGAGAGAGAAACATAAGGGAAAATCCTTGTAACTCTAGGAAAAACTTTTTTTTATGATTCTTTTATTTTTTTTAATTTTATTTTATTTTATTTGAGAACATACTGTACAGTGGGGTTACAATTACATGGGCAGGATAATGCATACATTTCTTACCAAGCATTGCAGCCTCCTCCTTTGTTTTACCCTTCACCTCCCTTCCCAGCCTCCCCCCTCCCCCATTCTTTTATTAATCTTATGTGCTACCAAGGAATTGAACCTAGGGCCTCATGCATGCTAAGCAAGTACTTTACCACTGAGCCACATGTCCTGCCCCTAGGAAAAACTTTTTGTTTTGGAGGGGTCGTCTTCGTGGGGCTTGAACTCTGGGCCTGGGTGCTGTCCCTTAGATTTTCAGCTCAAGGCAAGTGCTCTACCACTTGTGCCACAGTGCCACTTTGGGTTTCTGGTGGTTAATTGGAGATAGGAGCCTCACAGACTTTCCTGCCCAGGCTGGCTTTCAACCATGATCATCAGATCTCAGCCTCCTGAGTAGCTAGGATTACAGGCATGAGGCACCAGTGCCCAGCTTGTGGTTATTTTTTCAGTTATTAAGGTGTTATACAAAGGGGTTACTATTTCATAAGTCAGGCAATGAATACATTTCACTCCTTTCTTTGCTTTTCCTCAGTTTCTCCCTCCCAGCCTGCCTGCAAGTTACACAGTTCATTTTCCACAGTGTATACTGACTTTTGCTATAGTTATTTTTGAGATAGGATCATGATTTTTGCTAGCCTAGACCACTTTTTTTTATATATATACTGGTGCTTGAACTCAGGGCCTGTAACTCTGTTTTTTCTGCTTAAGGATGGAGCTCTATTGTTAAGATAATGGGACATAAGAAACGCTTGCATTTCCTGCCTCAGCTGGCTTCCAACCTCTATCCTTAGATTTCAGTCTCCGGAGTAGCTGGAATTACAGATGAAACCCACAACCCTGGATCCTGACATTTCTTCAAGAAGGGCTCAGTGATGGGGGAGAAAGACGGAGATATTGATCAAGATGTGCTGTAGACCTGTGGAAATGTCACAAGGAAACTTGCAGTGATGTAGGTGCTAATTTGAAAAGTCATTGGTTGAGAGGAGCAGGGGCGGGGCTTAAACCTGGGGGTAGGGCTTGATTCCCAGGGCCCTGCACCTTTGTGCTCCAGTGGGCTAGAAGACTGGATCAAGACCCTAGGAAAACATCTGCCACTTGATAGACTAGTGCCCTTCTGGAATGGCAGCTCAAGTCCACTTCAGCCCAGCCCAGCACTTGTGGCTAAGCCCAGACTATGGCCTAGCCTGCTGGCACAGCTGGTGGCCCCCAAAACGCTGAAGAGGGACTGCCAGAGCCCTCCATATGTAAAGAAGATGCAAGCTGGTGTTGGACTGTGATCTGCCTTTGTTTGCACTCCCCTAGCTCTGGGTTCCTGCTCATGTGGCTTTCTGGTGCTAAATGCTGAGGAGGGAGCCAGGCAGGTGCTCGTGGCTCATGCCTGCCCATAATCCTAGCTACTCAGGAGGCTGAGATCTGAGGGTTTCCAGGAGACTCCTATCTCCAAGTAACCCCCAGAGAGTCAAAGTGGAGCTGGGGCTGGGGATACATGAAACAGCACATCTCCTGGAAAATTGAATTGGCTCAAAGTGGTAGAGTGCTAGCCTTGTTTAACAAGACCTCAGGGACAGTGGCCTGGCCCTGGGTTCAAGACCCAGGACTGACAAAAACAAACAAACCCAGGGATTGCAGATTTGCAATCCCTGACCATGGCTGTGTTTGGCACATAGGAGCCTTTTGCCCCTCCACCCCAGGCACAGGGAGGGCCTGTCCCAAAGTGGCTTCCCTCCAGGGCCTTGTCTGCCTCCCACTTCAGGGTCTGCTGCTCTTGAGGGCCCAGGTCACTTTTGGAGCTCTTGTGACAGATTCTTTTATTCTCTTTTCTTGGGGGGGCAAGTCTTGGGGCTTGAACTCAGGGGCTGAGTGCTGTCCTTGAGCTTGTTTGCTCAAAGCTTGTGTTTTACCACTTGAGCCACAGCTCTACTTCTGGCTTTCTGCTGGTTGATTGAAGATAAGAAGAGCCCATAGCTCTGTTTCCCCCTCACTGTGAGATCCTTCTGGGTCATGTTACCCTCTGCCTGCCCTCCCCCCCAATGGATTCTGGGAGAAGCACTACCCCATGTGATGGGGTCTCTTAGCTGGGGCTCCTGTCACAAGGTCAGAGGTTGGCTCAGCACTGAACACATTAGCTTCTCATGGCTCCTCACTCTGCGGCGTCCAGGGTCAACACAGCTGCCAGTGGAACATCCTTGAACCAAAGCCCTCTTCCCCTCAGCCATGGCTTTAGCAAGGTTTTGTTTCTCTTTCTGTCTTTCTTTCTTTCTTTCTTTCTTTCTTTCTTTCTTTCTTTCTTTCTTTCTTTCTTTCTTTCTTTCTTTCTCTTCTTCCTTCCTTCCTTCCTTCCTTCCTTCCTTTCCTTCCTTCCTTCCTTCCTTCCTTCCTTCCTTTCTTTCTTTCTTTCTCCCTTCCTTCCTTCCTTCCTTCCTTCCTTCCTTCCTTCCTTCCTTCCTTCCTTCCTTCCTTCCTTCCTTCCTTTCTTTCTTTCTTTCTTTCTTTCTTTCTTTCTTTCTTTCTTTCTTTCTTTCTTTCTTTCTTTCTTTCTTTCTTTCTTTCCTCCATCCTTCCTTCCTTCCTTCTTTCCTTCCTTCTTTCCTTTGTTACTCTCTTTCCGATAGGGTTTCACCCTTCTGCTTGATTGAGATCTTCCAAACCTACACTTCTCACACAGCTGTGATTACAGATACTAGCCACCATGCCTGAACTGTGTGTCTCTTCTTCTAAGGCCACTGACACCACCATTGCAGCCCCACCCTCTCCTTCCTCTTATCAGCACCCTTCATGCAACTCAGTCCTTCTGTTCTACCTTCTTTCTTCTCTCTCTCCCTTTTGCTCCCCCTTTACACTCTTCCCTGCGACGGACCAGCTCGGCTGGAGCACTGGGACCGACGGGACAGGGATCTCGGGATAGGTGGGCAAAGGAGTCGGCGAAGTGACAAACAGACACAGACTCAAAAGAGTTGCATCTGAGTGTATCTTTATTGAGGAGAATTAACATTTTTATACAGTGTGAGAATGTGACATAGATTTTTTGTTTATTTAAGCACATAATCAATTTTTTAAAGGCAAAGCATTGATAAATTACATGAAATTTAATGACTATCCCACCAACTGTTTAAGCTAAGTGGTGCGAAACAAGTCTAACATATTGTTTAATAGAATACGTCATCTATTCAGCCTTTTTTATGTTTAATAATTAACAAACCTAAGACAGGACTGTACTTACATTTTACTGTTTTTAATTTTATCCAACTAATTTTATCTTTATAATCTCCTGTATAAGGAAATGGTTTTTGGTTGGTTTAGGAAATATGTCACTAACTTTATATTTTGTGTGAAAACACCATCTATTCCCTATAATGTAAGTTGGACTAAACTTAATCATAACTGTTGGGAGAATCTTTCTTTTTCTTTTATAATCAGAGGTCCCTTCTTTTTAGAACTCTCTAAACTACTGGGATAACTCTTTCTAACTTAGTTTAGTTCATTGATTTTGTCTGTTGGACATATCTAAAAATTTTAAGTCTCTATATTTACTATTCGTGAGCTGCAAAACCGCTTGGAAGTTGTAGGAGTATCTGGAGGCAACGTCACATCAGATGATAGATTGATTGGGGGATTGTCCACATTTAATCTTTGGCCTTAGTCTTTATTACTTAGAGAAGCCATCTCTATTGGACTGGAAAAATACAACATGCTCTGTTCGTGGATCAATAGAAAAATAGCCAAAACGAGAATAAAGGCAACAAATGTACAGCCAAGAAGAATATAGTAAAAATAAAGGTAGAGGCTATGAAGGTGCAGCCAAGGAAAGCCTTAAACCAACACCCCCTTCCTGGGGGCATGCTTCCTTGAAGCTCTTTGTCCAACACAATCTCTCAGGCAGACTCCGCAGAAGGTGGCGTGGCACCCACTGATCACAGAAAGATGTCCACTCAGCTGGAAATACCAGGAACCACTGGAAATGAAGAAACTTAAGTGTTTGACCTTGTTTCTCTGGCCAGAGACTATTCATTGAACTTGCAGTCCCTTATTCTGTTGTCCATGTCAAATTAGAAGCCATCTATCCACCACAGGCAGCTTTATGGAAGTGCTCTGCCCACCTGCGCCGGCCTCTCTTTGCTGAACCCAGCTAAGGACTCCTTGCAGACACATCTTCATGGCTGCTTTGCCTGCTGTGATCTCTGCTCCTTTCCAAACGCTTGCTTTGACAGCTTCGTCTCCATTGTGCCTCTCGGACTGGGTTCCCATGGTGGTTGGATACTGAGCTACTTGTTAGAGCAGGAAACAAAAGTTGTTGTATACAATGGCAGGCCTGAATTGGCCTGGAGGCAGGACAAACGCTCTCCCAGGTGGGACTTGTCAGGGTACAGGGCAGGCATCCTGCCATTGGGCCCTGGGTCACTGTGGTGAGCAGCAGTCACACTTGGACTTCTCTTTCTCAGAGAACAACGGGTTAAGTCTGACCAGATTGTCTTTTTTAGGGAATCCAGTTCTTCACCAACTCCTGGGGGATGCCTGGGGCTTGAGTCTATGCCAGGCTCCACTCCTGTCCAGAACCTTTTATTCCAAAAGTTTCAACCAAGTGTATGTGGCGTGGCACTTCCCTTCTTTTCCTCCCTTCTCCTCTCCTATAACCCTTTTTTCTCCCCTTCCCTTTTCTTCTTTTTTCCCCTTCTTTCCTCCCCCTCTCTCTTTTTCTTTCTTCTTCCCTCTCCTCCTCTCCTTTCTTGCCCCTCCTCTCCATTCTCCTTCCCTTCCCCTCCCTCCCCTCACCTCTCCTTCCCTCCTGGGACAGGCTTCACAGAGTTCTCTGGCTGCCTCTGGCCTCCAAGGCCTGACCATTGTGATCAGCATGATGCATTTGCCCCTGTCCCACAGAGCTGCAGCTTCCCTTCCCTTCCCTTCTCTTCCCTCCCCCCTCCTCCCCTCCCCCCTCCCCTCCGCTCCCCTTCCTTCTCCCTCTTCCTTTTACAACTTCTTGTCAGTCCTAGAGCTTGAACTAAGGGCCTGGGTACTGTCTCTTAGCTTTTTCACTGGTATTCTATTGGTATTCTACCACTTGAGTCACATCCTTTACTTCCATTTTTTTTTTGTTGGTTTATTGGAGATAAGAGTCTCATGGACTTTCCTGCCTTGGCTGGCTTCAGACTTTGATCCTCAGATCTTAGCCTCCTGAGTTGCAACTAGTATGTCAGGCATGAGCCACTAGTGCCTGGCTCTTCTTTTTATTCTCTTTGTGTTTAACTGGTTCTCTCTCTCTCTCTCTCTCTCTCTCTCTCTCTCTCTCTCTCTCTCTCTCTCTCTCTCTCTCTCTCTCTCTCTCTCTCTCTCTCTCTCTCTCTCTCTCTCTCTCTCTCTCTCTCTCTCTCTCTCTCTCTCTCTCTCTCTCTCTCTCTCTCTCTCTCTCTCTCTCTCTCTCTCTCACTGAGTCACATGATCCCATGATCCATAATTATATAAAAGGTTCTAGAATTTTCAGGAGGCAAACTCCTCCCTTGCTTGTGAACCTGAGAAGGTCAAGTGGAAATTTTAATTACTGAGGGAACTCAAAGAGAGCATCATTGCTCCCATAGATTAACCCCAAACTTGAGCGGTGCAACCCCAATGTACTTGTGTGGGCCAGGATCCTAGAGGTGCTTACTCACGTAGTTCTGCCACCTGCTTCAGGCCCCAAGGGGCTGGAACTGGCTGGTGGTGGAGGTGGAGGCATGTGGAACCGCTGGAGCCATCTGCCATGCTGTGCTGGCTCAGGTCATATGCAGGGTGTGTGTGTGTGTGTGTGTGTGTGTGTGTATGTTTCTTTCCACACGTGGTCTTCAAAGCAGCACAGGACTACAGTACGCATGTTCTGAGGAGAATTAGAGTTAGCAGTGGATCACAGCATGGCTTTGCCCTGCACAGAACTGGTGCTGCAGCTAGCCTAGGATCAAAAGGATGGGACATAGCTGGGTATGGGTGGCTCACACCTGTAATCCTCAGAAGGCTGAGATCTAAAGATCACTGTTCAAAGCCAGACTGGACAAGAAAGTACCATTGTATCTTATCTCCAATAAACCACCAGAAAAGTGTAAGTGGAGCTGGTGGCTCAAAATGGCTGAGTGCTACCCTTGAGTAAGAGGTCAGGGACAGTGCCCAGGCCCTGAGTTCAAGCCACATGACCAACGAGAGAGAGAGAGAGAGAGAGAGAGACAGAGACAGAGACAGAGACAGAGACAGAGACAGAGACAGAGACAGAGACAGAGACAGAGACAGAGACAGAGACAGAGACAGAGACAGAGACAGAGACAGAGATACAGAGACAGAGACAGAGATACAGAGACAGAGACAGAGACAGAGACAGAGACAGAGATAGAGAAGAGGAGGGGCCTTGTCTCACTACATGTTGATGGGAGAGGAACATCAAAGGATTTATAGCCCTCACAGGCCATTTTGTGTTCCTCAAGTCTTAGGTGCCTGGTGCAGGAAACAGAGTAGACATTCCTTGTCTTGGGGTGAAGGAGTACACGGGGCCTCTGCCTCTTGTGCAGGCCCATCTCTTCAGTGGAAAAGGATCCATCTATGTGTGGCCTGGTGGGTTGCCTGTGGGCCTGGGGTGGTCCAAGTGTTACAATGCCAGCCTTGAGCAAGAAAGCCAAGCAGCTGAGTGGGTCCCTGAGTTCAAGCTTCTGGAACCAGTGTGTGTGCATGTACCAATCACACACACACACACACACACACACACACACACACACACACACACACACACACACACACACCAATAATAAAAGCACAGGTCTTTGGCTATAAGCTGTCCCTCAAATACAAACAGCAAGTAGCTCTAGGAAACCTCCATCCAGCCCTGCCTACCTGGTGTCTGAAGATACACCTTGACCTCAGTGTTCAGAGCCACTGGCTAGTGTGACAAGGCAGAGGCAGGGGCTCCACAGGCTCTTTCCTCCAATTTATCTGTTGACATTGAATCCAAAATGGTGACATTAGGGAGTGAGCCACTGGGAGGAGCCTTAAGGAATGGCGTGGGCCTCTGTTCCAGGGGCCCACAAGCTCTCATTTGCCTCTGCCCCCATGACCTGGCTCAGCCAGAGCCATCCTCCTGGAGAGCAGAGAAGGCCCTCTCCCTGCTGGAGCAGTTGTGTTTGTTGTTTAGATGAGATCTATGTCATCTTCCTTGGTGATGCAAGGGATGGATCTGTAGGTGAGTAGACAGTCCTTGATTTATGATGGCTGAACTCTCAATGGCACTATCCCACCATGGGACAAAGACAAGAGCAGTTCACTTTCACCAGGTCTTGCTTGGTCCCCTAGCTAGTGATGTCCAGGACATTGCATGGTGACAGTGAGCTTACACATCCCCAGGGAAATCAGTGGACCCTCTGTGGTGTGCTGTGTTGCTAAGCAACAATGCCTGGGAGGAGGTGGATGAAAGGCATCTTTGACTTACAGTCTGTCAAAATGTTTGACAGGAGACTTGGGATGTAACCCTATGGGAAGTCAGGGTGTAGGCTGTGCATGGAGCATCTGTATATAGTAAGAGTTATCATCAGCAATTTGTTCCTGAGTTATGCAAATCTAGTCTGCTATCGGTCAGTTGGAGACCTGGGAAAGGCAGAGGGTGAATTCCAGCCTGAGTTCAGATTCTCTGAGACTTGGAAGAGCCAGAGGTGCCAGTCCCAGTCCATGGGGAGAAGAGCAAGGTGTCAGCTCCAGCTGGCAGGCTGAGAGAATGAAGCTTCTTCCACCTTTGTGCTCTATTCTTGGGTTGGATGACGTCCACCTGCATAGCCCAACCTGGCTGGACTCTGCCCACCAAGTTAAATGC
This sequence comes from Dipodomys merriami, assembly GCF_024711535.1. NCBI lineage: Eukaryota > Metazoa > Chordata > Mammalia > Rodentia > Heteromyidae > Dipodomys > Dipodomys merriami. The sequence goes on along the minus strand of NW_027206357.1, from coordinate 1,763,778 downwards.
CGATGCCATCCAGAAACTTGCAGGGAGGCCAGAAACCACATATCTGGGCACCCTGTGGCCCAGTCAAGCTGACACAGAGAATCAACCAATGCATGACACCCGAGGAGAGGGAGACGGTAGGGGATGGTAGTACCTTTCTAGCCTGCCACAGCCAATTCTCATGGGCTTGGTGACTTTAAATAACAGAGATTTTTCTTTGCTCAAACCAGGTGTCAGCAGGCCTTTCTTACTCTGAAGGCTTACCTCTTTCTAGAGGCAGGATCTTACTAGGTTACCCAGTACATCCTTAGTCACCTGAGTGCTGAGATTGCAGGTGTACAACAACAAACCAGCTCTGTGACTTCTTAATTTGATGCAATCCCAATTGTTAGTCCTTGCTTTTTGGGGGGGAAGGTGTGTGTGTAGGTGGTGGGGCTTGAACAGTGGGCCTGAGCGCAGTCCCTGAGCTCTTCAGTTTAAGGCAAGCATTCTACCAAATGAGCCACAGCACCACTTCTGGTTTTCTGGTGATTAGTTGGAGGTAAGAGGCTCATGGACTTCCTGCCTGGGCTGGTTTTGAACCATTATCCTCAGATCTCAGCCTCCTGAGTAGTTAGGATTACAGGTGTGAGCCACCGGGTACCCAGCTAGTTCTTGCTTTTATTTCCTGAGCTATTAGAGTCCTTAGGAAATTATTACCTGTGCCTACATCTGCCCCCTCCTCTCTGTTTGTGTTTGAGCTCAGAGCTCCATACTTACTAAGCTGGCATAATACTGCTGAGCTACACCTCCATCCTTATTTTTTGCTTATTGTTTATAGGGCAGGCTTTCCATTCCCCATGTCCTGGCTGCTTTAGGTGCTCTGTTGTTGTTGGAACCACAGGAACAGGCTGCCCCATTCCACTTCCCTCTGTACAGATGGAGTTTTGAGGGCATTTATTTATTTATTTATGCCTTGGCTGGCCTGGAACCATGATTCTCCCAATCTCAGCCTCTCATGTAGCTTTAGATGACAGGCATATGCCACTGTACCCTGCTATGGGTTAAGGTAGGATATCTTGAAATTTTCTGTGTAGTCCTCCTGTTCTTAGCCTCCAAGTAGCCAGGATTCCAGGCAGAAGTCACCACACCTACCTGGTGGTCTTGAAGTGTTTCCTCTAATATTTTCAAAGCTTCAGGTCAGACCAATTTTTGAGGAAGAGACGGGAAGAGACTGAATTCCCAGCCTGGGAATTGGGTCCTGGTCAAGGTAAATAAAAAGCAGTGCCAGGTGCCAGCAAGTCCTGAAGGGAAAGCAGTGGTCTGTATTTTAAGTGTGGCATGGGTCTGTTAAGCTGCAGACAGTTATGAGCGGACAGCAACCCCACAGCCACTTTTGGAGAGGAACAATGGCTGTGGTCATCTTTCCAAAGTGTGGATTTTGATGAGCACCTGGCAGCTGGCCTTGAACACAGCCAGTGTCTTTGTGTCTGCTCTGGGTGCTGAAGCAGTGTTCTTGAACTGCAGGACTATATGGGTGCATCAGGGAAGGGTTGGGAGGGTAAGAAGAGGGTGGAAACAGGAGAGCATGTGTGACAGACTTTTTTTTTGCTTTGCTGGTTTGAACTCAGGATGTCTTGCTTGTTAGGCAGGTGCTCTGCCACTTGAGCCATGCTTCCAACCCTTTTTTATTTGAGATTCTTTCTCAGATAGGGTCTCATGCTTTTTCCTGGGGAGCATTAGTACCCTTTTCCTCAATGGTAACTGGGATTAAAGGCATGTGCTACCAAGCTTGGCCCAGGAATTCCAACCCCCCCCCCCCACTTCTAATAGCAGATAACCACCTAGTTGTCCGGGACTGGGAGAAGTGTCTCATGATGAGTTCCCACCCTTCCTTCCAACGTGCCCTTGGCTTGATGGGAAGAGGTGGTCAAGAGGGGCTTTGACGTGGACCTTCTTTCTCCACTGCCCCTGTTCCAGTGGTCCTGGTTCTGCTTGTCACTGCCTCACTTTCTCCTCCCAGGTCGAGTGCGTGGTGGGAGTCCAGGCTCCGGACTTCTGCCTCTGGAACCCCAGCAAAGTCCCCCTCTCCTTCCTCTCCCCTGCCTGGCCTCCCTGGCCTAGCCTCCCCGCTGGGCCTCCCAAACAGCCTCACTCCAACCTGGGCCCAGCCAGACTGGAGGTGCCTCCCTCCCCCCACATCCAGACCTTTGCTCCACCAAAAGGAGGCAGCCAGGAGGAGGTGCTGCATCCTGCGGAATTGGCAGGATTCCTGGTGATTGCATCCATGACTCTGGGGCAGGGCTGGGCCTCTCAGCTTCATTGTCAGTCACCCTTACAAGCCCCGACCTAGGGGAGGGGCAGGCGGTGGGCAGACAGACAGGGCTGGGGCCAATCAGAGACCATTGCTAGGAAACCAGCGACCTATGCAAATTACAGCGGGGGGGGGTGGTTCCCAACTGGCCTGCCTCAGAGCTCAGCTTTCCAGGGACACAAGTCCTCTTCCTCTCTCTTCCTCCCTCTCTCCTCTCCCTCTCCCTCTCTCCCTCTCACTCTCTCTCTTCCTCTTCTCCCTCCCTCTTTCTGTCCCTCCCTCCCTTGCTTCCTCTCTCTTCCTCTCTTTTTTCCCTTTGTCCATCCCCCATCCTCCTCTCCCTCCATCTCCCTTTCTCTCCCTCCCTCCCTCTCCTTCCCTCCCTCCCTTTTTCTCCCTCCCTCTCTCTCTCCCTCCCTATCTCCCTCCCTCCCTCCCTCTTTTCCTCTCTCCCCCTCTTCTTCCTTCCTCTCTCCCTCTCTTTTTCCCCTTCTCTCTTCTTTCTCCCTCCCTCCCTCTTTCCCTCTCTCTTCTCTACCTCTCCTCTATCTCCCTCTCCCTCTCTCTGTTTCTCTTTTATCTCCCTCCCTCTTGACTTTCTCACTCCCTCTTTTTCCCTCTCCCTCCTCTGCCTCTCTCCCCTGTCTCCCTCTCCCTCTCTGTCTTTTCCTCTCTTCCTCTCCTCTCCCTTTCCCTTCCTCCTCCTATCTCCTCCTTCCTTCCACATCTCCAACTTTCTCCCCCCTCCTCTCTCTCCCTCTCCCTCCCCTTCCCTGTAGATACATCTGACATGAAGTTGCATGTGCATAGGGGGAAGGGATGTGTGCCAGCACGAGTTTATGCAAGAAGGCAACAAGGCAGACTTTTATGACTCAAACCCCACTGGGGTTGAACTCGCCTTCATCCATCTTATGTGGTGAGCTGGCTCAGTCCAGCTTGTCCAGAACTTTTGCCAGGGCGGCGTGCCAACCTTCTGAGAGCCAGATGCCAGCAGCCATTAGCCATGAGCCACCAGTCTGTGTGTACCTGTTCAGCCTGTCCCCTGGGCTCGGCGGCCCTGCCTCCTGAACCAAGGATGCCTGCTCTGTTCTTGCAATTGCAACATCTTCCATTAATAAAACCAGGATGGAGGTTAATTGCATACATCATTCATGAACAGCTCCATAAAATATTTATGAGGCGCATACAGGGGGAGGAATCGGCGTTGCTTGCTTGGTTTGGGGCTACAGGTAACATCTGGCGAGGGAGTCCCGCAGGAGAGGAAGTGTCTTAAGAATTGCTGATGCTCAGTCTGGAGCTGGCAGCTCACTTCTGGAATTCCAGCTACTTTGGAGGCTGAGATCTGAGGATCATGGCCTGAAGCCAGCTGGAGCACCAAAGTGAGACTCTTCTCTTCAATCAACCACCAAAAAGTCAGAAGTGGTAGAGGACCAGCAAAAAAGAAAAAAGAAAAGAAAAAAAAAGTTCAGAGACAGCACTCAGGCCCTGAGTTCAAGCCACAAGATTGGCACATAAAAGGACTTTCTGATGTTGAGCATTTGGAACTCCTCTTTGGGTGCTGTCCTAAAGTATTTAGGAGTCTGAGTTGGTCCCTTGCTGCTAGACATGTTGCTAGTGACATCAGGAGCATTTGAGTTTAGCTACTGCATTCCAGGATGAAATGCAGGGGAATGGGCACTGAGTCTAGAAGAACGGACGTACACCATCCATGCAGCTCACCAGCCTGGCTCATTCCACACCCAGTGTCAGACATGGGTACACCCTGCACAAGCTCTTTCTTTTGAGAAGGGGTCTTCCTATGATGTCTAGGCTAGGCCATAGAATTCTTGAGTTTAAATATTACTATACCTTGGTCTCCTGAGTTGCTGATACTACAGGCATGTACTACCACTCTTGATATTATGCAATCTCATTGAACAAAACAAAAAATCTTTGAAGCCAAGTGCCAGTTGCTCACGCCTGTAATCAAAGCTACTCTAGGAGGCTGAGATCTGAGGATCATGTTTGGAAGCCAGCGTGAGCAGGAAAGTCCTTGCAAGTCTTATCTCTAATAAGCCATTCAGAAAAAGCCAGAAGTGGTGCTGTGGCTCAAGTGGTAGAGTGTTAGCCTTGAGCATAGAGAGGCTCATGGACAGAACCCAGGTCCAGAGTTCCAGCCCCAGGACTGGTAAAGACAAACAAACAAAAAAAAAACAACAAACCTTTTGGTCCCAACTGGGGTATAGAAACTGGATTGAAATGTTCAGTTAGTCCAAGCTGGCTTGATTTGTATTTATTTATTTTTTAGTCAGTTGTGGGGCTTGAACTTGGGGCCTGGTGCTGTGCCTGAGCTTTTGTGCTCAAGGCTATCACTTTACAACTTTAAGACACATTCTACTTGCAAACACTTAGATCTCTTTTTTATCTTTGTTTTTTTTTTTTTTGTGGTGCTGGAAATTGAACCCAGAACTCCAAACATGCTAGGCATGTGCTCTCCTACTGAGCTACATTACCAGCCCCCAGGCTGGCTTTAAATCCCTCCGCCACCTCTGGGTTCCTGGGATTATAGGCATGCACCACCATGTCTTGCTTCATATTTTGCGAAACCACCAAACAAACCCAAATCAAAAGACCTTCTTCTAAACAACTGACTTGTCCTGCCTAGGAATATCTGGGGAGCTGGATGTGGGCACGTCTAAAATTCTAACACTTGGGAGGTTGAGGCAGGAGGATCATGAGTTTGAGATCTGCCTGGGCTACATAACAAAACATCCTCTCAAAATACAAAATGAAAATGAGAACAAGGTATGCATTTTTAAAAGACTTTTGCTTGGGTCTTTAAAGAAATGTAACAGATTAGAACTTACAGGTACAGCAGAAACTTCCTGGATAAAGTCCCAGGGGCACAAAAGAGAGGAGAGAGACTTGATAAGTGGGACTACATCAAAATAAAAAAGTTTCTGCACATAGTTATTCACCTAGAAAGACAGCTAGTAGACTGAGAGAAGATCTTTACCAGAAATACATCAAACAAAGGCTTAATAGCCAAAAAAATACAAGGAGCTCAAGAAACCAATATCTGTTAAACCTAATATACCAATCACTAAATGGGCATGGAAGCAAAAAAGGGAATTTCAGAAGAGGTAAGAATAGCAAAGAAATACAGTAAGAAATGCTCATCATCCCTGTCCATAGATAAAATGCTCATCATCTCCCGCCATAAAGGAAATGCAAATCAAAACAACCCTAAGGGCTGGGAAGGTGGATCAGTGGCAGAGTACTTGCCTGGCATGCATGAGGCCCTGTGTTTGATTCCTCAGCACCACATAAGCAGAAAAAGCCAGAAGGGGCGCTGTGGCTTGAACTGAAGAGCTGAGGTACAGTCCTCAGGCCCAGAGTTCAAGCCCATGATTGGCCAAAAAGCAAACAAAAAAACCCAAGATACCATCTCACCCCTGGTTATACTGGCCAGTCTTCTGAATTTGGACAACAAATAATGCTGGGGCAGGGGTGGGGGGAGTGTGGGAAAAAAGGAACCTTACAGTACTTCTGGTGGGAATGTAAATTAATACAACCACTCTGGAAAGCAATCTGGAGGTTCCTCAAAAAACTAAATGTAGACCTTCCCTATGACCCAGCCATACCCAGCATCTACCCTGAACATCATGATTAGGACACCTGCACATCTATGTTTATTGCCACACTATTCACAATAGCTAAGATATGGGAACAGCCCAGATGCTCCACAATAGATGAATGGATCAAAAAAAATGTGGTGCTGGGTGCCGGTGGATCATGCCTGTAATCCTAGTTATGCAGGAGGCTGAAATCTGAGGATCACAGTTCAAAGCCAGCCCAGGCAGTAAAGTCCATGAGACTCTTATCTCAAATAAACCACCAGAAACCTGGAAGTAGCTCAAGTGGTAAGAGTGCTAGCCTTGAGCTGAAGAGCACCTAGGCCCAGAGTTCAAGCCCTATGACCACCAACACCACAACCACCACCAACAACAAGGAAAGTGGTACTTGTGCACAATGGAATTTTACATAACCATTAGAGAGAAGAAAATAATATCATTTGCAGGGAAATGGATGGAACTAGAACAAATTATGTTAAGTGAGGTAAGCCAAGATTACAGAGACAAATATCGCATATTCTCCCTGATCGGTGGATTAGATCTGAAACACACTGGTATATGACAAATTATACAGAATTCTAGATACTCACATACAGTGAGACCAAAAGAGGATCGCCTTAGGAGAGAATCACCAAGGTGTATTACCCAAGCACCTCTTTTTATTTATATAATACACATACGGAAATGAACTCCAAAGATATGGAAATAATTAAATTTTTTTCTTATTTTTTTATATATATGATGACTCTATGTTCTTTACCTTATAGATAGTGTATTCACATGAACATCTGTGGAAGGGGAGGGGAGAGCATAGAATCTGAGGGAAAAGGGTGAAAAAGTGCAGCAGTGGAGTGTACTTAAAATGGAAGAAAGCAAACTATGCAACTCGTGGGTACAGATAGAAGGGAGGGAATGGGAGAGGATGAGGGAAACAGATGATACTCTGTGAAAGGAAATGCACTTATTACCTGGCCTATGTAAATGTAATCCCACTGTATATCACCTCTAAATTAACGAAGTTAATAAAAAATGTAACCAGTTGCAAATATTAAAAAGTGGCAAAAGCAAGGCACGGATGGTTCATTCCTGTCTTCTTTGCTACTCAGGATGCCGAGGTCTGAGGATCACGGTTCAAAGCCAGCCTGGGCAGGAACGTCTGTGAGACTCTTCTCCAATTAACCACTCACAGAATCTGAAAGTGGAGCTGTGGCCTGTGTAGTAGAGCACTAGTCTTGAACGCAAAAGCTCAGGAAGAGCACCCATGCCCTGAGTTCAAGGCTCAGAACACACACACACACACACACACACACACACACACACACACACACACACACACACACACACACACCAAAAACATGGCAAGAAGTGTTTCATCGGATTTTTTTGGCAACTACCCTGCTTTGACCATTTCATGGTCTCTTCAGGCTCCTGCTGTTCACCTCTGTGGACACTAGGTGGCAGTGCTCCCCCATAATAACCCAATAGCACCAAAGTTTAGGGGCTTTCCTGAAGTCTCTCCAGATCCCCCGCTCATCCTTACATCACCTAGATTGAGCAAGAATCCTGTCAAGATGGCTTAGCAAGAATCTCATCCTCAAAACATGATTCACTTTAATATCTTCTTGAAGAAGATTTTTGAAGCTCTGTGCTAGGAGGAGCAAAGACCAAATATATATCCATCTACCTCCCGTCAATTCATCCATTATCCATATATCTACCAATCCATCCCTCATCCATCTCTCCACCATCTGTCCATCCGCCCATCCATTCATCATTAATCCAATCCCATTTACTCATCAGTCATCCATAATCCATTCACCCAACCACTATGTACACATCAACCATCAACCCACCCATAATCTATCCATCTATCATCCATGCTCATCCATCCACAATCCACCCATCCATCCATTCACCCACTCATCATTTCATCTATCATCCATCTTTCTACCCTCCATCCCTTATCCCCTTCTTTACCATCTGTTCATCCATCCATTCTTTCTCCATCTGTCCACAATCCATCCATCCAACGATCCAAACTTGGAGCATTTCTTTTTCTCAGAAAAGTGCTATATGAATTTGTTTTTTAGGTATAATATGTTAAAGATTCATGTCATTGAGGAGAGAGCATGTTGAACACTTCACATCCTCCCTGGGAGATAACTGGTATCTCTCTAGGAACTGGTGGGGTGAAGTCTGGGGATGGTGGCGGGAAGCACTGGCACACCAGCATCAGTTTTCATTAAGTTTTTTTTTTGTCAGTTGTGGGGCTTGAACTCTGGGCCTGGGGACTGTCCCTCAGCTATTCAGCTCAAGGTGAGCACTCTACCACTTGAGCCACAGCACCACTTCTGGTTTCCTTGTGGTTCATTGGAGTTAAGAGCTCATGGACTTTCCTGCCCGGGCTGGCTTTGAAACATGATCCTCAGATCTCAGCTTCCTGTTTAGCTAGAATGAAAAGCTTGAACCACCCGTGCCCAGCTGCTATAGATACTTTTTCAGAAAGTCCTTGCAATTTTGCCCAGTGTCAGCCTCTGACTAAGATCCTTCTACCTATGTCTTCTCTGTAAACAGGATGACAGGTGTGCCCTGATGTGCTCAGCCCCTTTCCCATTTTGCAGATGGGTTTCAGGAAGAAATCTACACTCACTGCAGTCATGTCCTTGGCATGACCTTAACTAAGCTCTGCTTATCTTGCACCTCTGAAATTAGGTTCACCATCCAGCCTTCTCTTCCCAGAGAGGTTGTTCTGTGAGGCTAGATGAACTCTTAGGGGTTTGTTCATCCATGAGGACTGCTGAGCTCCAGGTCACAGCACTGATCTCTAGGTGCATAGGTCCTTGCTGGATTTGGAGTAACGCCATCTTGTAGCAATCCGTTACTTAGCTGTTGGACCAGGTGACTGCAGCACACAAGACCTCCTTCCCTTGGCTGGATCCTGGGTGACAGCAAGCAGGGTGCAAGCTGGCCATCCCGTATTTCACCTGGAGCTACTCTGCGGACTTGACACTAGGTGGTGCTCTGACCTAGATTTCTGTTAAAGACAGAGTCACAGGAGAATTTCGGGGTGGTGGTATATGGCTGTCTCTCTTCCAGGGTCCTGGAAATGACTCTTTGGATGGCAAAAGCCAGGGGCTCATAGCTGTGTCCTGCTCTGTAAGGAACCCCTACTAAGACGTCCAGTCTGCCCCTTTCTACCCAGCTCACAGGCCCCCAGCTCTGTGCAGAGCTTCCCAGGAAGTTCACACCACAGTCTGCCTTTCCACTGGCAATGCATGCAGGGCCTCGGGTTTAACTGGATGGCCTTCCACATTAAAACAGAACTTAGAAAACGGCAAAACCTCCCACGCTCCTGGATTGGAAAGATTAACATCGTGAAAATGGCAATACTTCCCAAGGCTATCTACAAATAATTTTTATGTGATAGCTATCAAAATTCCAACCTCATTCTTCAAGGAAATAGAAGAGGCAATCCAAAAATTAATATGGAACAATAAAAGATCCCGAATAGCAAAAAAAGCTCCTCAACCGAAAGATCACTGCTGGAGGAATAACAATACCAAATTTCAAACTCTACTATAAAGCCATAGTAATCAAAACAGCTTGTTATTGACGTAAGAACAGACCTCAGGATCAATGGAATAGAATTGAAAACCCAGAAATGAACCTACAGACCTATAGCCATCTAATCTTCGATAAGGAAGCTAAAACAATAGAATGGAAGAAAGACAGCCTCTCCAGTAAATGGTGCTGGCAAAATTGGTTAACTACTTGAAGAAAACTAAAGCTAGATCCTTATATATCACCATGCAACAAAATCAACTCCAAATGGATCAAAGACCTTGAAGTCAAAGTAGACACTCTGAAAACATTACAGGATGGAATAGGAGAAACCCTAGGTCTCCTTGGCTCAGTTCGAAATTTTCTGAATAGAGACCCGGAAACACAACAAATCAAAGAAAGGTTGGAGAAATGGGATTGCATGAAGTTGCACAGCTTCTGCATGGCAAAGGACATAGCTAGCAAGATCAATAGAAAGCCCATGGATTGGGAGAAAATCTTCACTAGCCATACAATGGACAAGGGTCTCATATCTAAAATATACTTGGAACTCAAAAAATTAAATCCCCCAACAACAAATCCTCAAAGAAACAACTGCCCAATAAGTAAATGGGCTAAAGACTTAAAGAGGAACTTCTCTGAAGAAGAAAGAAGGATGGCCAATAGACACATGAAGAAATGTTCAAAATCCCTAGCCATAAAAGAAATGCAAATCAAAACAAAATTGAGATGCCACCTCACTCCAGTTAGAATCGCAAAAATCAAGAACTCTAACAACAACAGATGCTGGAGGGGATGTGGACAGAAGGGAACCTTACTTCATTGTTGGTTGTAATGTAAACTTGTTCAACCTCTTTGGAAAGCAGTATGGAGGTTCCTCAAAAGACTTCACATAGAACTCCCCTATGACCCAGCAATCCCACATTTGTGCATTTACCCAAATGTTTACAAACAAGACCACACTAAAGCTACCAGCACAACTATGTTTATTGCAGCATTATTTACCATAGCTAAGATATGGAACCAACCCAGATGACCCTCAGTAGATGAATGGATTAAGAAAATGTGATACATATACCCAGTGGAATTCTATGCCTCCATCAGAATGAATGACATTGCCCCATTTGTTAGGAAATGGAAAAACATGGAAAAAATTTTATTAAGTGAAGTAAGCCAGGCCCAAAGAAACATAGGTCCCATGGTTTCCCTTATTTGCAATATCTAGTATATGTATGAGTAAAGCGGAAAAGATCAGATAATGTGATGTTAGGAAAATGAACCCTTAGATATGTATTTTAATGTTTTTTTACTTTCATGCATGTGTTTCTAACGCATTTATAATATTATCTCTTTGTTGCTTTGTATGTCCCTCCTCCACAGTATAACCCCTGCTTTCACTATATTTGATGTCAGTATAACTTGTCGAGGAGATGAGGAAAGGATACAGGTGGACCTGTTGCAACAATGAGAAATACAAGTTGTCATGTGGAAAACGAGCATTACAATGTTGGTGGGGGGGAGGCGGGGAGGATTGGGTCGGAGGGTGGAGGGAGAGCCTCGGAAGGGATCTGAAGGGTAAACAAAGGAGGAGGCTGCAATGCTTGATAAGAAATGTACGCATCATCCTGCCCATGTAATTGTAACCCCTCTGTACAGTGTGTTCACAAAAATAAATAAATAAATAAATAAATAAATAAAAATAAAAAAAGAAGTTACAGTAAAGGAAAAAAAATAGGGATACAGGTGGACCTATTGCAACAATGAGATGCACAAGACCTTATGTTGAAAACGAATTTTACTACTTTTGTGGGGGGTTGTGGGGGGTTGTGGGGGGCGGGGAGGATTGCTTGGGGAGGCGGGGGGGAGGATGGGAAGGGATGAGAAGAGGAAACAATGTAGGAGGCTACAATGCTTGATAAGAAATGTACTCATTATCTTGCCCATGTAATTTTAACTCCTCTGTACAGTATTTTCACAATAAAAAACTATTTTTTAATGAAAAAAAGAGTGATTGGGGGCTGGGAAGTTGGCTCAGTGGTAGAGTACTTGCCTAGCCTGCATGAGGACCTGGGTTCCATTCCTCAGCACCACATAAACAACAAAAAAGAGTGATTGGTGCAGGAGGTGGGTGTGTGCCAATAAAAATGCCTCTGCAGACCCAAGGTGGGCCAATGGGAATACCTCTTGCTTACCCATGGAGGGCCAATGGGCATTTCTCCTGCAGACCCAAGGAGGACCAATGGGAATGTCTCCTACAGACAGACCCAAGGAGGGCCAGTGGAAATGCCTCTGCAGTCTCTGAAGCTCTTGCAAAGGCAGTCTGGGATTCCAAACTGGTTGGTCCATGCTTGCCATGAGTATGACCAGAGGCAGTTGGTGTCATGGCTGAGGTTTGAAAGTGGAAACTGAATCCCAAGTGAGGAGAGTGGGTCTGTGGTGTGGATAAATGCTGCTACCATGGAACAGAGTGGGTCAGGTATGGCAGGAGGGCTCCTGAGGCTGAGGTTCACCTCCATCCTGCTCTCTGATCTGGCATCGTCTGCCATGTCCTGGTGCAGCAAGTTTGCCCTTGACCTTGAATGCTAGAGAAAGAAACTTCCATGTCTTGTAAACCACCCCACCTCAAGTACCCTATCATCATGGTAGCTTGAACCACAGGAGACAGTCCCCAGACATCTGTAAGTGCAGTGTAGATAATGTGAACTTAGAGCTGTAAAAAACCGTGGGAGTATCTCTGTCCAGGAGAGACTGGAGGAGAGGCAGGAAGACTGCTTTGTTTTCTGCAAAGCTCAGGCTGGATTTTGAGGGGCTATCACTCCTCTGCAAGGGTTGTCTGTGGAGCCTTGGAACCTTCCAGCAGGGCTGGTGACAGTGGCCTTTAGATCCCTCCTCAGTTGAGGTCCTCAGGTGCCTGGGGGATGGGCCCCAGCCGCTCGGCTTACTAGGAAATCTCAGCCTGCACTGTTGTCATTCAGGCCTCAAATCCTTATTTATATTGCTGGGAAGGTAATTTATACACTCATGTAAATTCCTTTTTACTGCTGAGTTTTGAGTAACAGGTGTGTAATTATTTCCAGCTCACCTGTCAAGAAAATTCTAAACTGAGGGCTGTTAAGAACTTAATATTCTTCAGGGTTGCCAGGGATGGTATTTTTCCTGGATCAAATTCATCCCCTCTGTTGCTGACATTATTAGGTTACAGATTTTGCTTCAGGGGGCTGGGAAGTTTAGCCGTGTGTGTGTGTGTGTGTGTGTGTGTGTGTGTGTGTGTGTGTGTGTGTGTGTGTGTGTGTGTGTGTGTGTGTGTGTGAGGAGAATAGCCAAGGCTGGCCCTGGCCCTGTGTGTGTTGCTATTTTTATTTTTGCAGCCTGGTCTCTTCTTTATTGAGTCATGGATGTTCCTTGCAGACCTACTATGAGCACAGCTCCACAAGGATTGCATGACATGCACAATGGAGACAAATTACTTATCCAAGTACAGCAGCTAATGAACCTTAGGGGAGATTAGTTGTGGGCGGGGAGGGGATAGAATGGGTCCTGAGGCTTGAACTCAGGGCCTGGGCACTGTCCCTGCAGCTCCTAGCCTGGCTGATCCTGGCTGATGCCTTCACCTTGGGCTTCAGGGTTCTCAGCCGGTAGTTGAGATGATATGGGCCCAGACAGTTGGCATCCGGCCCTGCCCCGCTTCCCAGCAGCAGTGGGGCATGGAGCGTAGACTCTTGCCAGGGCAGCCCAGGTAGCTTCCAGACACCAGCTCTGCAGTGGGCTGGGCATGTGCCACACCAGCCAGGTGTCACTTGGGGAGGCTGGGCCAGGCCTGAATCCCAGTCCTGAAAAGGCCCAGGGCTGACAGCCTGGCCAGCACTCCCACACCATGGGCAGGCAGTGGAACCTGTAAGAGGCACGGCCTAGAGGCGGAAGTGATGGCATTGGGAAAGTGACCTAGAGACACCGTGCATTTGGGGCATGGCCTAGAGGGAGGAAGTAAGAGCATTGGGGTCTAGAGAAGAAAGTAAGGTCATGGGGGTGTGGCCTAGAGAAGAAAGGCTAATGGGGGCGTGGTCCACAACGAGGAAGTGAGGTCATTGGAGCGTGGCAGGGCAGGGGCTGTTAGGAGCCTGGCCCTGCTCTTCCTCTGCATGTCTCCAGCGAGGTGAAGCAATTTTGCCCCACCTGGTGATCTCCACCACGGTGTTCTACCCCTCCACAACCCAAAGCAACAAGGCCAAGTGAGCAAGAACAAGAAGAAACCCTTCATCATGTAGGCCAATTACCTCAGGTGTTATGTTACAGATGGGAGGCTGAGGAGCACCTGGGATAGCATTGGATCAGGGTGTGTTTTGGGATACACAAACATACATGCAACATGCAAGCACATGCAAACACATGCATCCACACACAAGCATGCACACATGCACATATGAGCATATACACATCTATATACACATGTGCACAGACACAAACACACATACAGTTCATGCACACACACATGTACACACACACATGGAGGCTTATTTCCTCCCGCCCCTACCCCTATTTCCGTGTCTCCCTTCAGCTCCTTGTCGGTTGCATTATCAGGAACTGCTTGATAAAGGAACTCTTTTGGGTGATGACAAGAATTGATTTCCAATTCCCTGCAGAATGAGTCCATCATCACAGTGGCACAGGCAATTTAGCTCAGATTCCAGGACTGCCTGGGATTATAGCTCACACTGACAGCATCCCTGTCAAGCCCCAGGTGGATTTTGACAGGGAGGGGAAAGAGACATTCTCAGAGGGGTTTGTGTGGGGGTGTGGCCAAAAGGACATGGCTGCTTCAGGATCCCCCTGAGGCCACTGGTAGGAAGTAGTCTCCCAGGCTGCCTTCCATGAGGCTGTGGGAAATTCAGTCTTGCTCAGCTTGATCACTCAAATGTGCAGCTGAGAGAGAAAGGATCAGTTTCCCCTGTTTAGGAAGCCCTCAGATAGTGTCCATGGAGGGTTAAAGGAGGTTTACAGGAGTTTGGGAGGCGGCCTGCATGGGCTGGACCACTGACTATAACAGGCCAGCTGATTGGTTGAGACCACATCTCAAAGATAATTGGAGTGAGGAGAGCTTGAGTGTGGCATGAGGCCCTAAGTACAACCCCAGTATGGCCCTCAAAAACATTTCAGACAAGCCCATTTAAATATATACTGTTTTTGTATTTTTCTGTGCAGTTTGTACTGAGGAATCAAACCCAGGGCTTCATGCGTGCTAGGCAAGCACCCTACCACTAAGCCACATTCCCAGCCAAGTCTCCTTATTTAACTTAAGGCAAATATCTGTACCCCAAAGATAGCTGGAGATGTGCCCAAGCTGTCTTTCACCCCATGGCCACCATGGAAGAATTGACCTTTACATGCCCCTCACCGTGTCCCTTCATTTGGAGTGGAGCTCTTGGGGTTTGGATCTGGGGTGTAAAACACTGTTTTCCAGAGGACAGCTAGACCAAACCAATCAATGGGTGGGTGGGTGGATTGGTAGTGATAGGCTCCCATCTTAGTAGCCAAGGTAGTGTGGCTGTGCCGCCTTATTTACACTGCTTATATAGATGCATGAGGGGAGATCATCACATAAGTAGATACTATGATTGTAGCACCCAACATTCAACAGTTGGTACTTCGTGTAACAACCTCCCTGCTCATGATGCAGGGGGTGAACATCTGCTTTGATCCCTCCCATCCTGCCACCTGTCCCGAGCTCTGGGGGCAGTGAGCAGTGTAAGTGTCTGTCTATGTCTCAGGAAACCCACATTCCTAACGCTACCTCCCTAGTGGCTGGAATTGCATAATTACAAGATATGTACATGTATACATATATACATATGTATGTATATATATGCATATACATATATGTATATGTACATGTATATATATGTGTGTGTGTGTGTGTGTGTGTGTGTGTGTGTGTGTGTGTGTGTGTGTGTGTGTGTGTGTGTAAGTATTTGAGCTGCAGTTTGTGGGAACAGCCAAGACCAGTTACTGGATGATGGAAGAGTTGTGCTGGGGGCAGGGCACCTATGGCACCTTCTTTGTCCTGTGGCCTTAAATTACCAGGGGCTGAGGCCCCTACTAGGCTGTCACTTGGAGCCACTGCTGGTCTCCTTCCCATAGGGATTCTGCAGAATATTGTGCCCGTGTGTATGTGTGTAGGGATGGCATTCATGCTATGGTCTCCTGCCACTCATTTATGCTCCTCTGGAGCCTCCTTTACCAGTGTGGAGGATAGACAGCGAGAAATCTTTGAAATCAGAGGCACTTGGACTAATGGCATAATTGCTCTGTGAAACCATTTGCCAAGAAATTATAGACTATTGTTAGGTTGATCTAGCTTCTTGTTTTATCCCTGCTAAATAATGAGGCTTTGCTTGGAGTGATGGGTGGAGCAATCATACACACACACAGTTAGACAGAACAGAGGTCCCCTCTTTGCCACCTTTTTCTTTTCTACCTTCTTTAATGCAATAGCGGAGATGAAAGAGCACCCCCACCACCACCCAGCCCCAAGCCAGCAGGTGAGTGAACAGGCCCGTGGGGACCTTTGTGTTCTTACCCCTGCTAAGGGACATTTTTGGTATTAAAATGCACTTTCAAGAAACAGCAGCTGGAGAATTTGCTGAGACTGGCAGTTCCTGTAAGGATAGAAGGTCCTTGAGGCCCCGAGGTTAGAGTAATGAAACCCAGGAGTTTTCTATGTCGCTTTTTTGAGCCTCTCCCTCCCCCACCAGTGGACTTCCTTCTTCCTCTGCTCCTCCTCCTTCTATGCCCTGAGATCCTGTCCTTCATGTGCTCGCTGCTCACAGCAAGCTAATGCAGATACATAGTACAGTATTCACTTTTAAAACATGAATAATAGAGCTCCATTAGGATAAATGAGCTCTGTGGAAAACCAGAGCATGCATTTCGGTGTCTGCTTAGCGCATCCATTGTGTCCGGATGGGGTCCTCGGAGCCACTGCCCAGGGAGAAGGGGTGAGCTCTGCCCAGAAGAAACTCCATGTGCAGGGGTTGGCGATGGGAACCAGAGGCACACAGGGGGGCTGGGACTGGGGTGGAATTGGTGGTCAGAGCCCATGGCTGCAAACAGCCATCAGAGAAGATGGTCACCTGTTGGGGAATCAGAAGTGCTTTGGCTATGGCAGTGGGTTGGGACTTGGGAGAGTGTGGCCATGTTGTGACAGTGGGTATAGAGTCTGGAGCACCGTGGCCATGGCAGTGGGTAGGGATCATCCTTCACAATGACCAGCAGGGCCCTGGCTCCCCACATCCGAAGAGTGAGATGCAACTGCTTGTCATCTGACCCCTTTTGAGACCATGAACCATCACCTGACCTCTCCTTAGACCACGAAATGTCTGTCCACTTCTGAAGACACCGCTGGCCAGCTCTGAATGCACTGGTGACCAGGCCCTGCTTCCCCTCTTCTCACTTCCTCTCCTCCCACCCTCATCCTTCCTGTTGAACCTAAAGCAAACATCTGTCTCCAAAGATGGCCGAAGAAATACAGAAGAGCTGTCGTTATCTATTAACTGTAACAGACCCCCTTCTCTGCCCTTTGCTACACATCTTTATTTGGCTCAGATGAGCAAGTGGCCCAATGGAATGTGGGGCTTCTGGTGCTGTGGCTTGGGGTCCCTGGCTCTGATTTAAGCACTGTGTGACCTTGGGAGATCCAGGGTCTACAATGACCTTCACACTTTATCCTTTCTCCTTCCTGGGAGCCAGCGCTCCACGGAGCTACTTGCTGATGATGCTAGAATGGGCCCAGCCTGTCTCATTGCTTATGGTGACCCATTCTGAGGGAAGGGGCCGGGGCTGTGCTTGATAGCACTCACTGGAAATCCTAGCACTTGCATGGCTGAGGCAGGAAGATCAGGAGTTCTAGGACAGTCTGGGCTACTTACAAAAGTCTGAAAGGTCCTTCTTATGTCAGGGAGTCAGCTGAGCCTGACTCTGGTCTGAACTATACAGGATCCCTCAGGCACTGGAGCTTTCCTCCTCTTCCTGCTCCTCCTCCTCGCCTCCCATCTTCTGCTCTTTCTCCTCTTCATCTTCTTCCTCCTCCTTCTTCATTCCAATCCCGGTGCTTGAACTCAAGGCCTGGGTGCTGCCCCTTAGTTATTTATTTATTTTTTTCATTTGGTCAAGGATGATGCTCTACCACTTGAGGCACAGTTCTACTTTCAGCTTTTTGGTGGTTAATTAAAGATAAATGTCTCATGGACTTTCCTGCCTGGGCTAGCTTCAAACCATGATCCTCATATTTCAGCTTCCTGAGTAGCTGGAATTACAGGTGTGAGTCACAGATGCACTGGCTGTGATTTGACATCTTAATGGAGTTGGTGGAAAAGTACTAACTACTTTTTGTTCTGATTTCTGAGTTTGACACTTTTATTATTTACTAAAAATGATACGATTTCCTTGTCTGAGCACTTCTCCTGCTTCAGGGGGTCTATTTGCATTTGTAAAGTTTCAGAGTCCTTGTCAGTTTTCTTCCATTTGGAAATAGGTGCTAGGACCATTGTTGCCCTATGTATGTCCCACATGTAGCCTCAGCTCTGAATTATGATTCAACAGCTCCATAAGGAGTAGAAACAATTTATAATGATGAGATTTATCATGGAAATATATGGCCACAACTTGTTAATGATGAGATTTATTGCAGTAAAATTTATCTGCTCAGTGTCTTTTTTTAGTATAAGACCAGGGAGATTGCACAACTCTTAATCCCTTCTCAGGAAATCAAGCTGTCCCCTATCCTCAGTGAGGAGCCCAGGGGAGATGTCCAGGAAGAACATATATCGATCAAGACTTTCCAAGGGTACCATAAATTATTGTTATTATTATATTTTGGTGGTACTAGGATTTAAACTCAGGGCCTCGCCTGCTAGGCAGATGCTCTACTTGAGCCCTGTTCCAGTTCTTACTGCTTAGGTTAAGGATGTTTACTTTTGAAATAGGGTCTCATGTTACCAGAGCTGGTTTGAACCTCCTGTTTGTATGATACTCCCACATGCATAGCTGCCACTAAAACCTGCTTATTGATTGAAATTGTGTGGGAGTGTGTGTGTCTGAGCTAGCTTCAAATTGTGAGCCTCCTGATCCCTGTCTTTCAAGGAGGAGCTAGATCCCACCCAGCTGTGATGTCCTTGATTGCTGAACCCATTGGTAGAGCCAGAGCCCTCACAATCCAATCACTTATCAAGGCCCCACCTCCTGACAGTTCATTCAGCTATGATGTCATTGGTGGATGAGCCCACTGGTGGAGTCAGAACCTCTATGACCCAATCACCTCTCTCTTGTCTCCAGATGGCAGCAAGCTTTCAACCCAGGAGCCTTTGGACCATATTCATGCTTCCCAGGTGAAGAAGATGACATAAAGGGATAGCAGGGATGGCTGGTTGCAGTCCTAATGGACCAGTTGATCAAATCAAGAGGACAGCAGAGATGGTGACTCAGAACTCTAAACCTAGAGAGTGAAAATACCTATCCTGGAACCATCCACTAACAGATTTTGTCTGAGTGAGAAGTTAATGTCTGCAGTGACTAGCTGCTTTTATTGGGGATAGAATCATGTATTTGGGGCTGTCAGGGAGGTGGGGAGACCTATGGAAGATGAGGCACAGAAAACATGCCACTTGCACATTGCAAAGTTTGGGCTAATGGCTCCTCTTTCTCCTCTCATTGAGAGTCAGCTGTTGGATAGTAGGCTGGGGAAGAAATATTCAGTGTCATCAAAAAGCCAGAAAATCTCCAAGCCAAAGCATTTCGATGCACTTCCAAATCTCCTCAATCAAGCTGGTTATTTTTCTTCCAATAACTATTAGCAGGTGTTTGGCTGTATCCATTAAAAGCCATTTCGTGTTCTCTTGACAAAGGAGTTTTTTTATTTAGTGCTGTAAGCTCAATAATACAGCATCTCATGAGAACTATTAAAATGGGAAATGTCTGCTGGGCTGACAATTGTTCTATGGATACCTACCGAGTACTACATTGAGGACAGCCAAATGGACCAATAGCTCTTATGGAAAAGGCTTAGCAGGGGGCCCTGGCTTTGCCGCAGCTTCTGTGCTGGTCTTGGGGGATGTATTTGGAAGAGTCCTCCATAGATCCCTGGCAGTCCTCCATCTCAAGTGGGGTGGAACATGGCTTTGGCTGCCTGAGCTGCTCAAACTCATGTTTTCCAGTGTGGTGGAGAGCTGTGTAGACTAAACTCCTCTCCTTGCCTTCTCAGGCAGGCCTAGAGCAGTTTCACTCTGGACTGCAGTGCCTGGGACTCCAGAACTGCAGACCCTCTGCCCCCTTACTTCCCACCAGTCTTTCATTGACTTGGCTCTGAATCTATAGGTTTTGTCTCCTGATTCTTAATTGTCCCTAGGACTTTTCCTCCACTTCTGTCTACTGAACACCATTTTGTGTAAATCCTCTTCTCCATCCTCTTCATCACCACCTCCGCATCTCCTCCTCCTCTCCCATTGATAGGGCTTGAAAAGTCCTAGTCCTGATTGGTCAACTTGACTGGATGGAGAGACTTGGGGTAGACTGGGGAGGCTCACTTCTGCCCATGTCCATGATGTATTTTGAAATGATACAATAACATCAGGGTAATGATTGTGGATGGATTCATCAGATCATGATGTGATCAGTGAATCTGATTACGGATGGATTCAGGATTTGATTAGACCCTTGGAAGCTGGTGGAAATAATGGGGTCTGGGTGGAGGAAGTGGGTGGCTGGGAATGTCTCCTTGGGAGTTGTATCTTGCCTGGCCACTTCCTGTTACTGCTTCTCCTCACTTCCTGTCTACCAAGACATAATGTCCTCCCCCCCCCCCAGCTGCCATGATGTTTGGGACCCTGGTGCTGAGCAACCAGGGATGGAGCCCTCTGAAGTTGTGAGCAGGAGATACCATTCTTTCTTCAATGTGTTTATCTCAGGGATAATCACAAAGACAAGAAAAATATCAAATATCAAATATACACACTGATAACTCCCTGTGAAGAACTTACGTTTCACCATTTTTTTTGATCGGTCATGGGGCTTGAACTCTGGGCTTGGGTGCTGTCCCTGCACTCTTCAGCTCAAGGCAAGTGCTCTACCACTTAAGCCACAGCTCCACTTTTGGTTTTCTAGTGGTTTATTGGAGATAAGAGTATCACAGACTTTCCTGCCTGGGCTGGCTTTGAACCTAGATCCTCAGATCTCAGCCTCCTAAGTAACTAGGATTACAGGTGAGAGCCACCGGCACCTGGCTTGACCATTTTCATTCCACCCAGTGTAGAGTTCAGAGGCCATGATCCTCCTATCTATGCTTCCTCCATAGCTGGTATTATATCTATCCATCATCATGCTCAGCTTGTCAGTTGAAGTGTGATTTTAAGTTTTTGCCCTGGTTTGGCCTCAAACCACACTCCTTGATCTCTGCCTCCTTAGTAGTTGAGATTGTAAGTGTGAACCACTGTGCTTTTCTTTTTCTTCTTTCTTTTCCTGGTACATAGCCCAGGCTGGTCTCAAACTTACTGACTTCCTGTTTCAGCCTCTTCATCGCTGTGATTATAGGGCTGCACTTCTGTGCCTGGCTGACTGTAGTTTTCTTTGGGGTGCTTACTAGCACTTAGACAATATTAATGACGATTAATCGTGTTGTAAATAGGTGTTTAAAATAAATAAAAAAGGTGAAAACAGGGATTAGGGAAAGCTAAAGTGGGTTAGTAACTGAGGTGTTCCACGGTGAGCCCCTCCAAGATTATTTCAGCAGCAAGAAGGAAACATTTTGTCACAAACAAAATCAATCTGTAATCAGAAGACAATTTGCAATCAGCTTTGCAAGTGAAATTGCATTTTCTTATGGTCTGAGGGTGTTTGGGGAACTGCATGAGTGAGCCGATAAGTGAGTACTGGATTGGAAGGTGAGGGTGAGGGCTGGTTTCACCAGCCAGGTGTTCAGGGAAGGAGGGGGTGCTTCCCCCGTAGCGATTCTTTAGAAGGAGCCACACATGGACTCTGCTGAGAGTAGAA
Source organism: Dipodomys merriami (assembly GCF_024711535.1). Lineage (NCBI taxonomy): Eukaryota > Metazoa > Chordata > Mammalia > Rodentia > Heteromyidae > Dipodomys > Dipodomys merriami. The sequence continues at coordinate 1,742,295 of NW_027206357.1, read as the reverse complement.
ATGCCTGGAGCCTGGCAAGTGCACTGGTAACACGCTCTGCAGGATGTGTATGTCTCCTCAAAATTCACTCCACCTCCTGCCCCACTGCCTTGGTGATTCTGTGTATTTAAATTGTTGTGGGAGCCCTGGGGTTTGAACTCAGGGGCTCATGCGTGCTATGTAGGTGCTCTGCCACTTGAGTCAAAACCCTGGTTCTGTTTGCTTTCTTATTTTTAACTGTATTTCATGGCCTTGCTCTTTCCTTTCTGAACTGTGATCCTCCTGTTTATACTTTCTGTGTAGCTGGAATGACAGACAGGAGCCTCCATGTCTGGCTTATTGACTGAGATAGGGGGGTCTCATGAGATTTTTTGGCTTCCATCAAACTGTGATCCTCCTACACTAGCCCCCAAAGCAGCTGGTATTACAAGTGTGAGCTCCCATTCCAGCTGGGTATAACTCTGTATGGGCAGTAACAAATGCTTCCCATGTTTCCCACTTAGGTTTATCTTGAAACCAAAATGAGGGTGACATGGGGTTTGGGCAGGTGACCAGCCAGTCACACAATTACACACATTCTCTAAAGAAACCACAGATTGCCAAGTTACCAATTACTTAAAAAACAAAATCAAAAACCTCCTGACCATAAAGACTGAATTCAGAAAGGACTTAGTGTATTTCAAGCAGTGGCTTAAAAAAATCTAGCAATAAAATGGAACACAAATCAAAAAGAGGATGACAGGCTCCCATCTTCCCTCTTGTGATGTGCAGAATGTGGGTACTAAAGCCTCGGAAGCTTCCAGAGCTAGTTTTCAGGGACAGCTCTGCTTTGGCCAGCTGGCTCTTTTCATGCATTATGCAGTGTTTTCCCTTTCCCCATTCTTGTCTTAAATACTTATGAAACTTGTTTAGACTGCGCTGATCCAAGAAATAAAATAGAATTATCTGAGCAGAGGTAATGCAAGGGGACAGCACCGTGGTTTAGGAAGCCAACTTGGAGGTGTGTGTTAGAAAATGAGGGAATTAATTTGCTGAGTTCCTGGTGATGCACTGCTGTGGCCCTCACAGTATTCTGCAAGTAAACAGGACAGGGTTTCATGCTCATCCTCCTCGTGCCTGCTTGGGGCTCAGATTTTGTTGGATGGAACTGGGTTCAAGGTTATTCGTGACTGGTTATGAATGGGCTCTGGCTAATTTGTTTCTTTCACTCATGGGTACGGCTGCTTTGACAGTCCTGAGTTTATCTTCAAATCAGTAAATGTGGACTTCTTCCAGAACATTCTCAAGATTCCTACCTTGGATATGGACTTCTTCTAGAACTTTCTGACAATTCCATCCTTGGGAGTCGATTTTGGTATCTGTTGTCTATGACAGTTTCTCACCTCTTTCAGAATGAGTGGAGGGAAAAGTTTGGAGGGTCACAACATGGAGGGGATTAAGGAGATGGAGATGTGGATTAATGACAGTTTGGTAATTACTCATCCCGTGTGTGTATTGGCTTATGTACAGTACCCCACACATAAGTACAAATATTGTATGTTCACTAAGAAGAAAAAAAGCAGTCAGGTGCAGTGATACATGCCTGCAATCCCAGTACTTGGGAGAAAAGGTGGGAGGATTTTCAATTTGATTAAGGGAAGTTCAAGTAGTAGAGGCTAACTTTGAGCAGAAGAGCTTAGGCACAGAACCTAGGCCCAGAAATTCTAACCCATGACCGACAAATGGTTAGCACTCTACTACTTGATCCACAGCATCACTTCCGGTTTTCTCACCAGAAAATTGGAGATAAGAGTCTCACAGACTTTCTTACTCAGGCTGGCTTTGAACCATGATAATCAGATCTCAGCCTCCTCAGTAGCTAGGCTTACAGGCATGAGCCACTGGCACCTGGCTGCACATGTGTTTTGAACCCCTAAACCAGAGCTCAGCCTCTGTCCTCCTGGTTCCGTGGAGTCTCATGGACTTTCCTGCCCAGGCTGGCTTTGGGCCATGATACTGAGATCTCAGCCTCTTGAGTAGCTGGAGTTACAGGTGTGAGCCACTGATGCCCAGCTAGTCTGGGGGGGTGTTGTATTCCTGGTTCAGGAGGTTAAGAGGACCTCCCCCTATGGCCTCCCATGACCCAGGCACCCCAGGGTTCCTTTGTGTCTGCTTCCCTTCTGCCTGGGTGGAAGGTGAGCAGCTTTTCTCTGCCAAGACTGGAATGTGATGATCTTGGGCCTGGCGGGCTCTGCCATGGCTGCAGACACTGCTCAGCCCCGGACTATGGCCATGGACACTGCAGTAGACAGCACCACAGCATGCAAATGCAGATAA